>NW_022589757.1:31382-423535 GCF_004348235.1 Phoca vitulina | reverse complement strand
CCCCCCCCCCCCAAACCCTGTTTGTTTCTCAGAGTCCATAGTTTCTCATGGTTCATCTCTCCCTACAATTCCCCCCCCCATTTATCCCTTCCTTCTTCTAATGTCCTCCATGCTATTCCTTATGTTCCACCAATAAGTGAAACCATATGATAATTGACTTTCTCTGCTTGACTTATTTCACTTAGCATAATCTCCTCCAGTCCCATCCATGTTGATGTAAAAGTTGGGTATTCATCCTTTCTGATGGCTGAGTAATATTGCATTGTATATATGGACCACATCTTCTTTATCCATTCATCTGTTGAAGGGCATCTCGGCTCCTTCCACAGTTTGGCTATTGCGGACATTGCTGCTATGAACATTGGGGTGCATATGGCCCTTCTTTTCCCTACATCTGTATCTTTGGGGTAAATACCCAGTAGTGCAATTGCTGGGTCATAGGGTAGCTCTATTTTTAAATTTTTGAGGAACTTCCACACTGTTTTCCAAAGTGGCTGTACCAACTTGCATTCCCACCAACAGTGTAAGAGGGTTCCCCTTTCTCCACAACCTCTCCAACATTTGTTTCTTTCCCTGTCCATTTTTGCCATTCTAACTGGTGTAAGGTGGTATCTCAATGTGGTTTTGATTTGGATTTCCCTGATGGCTAATGATGATGAACACTTTTTCATGTGTCTGTTAGCCATTTGTATGTCTTCTTCAGAGAAGTGTCTGTTCATATCTTCTGCCCACTTTTTGACTTGATTATTTGTTTTTTGGGTGTTGAGTTTGAGAAGTTCTTTATAGATCTTGGATACCAGCCCTTTATCTGTAGTGTCATTTGCAAATATCTTCTCCCATTCTGTGGGTTGCCTCTTTGTTTTGTTGACTGTTTCCTTTGCTTTGCAGAAGCCTTTTATCTTGATGAAGTCCCAAAAGTTCATTTTTGCTTTTGTTTCACTAGCTTTTGGAGATATATCTTGAAAGAAGTTGCTGTGGCCGATGTCAAAGAGGTTACTGCCTATGTTCTCCTCTAGGTTTTGATGGATTCCTGTCTCACATTGAGGTCTTTCATCCACTTTGAGTTTATCTTTGTGAATGGTGTTAGAGAATGGTCGAGTTTCATTCTTCTGCATGTGGCTGTCCAATTTTCCCAGCACCATTTATTGAAGAGACTGTCTTTTTTCCATTGCATGTTTTTTCCTGCTTTGTCAAAGATTATTTGACCATAGAGTTGAGGGTCCATATCTGGGTTCTCTATTCTGTTCCATTGGTCTGTATGTCTGTTTTTGTGCCAGTACCATGCTGTCTTGGTGATCACTGATTTGTAATATAGCTTGAAATCAGGCAACGTGATGCCCCCAGCTTTGTTTTTCTTTTTCAACATCTCCTTGGCGATTCGGGGTCTTTTCTGATTCCATACAAATTTTAGGATTGTTTGTTCTAGCACTTTGAAAAATGTCATTGGAATTTTGATCGGGATGGCATTGAAGGTATAGATTGCTCTGGGTAGCATAGACATTTTAACAATGTTTATTCTTCCAATGCATGAGCATGGAATATTTTTCCATCTTTTTGTGTCTTCTTCAATTTCTTTCATGAGTGTTTTGTAGTTCCTAGAGTATAGATCCTTTACCTCTTTGGTTAGGTTTATTCCGAGGTATCTTATGGTTTTTGGTGCTATTGTAAATGGAATCGTTTCTCTAATTTCTCTTTCTACAGTTGCGTTGTTAGTGTATAAGAAAGCAACTGATTTCTGTGCATTGATTTTGTATCCTGCCACATCACTGAATTGCTGTATGAGTTCTAGTAATTTGGGGGTGGAGTCTTTTGGGTTTCCACATAAAGTATCATGTCGTCTGTGAAAAGAGAGAGTTTGACGACTTCTTTGCCAATTTGAATACCTTTTATTTTTGTTGTCTGATTGCTGTTGCTAGGACTTCTAGTACTATGTTGAACAATAGTGGCGAGAGTGGGCATCCTTGATGTGTTCCTGATCTTAAGGGACAGGCTCTCAGCTTTTCTCCATTGAGGATGATATTCGCTGTGGGTTTTTCATAGATGGATTTTATGAACTTTTGAGGAATGTTCCCTCTATCCCTATACTCTGAAGAGTTTTAATCAGGAAAGGATGTTGTATTTTGTCAAATGCTTTTTCTGCATCAACTGAGAGGACCATATGGTTCTTCTCCCTCCTCTTATTAATGAGTTCTATCACATTGATTGATTTGCGAATGTTGAACCACCCTTGCAAACCGGGGATAAATCCCACTTGGTCATGGTGGATGATCCTTTTAATGTATTGTTGGATCCTATTAGCTAGGATTTTGTTGAGGATTTTGGAATCCATATTCATCAGGGATATCGGTCTGAAATTCTCCTTTTGGATGGGGTCTTTGCCTGGTTTGGGGATTAAGGTAATGCTGGCCTCATAGAATGAGTTTGGAAGTTTTCCTTCTGTTTCTATTTTTTGAAACAGCTTCAGTAGAATAGGTATTATTTCTTCTTTGAATGTTTGGTAGAATTCCCCAGGGAATCCATCAGGCCCTAGACTCTCGTTTTTTGGGAGGTTTTTGATCACTGCTTCAATCTCATTACTGGTTATTGGCCTATTCAGGTTGTCAGTTTCTTCCTGTTTCAGTCTTGGCCGCTTATAGGTTTTCAGGAAGGCCTCCATTTCATCCAGATTGCTCAGTTTATTGGCATATAGTTGTTGATAATAATTTCTAATAATTGTTTCTATTTCCTTGGTGTTAGTCGTGATCTCTCCCCTTTCATTCATAATTTTATTAATTTGGGTCCTTTCTCTTTTCTTTTGGATAAGTCTGGCCAGTGGTTTATCGATTTTATTAATTCTTTCAAAGAACCAACTTCTAGTTTCGTTGATCTGATCTACTGTGTTTCTGGTTTCTAATTCATTGATTTCTGCTCTAATTTTAATTGTTTCTCTTCTAATGCATGGCTTAGGCATCGTTTGTTGCTTTTTCTCTAGTTCTTTAAGGTGTAGAGTTAGTTGGTGAATTCGGGATTTTTTTTTTTTTTTTTTTGAGTGAGGCTTGGATGGCTATGTATTTCCCCCTTAGGACCGCCTTTGCAGTATCCCATAGGTTTTGGACCAATGTGTTTTCGTTCTCATTGATTTCCATGAATTGTTTAAGTTCTTCTTTGATTTCCTGGTTGACCCAAACATTCTTGAGCAGAGTGGTCTTTAGCTTCCAAGTGTTTGAATTTCTGCCAAATTTTTTCTTGTGATTGAGTTCCAGTTTTAAAGCATTGTGGTCTGAGAATATGCAGGGAATAATCTCAATCTTTTGGTATCGGTTGAGACCTGATTTGTGACCCAGTATGTGGTCTATTCTGGAGGAAGTTCCATGTGTGCTCGAGAAGAATGAGTATTCTGTTGTTTTAGGGTGGAATGTTCTGTAAATATCTATGAGGTCCATCTGGTCCAATGTATCATTCAAAGCTCTTGTTTCCTTGTTGATTTTCTGCTTAGATGATCTGTCCATTGCTGAGAATGGAGTATTGAGGTCTCCTACAATTAAGGTACTGTTATCAATAGGACTCTTTATTTTGGTTAACAGTTGGCTTATGTAGATGGCTGCTCCCATGTTGGGGGCATAGATGTTTACAATTGTTAGATCTTCTTGTTGGATAGACCCTTTAAGAATGATATAGTGTCCTTCTGTGTCTCTTATTACAGACTTTAGTTTAAAGTCTAATTTGTCTGATATAAGAATTGCTACCCCAGCTTTCTTTTGAGGTCCGCTGGCATGGAAGATGGATCTCCATCCCTTCACTTTCAGTCTGGATGTATCTTTAGGTTCAAAATGAGTCTCTTGTAGACAGCATATGGATGGGTCCTGTCTTTTTATCCAATCTGCAAGGCTGTGCCGTTTTATGGGAGCGTTTAGGCCCATAATCATTCACGTTGAGAGTGATTATTGAAAGATATGAATTAATTGTCATCATGTTGCCTGTGAAGACGTTGTTTTTATAGATTGTCCCTGTAAATTTCTGTTGTATCTCACTCTTGGGGTCTTTCTCCTTTTATAGAACCCACTTAATATTTCTTGCAGGGCCGGCTTAGTGGTCACATATTCTTTCAGTTTCTGCCATTCTGGGAAGCTCTGCATCTCTCCATCCATTCTAAATGAAAGCCTTGCCAGATAAAGTATTCTTGGCTGCATGTTCTTCTCATTTAGTACCCTGAATATGTCTTGCCAGGCCTTTCTGGCTTGCCAGGTCTCTGTGGATAGGTCTGACGTTATTCTGATGTTCCTCCCTCTGTATGTAAGGAATCTTCCCCCCGGCTGCCCTTAAGATGGTTTCCTTGGTTCTGAGATTTGCAAATTTTACTATTACATGCCGGGGTGTTGGCCTGTTTTCCTTGATCTTGGGAGGGGTCCTCTCTGCCTCTAGGACACGAATGTTTTTTTCATTCCCCAGATTAGGGAAGTTCTCAGCTACGATTTGCTCAAATACATCTTCTAGTGCTCTTTCTCTCTCCACTCCCTCCGGGATTCCAATTATTCTGACATTGGAACGCTTCACGGTGTCACTTATTTCTCTGATTCTATTTTCATGGATTCTGAGTTGTTTTTCCCTGGCCTCCTCTTTTCCCTTTTTATCTATTATATTGTCTTCCAGGTCGCTTATTCTCTCTTCTGCCTCAGTTACCCTAGCTGTTAGATTATCTAGATTGGATTGGATCTCGCTGGTAGCATTTTTAAGTTCTGCCAATTCACCTTTCATTTCTGCCCTTAGAGACTCTATGTTGCCATTAATTGATTTCTCCATTCTAGCCATTGTCTTCACAATTGCTAGCGTGAATTCCATCTCTGACATCTTGGTTATATCTGCATCCATTTGTAAATCTGCAGCATAAGTCATAATCTCTGAGTCTTTTCTATTTTGGGGGCTCCTCCTCCTAGTCATTCTGTTGATGGGTGTTTGAGGGAATGTATGGAGTCCAAATTATTGACCAGAACCCAAGCAAGATGCACCTGTTTTCTTGGGACCTTAGGGTTGCTGGCCTCTTGTTTTCCCAGCCTGTCTTCTGTGGGAGGGGCCTGCCGCGCTGTTACTCAGGCAACCCTGTTTGGGCGGAGTTGCCCTGCCCCCCTGTGGCGGGGGATGGGCTCAGCGGGAATCAGTTTTTGGGGCTTTTGTTCTCTGGCGCCTTTCCCTGGTGGCTTTCCCCCTCTCTTCCGTGAGTCAGAGCAGAAGAGACCGTTTCCAACCCTCTGCCTCAGAGCAGAGAGACCTCAGTCTGTTCTTCAGTGAGCTCTCCAGACCACACTGTCTCCGTTTCTGTCCGTGCTGCTATAAACTGCAGCGTCCTGGGTTGTGTGCCCCTCCGCAGCGCTCCCAGTCGTGCCTCCAGGTCGGGGCACGTCTTTGCTCTTTTTGCTTCTAAAACCGCCAGCCGCTCCCAGTTCGCCCGCGGTTTCCGCCCTGGGGGCTGCCCTAAAGTCCTTTCCCCGCCACTACTGGTCTGCGAGTCTGTGTCCGTCCCCAGCGAGCGAGGCTGTCGCTCACTGGTGGTGTAGGATCCCCATGGCCAGGCTCCCTCCTGCTGCCGTTTATCCTCTGATATCTGCCCGCGGAATCATGGCTCCCCGCTTCGTACCTCAAAACCAACCGCCTGGGATATTCTGTTTGTAGTGATCCAGATTTTCTTACATCTCAGGCTAGTTTCGTGGGTGCTCAGAGTGGTCTGGTAGATAGCCAGCTCAATTCCGGGGACCAGTTGAAATAGGGTCCCCTACTCCTCCTCCATCTTTCCCCCTCAAGTGTCACAACATTCTTAATTCATTACAGAAACATCAGTATCAGTCAGTTTTCTTCTTGTTGATAATTTTGCTCTTTCTTCTACCTTTCTGCTACTGCGTAAATTAGAGGGTGGAGTCACATAAATTGCCCAGAATTAGGGTCAAACAAAAATGAATTAGAATGACCCCCCCACACACACATAATTTTTGCCAAAAAGCCTGTATCAATTGGGTATAAGAATTAAAAAGGAAGGAGTTAGAACCTCAGTTTGCAAATATATTATTATATATCTAAAAATATATCTAAAAGCCCCAACATAATGCTAAAAGCTAGTATAAATTAAAGAAATAATTCCGTAGTAATTATACATATACACAAGTCATGAACTTTTGTATGTGTAAACAACTGCAGTTGGAAGATAATGGAGGGGAAAAAACACATTTATAATTGCCACATCATTGAAGTGTTAATTATTTCTAAATTAACAGATTAAATAATTCCAATACATATGGTAATTACTAGGCTGATTCTTAAGTTTATACAGGAAAATAATTAAGAATCAAGAGAAAAACACTCAAAAAATGGTGCAGTGACAGACCTACCGTATATTAAAACATGTTATAAAGCCTTAAGAAATACACGTGAATAAGAAGTCCAGAAATGGGCTTACATACAGAGTAATTTAATGTCTGCTAAAGGCAGTATCTCCAATTAGTGCAAAAGGAGACGTTTTAATACATGATCTTGAGACAATGGGATAGCCAGTTGGAAGGGTCTGTTTGTGGATCCAATTAAAATTCAATTATATATCAGAACAAACTACAAATGGATCAGCTGTTCAAGTGTAAAAAATATGACAAATACAACACAGGTGTCCAAAACAGGTTGAACAAACTATGGTATAGCCACACAGTGCAACACCTTACAGCTGCAATAAAGAAGGAGTTCACTGGACCTCTGTGGAGAGATCGCCAGGATATATCGTAAAGTGAATAAAATAGGCTGCAGGATAGTGTGTGATATGGTATGCTGTTTTTTGTTAAGAGGTAGAAATTGTACAATTCATACTTGTATTTTCATAAAGTAACATTTACAGGGACAAGGGGGATGGGGCACAGGTAGATGCTGACAGGAGTGGGAGTGACCCTTCTAAGTGGAAACATTTTGTTTTGATTTTTCAAGCATTTGCTATTTATTGAATAATTCTTTTTGAACTTATTCTCTATTTAAAAAAATCACTAGAAATTCTTCCAGGTTGAGATGAATTAATCTGCAAGTTCTGTGAGTAACTTAAGGAAGAAGTACTTGTAAATGTAAACTTCCCCAGATAGAAAAAGAGGGACCATTGCCCAGCCCATTTGATGAGGCTAGAATAACCTTGTTTTCTAAAACCTGACTGTGTTGAGTTGAAGGATGGCACCATAGGAGAGAATGCATGTGATTTGATTTTATCACAAAAGTCAGAATAATGGTTATCTCTGATGAGAAGGTAGAAGCACGTGGGCAGATTCTGGGTTACTGCAATGTTCTGTTTCTTGATCTCCGTTTTACTTATGTGTTGTTCACTTTAAAATTGTGTTTAACTCTACATTTGCTTTGTCTTCTTTCTGTATGTCATAATCACAAATGTTATAAAGTAATTTGTAAAAAGCTGTAATAATCGATGTTTATCTAACAAATGAGCTTTAAAATATATACAGTAACAACTGATAAAATTTCCGTAGGGGAATACAAAAACTCAGAGCAGTTTAAAATAGAGCTTTTAACTCTCCCTTCTCAGAAACTGGCAAGTCAAGCAGATAAAAAAAAAATCAAGACTTAGAAATTTTTATTTTTTGAAGGTGGAACTTTTAATGGCATATTTATTCCGTTCTGTGTTAAAACGATTGGTAGAGCAAAGCAGTGATTTTAAAAAATGGTAACAACTGGTTTCTCCCAAACTAGTTTCACGAAGGGATTAGAGGCAGTCAAATTGGTATCTAGTAGAGACCCACTTACTTTTGTTTAAGCTATTCTGTTGGGATTTATGTTCTGCAACTAGCACAGCAGTTCTAGCCAGCATTGGAATAGTTCATTCACATGATCAGGCTCACTGCGAATAAAACTTCTGTTTTAAAAAAAAGTCATGCCACAGAGATCAGAGAGGGTGTGCCACAGTGGAAGGTTCAACAGATTAAGGGACCCCTGGACAAAGTGGCTTTCTTCATTTAAAGTACTATCATTTCTCCTCTTACTCCAAATCTAGAAAATAACTACTGGGTAAGAGGTACTGAATGTATGTAGGAATTTAAATCATTGTTAGGAATTTAATTTTCCATCCCTTTGGAAAACCTGAAGTCCGAGCCTTCAGGTTCTCACTTGGTTTTGCTCAGTGGAGATGTTCCGGTGCGGGGGAGACTTTGGAGGTTGGTTGGAGCAGCAGGCACTAGTCTACACGAAAGTCCTTATTAGGAAATTGAAAGGGCTCACCGTCCAGTCAGCAGTAAGGATCAGTCCACCGAAGAGGCCACATGTAGCCGGGGTTGGGAGTTTTCCTGTGTAAGAGAGCTGTGTTTAACCCAGAAAAGATCACCTTAAATAGTATATACAGGGTGTGGCCTGGTCTCGTCTTTTGGGCCCCACAGCACTCTGGCCATGATCCGAGCTCTTCAGTCTTATCTGAACTCAAAGAATAAAAGGAGTTCCCACCACCATCCTCACCTTAACCCAACCAGCCTTATAAAAAAAACAAAAACAAACAACAAAAACCAGGCTGCAGTAGGCCACATTTTTGTGGTGCTGATCAGTACCTGAGATTCTAACACACAATCTCTGATTCCACAGTGGCCTTTCCTCAGAGAATTTGAAGAAGCAGTTGTCACCCCAGTCCGTTTTCTAGGAGTGACAGCCAGCCAGTGGGGGATAGCATTCTCCACGGTTCAGTCCAGGAGGCGGGTGGTATGGCCTCCCTTTATTTTGTAGCTGACATGTTCAACTTCAGGACCACGGGAGTCTGCAGAGACAGGGAAGGCTCCCTCTGCTGGGCCCTGCGTGTAAGCACCAGCTGCAAGTGTTGTGCTGGAAGGGACGCTGGAAACTATAGTGGTAGCTCCTTACATCCGGGCTTACAGGCCTTGCTGCACTTGGGAGTGTCTCTCCACCTCCCATCGCCTGGTGGCTGAGAGCCATTGAAATAGTGCTCACATGGGGGGATAGAGGAGCGTCTGCAGCCTACATGGGAATCATAATGAGGCCATCCGAGACCAGGCCTTGCTTGGTCCAGAAATTCCAGGCTCCAGAGGGAAGACCCAGACCCCATACAGTCATCCCCACTACCCAACAGAGGAGCAATTTTCAAGCGGGCCCTGATCTCCTCACTGGCATCCACATGGGTGTGAATGCAGAGCTTGTCAGAAATGGTTTTCATGGCCCAAACAACCAGGAAGAAACACAGGAATTCTGTTGATGATGTCTTTTGAATGTTTAGACAGTTTGGCCACTGTTTCTGGATATCAAAGTTTTTTAGGCGGACTTATTTTCTTAGCAAACTGTACTCTCTGAGGCAGCTTTGATCTAGCCAGGAAAGGCTCAAACAGTCCGTTTTGCTGATGTCCCCATTATGGAGGCTGAACAGTTCATCTGCGGGGGTACAAAATGGGGTCTGCTTTAGTAAGCAGCACCACCAGGCATAAAAGGATGGTTAGGGCCCACCACACTTTGAGATCTGGATCCTGGATTTACTGAAACTGTGGAGACCCTGAGCTTGCAGTTGCCATGTCCAGTCGTAGTACCCACTTCCTATAAACCCAGTCCACCATTGTTGCAACTGGGATAAGATGTAAAATATTTTAATGACATGATTATCATGAACCTAATAGATATGAATCCTATATTCAGTAGAGAATACACATTCTTTTCTAGCACATACAGATCATTCTTAAAATTTACCTTGTTCTTGGGGCACCTGGGTGGCTCAGTCAGTTAAGCATCTGCTTTCCGTTCGGGTCATGATCCCAGGGTCCTGGGATCTAGCCCTGCGTCAGGCTTCCTGCTCAGCGGGGAGCCTGCTTCTCCCTCTCTTCCACTTGTGTTCTCTTTCTCTCAAATAAATAAATAAAATCTTTAAAAAAAATTTACCTTGTTCTAGTCCAGAAGGTGTGCCTCAGTAACTTCCAAAAATTATCATTATTATGCAGACCATTATCTCTGACCTTAATAAAATACAATCAGAAATTGGGGTGCCTGGGTGGCTCAGTGGGTTAAGCATCTGACTCTTGGTTTCAGCTCAGGTTATGCTCTCAGAGTCGTGAGATCAAGCTTGCGTTAGGCTCCATGCTCAGCGGGGAGTCTGCTTGAGATTCTCTCTCCCTCTTCTCCTGCCCCTGCTCGCTCGCTCACTCTCAAATAGATAAATAAAACCTTTTTTAAAAAAGGAATTAATATCAGTCAGCTAAAAAATGACCTATATGTTTATACATTTAAAAGTGTAGATCATAAGGGAAATTATAAGATAATTAGATAGGAATGAAAATGCTGCACTTCAAAATTTGTCAGATACTTAAGAGACTTATAGCTTATAATTAATTTAGCAGGAAAGAAACTTTGGTAAGTGCTGTGGGCTGAATTGTGGCTCTATCCCCAAGTCCTCAAAAACATTCGTATGTTGAAGTTGTAACCTCTAGTACCTCAGAATATGACTCTATTTGGAAATAGAGTTTTTGTAGAGGTAAGAAAGTTAAAATGAGGTCATTGGTGTGGACCCTACTGTATTATCATGGGTATCCTTATAAGAAGGGGAAATTTGGACACAGAGAAGATGATTTGAAGACACAGGGAGAAGATGAGCATGTTAAGCCAAGGAAAGAGGCCTGGAATAGATCCGTCCTTCATGACACTCCGAAGTAACCAACCCTGTCACCTTGATCTTGGATTTCTAAGTCTCCAGAACTATAAGAGAAAATATAATTCTGTTGGTTAAGCTACCTGATCTATAATACCTTGTTATGGCAGCCCTAGCAAACTAATACAGTAATTAATGACCCAAATTTTAATTCGGGAAGTTAGAAAAAGAACCACAAAGTAAACAAGAAGGAGAGAACTAATAAAAGTAAGGTTGGAAATTTGTTAAATAGTATTATCAAAACCAAAATGGGTTCTTTAAAAAAATTAATATATTTAAAAATTGTTGGGTCATGGCTCATGATTATTTCAATTTCAGAAGAAGTGTTAAATTTAATACATATGTATTATAAAAACTCTAAAAATAAGAAAGGGAATGTCTTTAATTTGATGAGAGATATGGGCCAAAACCTAAAACAAACTTTTAATGGAAAAACTTCAGATGCATGCCATTTAAGATCAGGAACAAGACAAACATGGTTAACACTATTAGAGCATTTCATGTTACTGGAGTTCCTGGCCAATATGTTAAGAAAATAAATAGAAATGAGTTAATAGGATTGGAAGGGAAGAGAGAAATCTGATCACCTACATATAAAAATCTACAGAGGCAATAGACAAAATTAGATGTATTAATAAGATAATTTAGTATTTCTCAAATAAAAGATCATTTTACAAAAATCAGAATTCCTCTAGACACAAAATAATCAGCTAGGAGAGATGATGGTATAAGATACCATTTGCAATAATAAAAATAATCAGGTAGCTAGGATTTAACCTGACAAATAATGGCCAAAATTTACATGGAGGAAAATTTAAAACTGTTAAGAGTATATGATAAAAAGACCTGAAAAACAGATACACCATAATCAAACATGGTATGATGTATTTGTAAATACGTCAGTTCTCTCTAGATTAATCTATAAATTCTATGAAATGCCAATCAAAATCCTATAGAATATTTTGAGAAATTTGACACAGTGAATAATTTGCATGGAACTTCTGATTCTGATTATGACACACTTGCTTATATCACACCACCTCTTCTGCTGAAAACAACTAGAAAACCTTGATTAAAATACAAATTTATCTGAAAGTGTAGAGCTATAAAATCAGTAAGGACTCAGGGGCTCTGAGTCAGAGAAGTAGGTCTGTTGAGATGTGCATCTCCAGCATTTAGCTCTACCTTTCAATTGGAGGCAGTTGTCTCGGGGCAGAGAAGCTAAAGAAAACTTTCAGAAATCTCACAGGTTGGGGAAAACAAAAATTAGAAATTAGAGCTCAATAAAGAGGAGGGCTCTGTTAAATATTCTTGGTGTTTAATTGGGGCCCCTGAAGGGTTACACCACTTCGGTGGGAGGACAAATGGAAATAGGCCAGCCCTCACAAGATGGAAACTCGGTTGTAATCAAATCAATCCCAGATTGTATTAAGGTGATCTGACCCTAGGGTAGAAATAAAACATACAGTGGCTTAAATTAAAACTTGATAGGTTTCATAGCAACCACATAAAACTGAAGAGTGGATTAATGGACTGGAAACTAGGTCAGTAGAAAATATCTAGGCTGAAGTATGGAGAGAAAAAAGTGGACGGAAAATTAAAAAATAAATTAGGATTCCTATTAGACACAGTGAAAAAAATTAACATGTATGTATTTATAGTTCCAGAAAGGAGACAAGAGAGAAAATGGGACAAAAACAGTATCTGAAGGGATCATCTGTGAGAGCTTTTCAAAGCTAACTAAGAACAGAAATCCACACATAGATTCAAGAGTTCCTATGACTCCATGACAGGATAAATGCATCAAGGCACATAATACGTCCAGGCATATGATAGTTAAACTTCTGAAAACCAAAGATAAAGAGAAGGTTTTAATAACGGAGGAAAAAGGGACATGTAACTTCCAAAAAGCAATGAGAAGACAATTCACTTGACAAGGGAAATGATGGAAATTAAAGATAATGGAGAATGTTAAAACTGCTCAAAAAAGCAAACGTTAACTTAACTTATGAGTCGATACCCAGCAAAAATATTTGTTTTTAAATGAAAGCAAAACTATAAAGTATTGTTGAGAGCAATTAAAAAAGACCTAGACAAATCGGAGACATTCTGTATTCACAGGTTGGAAGACTTCATACTGTTAAGATGGCAGTTCTCCCCAAATTGATGCAATCCCTTTCAAAAAAACCCAAGCAACTTTGACAGGCTGATTTTAAAACTTATGTAGAAATTCATGGGACCCAGAATTACTGATTTTGAAAAGGGACAAAATGGGAGAATTCACATTTCTTGATTTTAGAACTTAATACAAAAAGCACTGGTAATCAAGGCTGTGTGGTCCTGGTTTAAGGATCACATATAGATTAATGGAATACAATTCAAAGTCCAGAAATAAACCCATATGTCTATGGTCAGTTGAGTTGTTTTTTTTTTTTTTTAAGATTTTATTTATTTGAGTGAGAGCATGAGAATGAGCGGGGTGGGGGGGGGCAGAGGCAAAAGGACAAGCAGACTCCCCGCTGAGAGGGGAACCCAATGTGGGGCTCCATCCTAGGACCTTGAGATCATGACCTGAGCCAAAGTCAGTCGCCCAACCAACCGAGCCACCCAGACGCCCCGACTTTTTCTTTTTTAAAAAACTTTTATTAAGTAATCTCTACCCCCAACATGGGGTTCAAACTCACAACCCCAAGATAGTGAGTCGCATGTTCCACCAACTGAGCCAGGCAGGCACCCCTGGTCAGTTGATTTTTGACAAGGGTGCCAAGAACATTCAAGCGGATAAAAAAAATAGTCTTTTCAGCAAATGGTACAGGAGCAACTGGATATCCACATGCAAAAGAATGAAGTTGGATCCCACCTTACACCAGATATAAAAGTAATTCAAAATAGAGAATAGAACTAAAGAGCTAAGAGCTAAGACTTAGCTAAGAGCTAAAACTGTGGGAACTCTTAGAGGAAACATAGGTATAAGTTTTTGTGACCTTGGTTGGGCAATGGTTTCTTAAGTATACACCAAAACCACACATGCTAAAGAAAAAATCAATAAATTAGATTTCATCAAAATTAAAAACTTTTGTGCTTCTAAAAAACACTATTGGGAAAGTGAAAAGACAGTCCATAGAATGGGAGAAAGTATTTTCAAATTATATATCTGAAAACAGTCTAGTTTCCAGGAACCTATAAAGAACATTTACAACTCAGCAGTAAAAATGCAAATAACCTAACTAAAAAATTGACTAATGATTTTGATAGATGTATCTCCAATGAGATATATGAATGACCAATAAGCACATGAAAAGATGCCCAACATCATTAGTCATTTGGGAAACCTAAGTCAAAACCACAACGGGATACTACTTATCACCCAGCAAGATGGCTGTAATTAAAAAGACAGTTAACAAGCATTGGTGAGGATGTGGAAAGACTGGAACTCTTGTACCTTGCTGGTGGGAATGTAAAGTGTACAACTACTTTAGAAAACACCCATTCAATCCAGCAATTCTATTCCTAGATCTATACCCAAGAGATCTGAAAACAAATATACACACAAAACCCTGTATGTGAATGTACATAGGAGCCTTAATCATAATAGCCAAAAAAATGGGAACAATCCACGTGTTTCTCAGCTGAGGAGTGTGAACACATGGGGTCTGTCCATCCACTGGGATATTATTCAGCCACAAGGAAGGAGATACTCGTATCTGCTACAGTGTGGGTAAACCCTAAAATCATACTAAGTAAAATTAATCAGATATAAACAGACACTTACTGTCTGGTTTCGTTTATATGAAATATCTGGAATAGGCAAATCCATAGAGACTGAAAGTAGATTAGTGGTTTTCAGGGGCTGATGGGAGGGGGGTGTGGGGCATGCTTGCTTCTGGCTATGGGTTGTTTTGGGGAGAGTGATGAAAATATTCTGGCATTAGATAGTGATGATTGTACAACTTTGTGAGTATACTGAAAACCAGTGAATTGTACACTTTAAAAGGGTGAATTTTATGGTATATGAGTTATATCTTAATTTTTTTTCAAATGAAGACAAAGACCTTTTTAGGCAAAGAGAAAACAGAGAATCTGTCCTCATAGACTTAAACTAAGGGAAAAACTAAAGGGAATCTTCCGGTGGAAGGAAAGCGATCCTAAATAAAGCATGGAGATGTAGGAAGGGATGGAGAGCTTCAGAAAGGATAAATGTGGCTTTTGATGATGGCATAAAACAGTTACAGTAATGCTCATATGTACATTTAGGTTACATGACCACAATGGCACAATGGGTAGGAGGTGGGGAAATGGATTTAATGTGTTTGAAGATCTAATCATTGTCTAGGAGGTGGTAAGAATACTAATTTGATACTGTAAATTGTAATCTTTAGGACAGCCAATGAAAGGAAAATATTAGCATGTATAATGAGTTATAGAGGTGGAAAATAAATGATGGGAAATACAACAGAATAGTGAGCAGATAGGTTAAATCAAAATTTTAATATGCCCAAAAGTTTAAGCAGTTATATAAGATATAAACAGCTTAAATACTCCAAGTAAAATGTTGTTCACTTATATAAAGAAACAAAACTCAGGAATATCTGATTAGAAGAGATACATCTTCAATATAAGAACAGAAAAAAGTTACAAATTAAATGTAGAAAATGAATTTACTGTGCAAACAGTAAATTAAAGTAACATAGCTTTTCTAAAATCAGGCAAAGTAGACTTTAAGTCCAGAAGTATTTCTCCATCTAGCCATGTATAAAGAAATGTTACATGCTAACATCATACCTCAGGAAAATAGACATGTATACCCATTGAGCTGTTTTTACTCATAGCACTTCTGACCCCAATGTATGGTTTTTCTTTTTCTCATACTGACCAATTCTCCAACTCTCTGGACACGACCTGGGTGTCCAACAGTTCAATTCAGACACTGCCTACCTGGAGTTAGCAGGAGATCCCACAGGTTAAAAGGCTCAGTCCCACAAGATGCCATTAGCAAGTCCTGGGCCACCAGATACTTCTGACCAACCAGCTGTAAATTAGGGGTTTCTGCCAGTCTCTCCTCAAGTTTAGCAATTTGTTAGAAGGACTCACAGAACTCAGAAACTTAGCGTCACTGGTTTAGTATGACGGATACAGGAACAGCTAAGTGGAAGAGCTGCACGGGGCTGGGCGTGGAGGAGGGGGTGGTGCTTCATGCCCCGGCTCTGTGCCACTCTCCCAGCACCTTGATGTGCTCAGCAACCCGGAAGCTCCTGGGACCCCTTCATTTAGGGGTTTTTGTGGAGATTCTCTTACGTAGGCATGATTGATGAAATCATTGGCCATTAACAACTCAACCTCCTGCACCTGTCCCCTTCTCTGGAGGTTGGGGGTGGGGCTAAGAGTAATAAGCTGCTAATCAAATCCTAGTCTTCCTGGTCACCAGCCCCCATACTGAAGCCAACGAGGCCCCCAGCCACCAGTCATCTCATGAACATACAGAAGACAGTCTTCTCTCTCCACAAATCCCAAAGGTTTTAGGAACAGTGTGCCAGGAACTAAGGACAAAGACCAATTTTTAATTTTATTATAGCACATCCATCCTAGCTTTTTATTGCCTAATTGCTTTTATGGATACAGAGCAAAAATGGACAGAAGTAAAAGGATATACATAGGAACCTCATAGTAGGAGATTTTAGCACACTGATTTAATATCTGATAGAACAAGTAGACAACAGTAAGGAGTAAAAGATGTGAACAGTTACAAACTCAGTTGATGTAGAACACCATATTCAACAACTGATGAGTCCTCCTTTCTTGTCTAGTATGTGTGGAGCATTTAGCATTTACTAATGCAGAGAAGTGCAATTAATTTTTCTGTATAGGGACTTTATATTCTATGACCATTGTAAATCCACTTACTAGGTTTGGCTTCCTGTTAGATTATTCACCTTTTATGCTGCCTAGTCTTTATTCCCCATCCCTTCCAGCTCTCCAGTTACCAAAGGGCAAAATCAATCTCCAGAGTTCAGGGTGAAAGCCAGCTGTGCTTGCTTATCCTATAGGATTCTTAGATGTGCTTAGTTTTGAGGCTGTGCCAGTTTCTTTCATCCCATCTCTGAAATGTGTTTAAAAGGTTGTTTTGATAGTTTCTCACATTTATGATGTTTAGGAAGCTCATTCGACGTATGTAATCTTCCATACCACCAGAAATAGACTCAGAGTTTGTGGGTCCAGGTAGCTGAATTAGTTTCCAGTGCACCTTAGAAACTCATTTGCTAGTGGGACAGAGAGTGATGAGATATGGGCCTCCCAACTGATTGCTAGTGGACAAGTCTTGAGTCTTAATTCACCTGAATTTGTCGTTTGGACAGAAGTGGAGGGGAATTACTCACCTTTGTTTTTCAACACTTGCCTCTTGACTCTAAGAGAGATGGTAGAGCCTTTCTTGCTTTTGGGGTAGAGTATTTTCATTTCCATTCACTCTTAACTTCTGAGCCCGAGGAAGACTCAAGAGCAGAGTGAATTTGCCCACACATTCATCTCTTTTGATACAGTTCCTCCAGATACTTTGAAATGACTAATGCATTATATTTAAGGCCAACATTAATGGATACATGTTTTCAGAGAAATCAGAGGTCCTCCCTGCTGCACAAAATGTATTTCCTTATCACCTGTTGCTTCTTTAAAATCATTGCAGGGGTGCCTGGGTGGCTCAGTCAGTTAAGCATCCGACTCTTGATTTTGGCTCAGGTCATGATCTCAGGGTCGTGAGATTGAGCCCCACTTCGGGCTCCATGCTCAATGCAGAGTCTGCTTGAGATTCTCCCTCTCCCTCTGCTCCTTCTCTCTCTCTCTCCCTCCCTCCCTCCCTCCCTCTTAAATAAATAAATAAATAAATAAATAAATAAATAAATAAATGGAATATTATGCAGCCATCAAAAGGAATGAGATCTTGCCTTTTGCAACGACGTGGATGGAACTGGAGGGTATTATGCTGAGCGAAATAAGTCAATCAGAGAAAGACATGTATCATATGACCTCACTGATATGAGGAATTCTTAATCTCAGGAAACAAAATGAGGGTTGCTGGAGTGGGGAGTGGGGTGGGAGGGATAAGACACTGGGGAGGGTATGTGCTCTGGTAAGTGCTGTGAACTGTGCAAGACTGTTGAATCTCAGATCTGTACCTATGAAACAAATAATGCAATATATGTTAAGAATAAATAAATAAATAAATAAATAAATAAAAATCTTAAATCATTCCATATTTGGAAGTCAGTGAAATAATTGATGGCAGGATGCAATCCATAAAGAAACTGAATGGGAGAATGAAATCAGTAGATGGAATGTGTTTATAAAAATGGGAGTAAAAATGTAAGATACTTTTATCTTTCTAATGGGGAAGGTGAGAACCCCTGTACAACTGCTTGATAACACATATACTTCTGACTTTTAAATTTCTTGTATCTACGCTTAATGTTTGTCTTCTCCAGTGGACTACAAGTGAAGAAGGCAAGGATTGAATTTCTTTATTCATTATACTAAGTAGTTAGCACAGTGCTTTTAAACATAAGAATTTTTCCTGTTAGATTAAAAGCAGAAAAATGAGGTTCTTTTTTCTTTCGTGCTTCTCTGTTGTGACTAATGAAAATCATACTTACTAATCATCTCCTGTAATCCAAATATGTTCCATGCCCTTGGTTAGAGTCACCATCTAATCAGCAAGAGGGAAAGGTACATAACCTTGAGATCTACTTCTAAAATTTTTGGGCTTTTCTTTCTAATGTAATTTCTATTCATAGGTAGTAAAATTGGGATAGTTTTGTCAACATTAATATCTAACTGGCTTTTCTTACCAAATAGTTTAAGTCTTCTCCCCATGTGTTGAAATGTTTCTTGGCAAACCTGATTGCTCATGGCTCCATAGAAGTCCATAACATGGCTGTTCTGTAATTGACTCAACAGTAACATTAAGCTAGAATGTGTGCTCTGTGAATATAAGGATATTCATTTCTCTGCAGTACCAAGGCACCTACTACAGGGTCTAGGACATACTAGGCATTCAATATGTATTTGTAAAATGAATGAATGAATGTTTAGGTGGTTCTGTTTTTTCTGTATTATAAAGAATACTCTCTAAAGTGTTTGCACATAATGCTTTCACTGCATTTCAAATGATTTCTTCTAAGTAATTTGTTCTGGATTAATTTCTAGAAGAGGATCTTGCTGGTTGAAAGGGTATGGACAAAGTTATAGGATTTCGGAGTAGTTTTCTTTTCTCTATGAAATAATGTTATCTATGGCTTTCTATTTTTTAATACTTTGATTTTATAAATTTTCTCTAATTATATTTTATTAGAATCAAAGAGGTGTTTTTTAGATTTTAATTGAAGTGCATTTCTTTCAATTCAGGGAGCAGGTAGGGATCTTGTTAAATGGAATATAGAGTTTCTGGCGGTGGTGGTTGGAAGGTCACTTGAATGTGAGTGCTGGGCTGTGCTATGCTAAGGAACTTTATTCTATAGGATTGGGAGAAGACCAGAGGGCTGTAAGCGGAGGCGTGAAAGAATTGGAACAATCAAAAGGATAGTACCAGTAATAGTGTTGAGGAAGGAGTGGAGAGAGAGGAGACCAGAGGCACTGAGAGCCTATATTTCTCACTGTCCAGCCCCACATCTAATTCACCACCAACTTTTATATCCTAAGTATTCCTTGAATTTCTTCCTCTCTTCCCCAGTTGGGTTCTCAGTGTGTTTAACCTCAGCTTTTTGTTTCTTTCCCTGCCTCAGAGCTACTCTCCATAGAGCTACTAAAGTGATCTAACTAAAACCAGCTCTGAAGAATGGTTTCCTATTATTCATATTTTAAGGTTCTAGTTGATTAACACAACATGCGAGCTCCTCCATTATTGGGATCCTTCAGCCTCACTTCCTGCTACTCCCTGCTAGGAGGAAAATCTTTCCTTGTCCCTGAACATACTCACCCCTCTCCCCCACACAGGTATTTCTGGCTTCTGGGCCTTGCTCATCTGCACCCACTTCCCAGAGTCCCCTCCTCCAGTCAAACCCCCCAGTCCCCTTTTTCTGAGGTGCATTGTGTAAGACCTCAGGTGTCAGTCACCTCTTCTAAGACACTTTAACAGATATATTCACATATTATATACCTCCCTCCCCCACTTTCACCTTTTGGGTCAGGAATCTGTCATCTGTGCTTTTTATAGGGTCTTGGTTTTACTTCTTCCAAATTGTCCATACAGTTGTCCTGTAATTGTATATTCCCCACATTGGACTGTGAGATTTTTGAGGGCAAGAGCTCTTTTATTTTTGTATTTTCAGCAGTTAGCATAAAGTCTGGCATATAGTCAGGTGGTCAAAAAGGTTCCTAGTATCATTTTCTAGATGAAATAATGAGGGGTTGAAGCAGGCCGGTGGTAGTGGGGGAGAAGGGTGGATGGGAGAGACAGATTGGAGAGAAGTTACTTGGATGTCAGAGATGAGTTACAGGTGGATGGTTGAGATGTGCAGCTTAGTACATGAGTTTGCTATATAGGGTTTTGACTTGTTGAATTTGAGATACTTGATAAACATTTAGAGATGACTAGTAGACAGTTAGAAATAAGGGTATGGATATTAGGAGATCAGGATTTAGGAGTCATGAGCATATAGGTGTGAGCTGGGGCACTTGGAATAGATACACAAGTCAGGAAGAAGAGGGGATCTAAAACGGCGGAGTAGGGATTGTTGGGGAACATTTAACAAGTAAAAGAAAAGTAGGAAAGTATACTGATTGTCAGCAGTGTTCAATGACTAAGAAAGGTTGAAGCAAATGAGAAGTGAGAACAGATTTTATTTGGAAATTAGGTCATTATGGATCTTTGAGAGAATAATTTTGGTCGAGTGGAGTGAAATAGAAACTAGATGGAAATAAGTGATTGGAAGAGGCTGGGAAGCAAATCAATGATGAGCAAGTGGGAAAAGCAAGCACATACTATTTAAAAATGTGCTTTATGGAGAAATGATGCCTTATGGAAAAGGGATGTAATACAGCTCCTTGAGGGGAGGGTAAGAGGGTGGTGAATATTTTGTTTTATTTTATTGTTTTTGGATGGTAGAAGGTCTTGGAAAAGTTTATCAATTGATATTTAGGAAGCAGAAGAAAGGGGGCTTGAAGTCCAGAAAGAAATCTTTAATGGAATAAGGGTAAGAAGGAAGAGAGGGTCCGGGATCAAGATCTCAGGTGGTATCGTTAGCCTTGAGAGTAGTGGGGGACATTTCTTCCCTGGGTTAAAAAGGAAAAGAAGTAAGGATACTTAGAAATACAGAGACATTTAAAGATGGTGTGAGGGAATGTGAAGGATCTATTTTCTAGGAAGTAGGCCCCCAGGTCATTAATTGTGAGGTGACAGGTGGCTAGGACAGGGTGGCATAGATGGTGGTGGCAGGGTGGCACAGGGTGTTTTAGAAGATTGGTAAGGGACAGAGAATTAATGGTGGGACTGCAGGTAGATTTTAGGGCTCAGTGGAAGTTGAGCTATGGAAATAAGGCAATAATAAAAATAAATAATTTTTTTCATAAAAAGGACTGAAAATAGGACAGGGCACTAGAGAATTATTAATACTTACACATCGGATTAAGTGAGGCCGATAGCTAAGTCCAGTGATGTCTGCCTTACAGGTCTGCTGCTTGGGCGGATTGAAGGGCCGGGGAGCGTCAGGGGACCAGGAGCAAGTCCTGCCTGGCCTGGGCTGCTGCCATTAGACTTCCAGAGTCAACTCAAGAGTCCTGAGTGCATGACTGAGGATATTTGAGATTTAGTGTGAGAAGGTGCCTGTTTTCCCCCTTTCTTTTTTTATCCTTGCACTATATGAATATCAGTTAAAATATGTAAATAAAAGCAACAGATTGCAGATAATTTACTCTATTTTAAGACAGAGTGAATTTTGAATAGAAAAGTAGTATTGGCTGGATCATGAGCTCTTACTGCATAGTTATTCATTCCTGATTAAAGCATCTCTGGTGGCCTTATACCCTGTATTTCTCAACTGACAGATTTTAAAATGCAAAGAGATATCTATTTCCTCCAAGGAATTTTTGTCTTCTATCAGGAATTTGTAAGTAGGTTTATAGATGCCTCTGGCTCACCTCTGGCATGGATATCTGATAGGAGCAGCATTTCTCTCAATTATGCTTTTTCTTAAAAAAAAAACAACAAAACTATGAATATAAAAGCATGACTTATGGAACTTCTTCAAGAAATGCATAAATCATGGGAAACAATAAAGGAGCAAGACATAATGGAAAATCAGCAGCTCTACCAGTTAAGAACCTTCTCTCTACGACTCACTTGTTGCCAGTTACTGCTGAACTTAACGCTGGGTTTTCCTTTTTGCTTTCAGGAAAACCTTTAACTTACCTCCTGGGTGTTGCCTGTCCACAGCTTCCTGGTGGCTCACCGCTTCTGCCTGCTCCAGCCTTGCTCCGGCAGCTTCAAGGCTTCTGGGCTTCAGAGCTTGTTGGGAAAGCTTGCTGCTTTGGCCTGCTACCCCTGCTTCAGGTGTCAAAAAGCTTTTAATTAGCCTGCTTCCTCTACTTACTATAATTAGGCCCTTCCGGGTCTGCATAGCCTAGTCCTAGGGTCAGAAGGGAGAATTATTTTTAGCTATTTGTTCTTCCGTAAACATTCTTGTACCCTGGCTCTCTGGGGATTCCAGGGAGAGTAAAGGCAGTGTGTGAGGTTCTCCTGCATGGTTGACCTGTGACCTGTGACTGCCCCTGACCATACAGGGCTGGTCCTCAGTCCACCAGGGCATGCTGCAATGGGCACGCCGTGTTTGTGTGGCCAGCGTCTGTTCCAAGTGGTCGATGCCCATGCTGGCTCAGTTTTTAAATGTTCTGACGATTGCTACTGTATGTATAAATTATGTCTTCAAGGAGAGGATACTTCCAGTTGTTCAGTGAACTCTTTGTAGTGTTTTTAGTTTGCTTGCTGAAGAGACTTAGTTTTTTTTTCCCAGTAAATATTTTGAACACAAACCGATCACTAACAGAACGTTATAAAAAACAAACACACTGATTTCCATACATATTAACAATGATGACTGTTAACGTGTCAATAGGTGTCAAGATGATAGGCATGATGAGTGGGAAGATTTCTTCAGAGCCTATAGAAGGTTCAGTACTTACAGTAGTAAAGGGCACTAGCTCTGTCATCTGGCAGTGAGTGCTGTGGGACCGCCTGGAGCGCGGTGCGGGAGCTCAGCCCGGTGCCAGGCACAGAGTATGCGTTCTGTACATAAGGGTTGTTCTTGTGATTTTATTATTATTCTTATTTTTTTTTTAAGATTTTATTTATTTATTTGACACAGAACCACAAGTAGGCAGAGCGGCAGGCAGAGGGAGAGGGAGAAGCAGGCTCTCTGCTGAGCAGGGAGTCTGATGCGGGGCTCAATCCCAGGACCCTGGGATCATGACCTGAGCCAAAGGCAGTCGCTTAACCAACTGAGCCACCCAGGCGCCCCAATTATTATTCTTATTAATGATAAATGATGGTGGACATTATACATTGGAGATAAAAAAAAGATAAAGACGAAGTTGTGAAGTCAAGACTTTAAAAGCCACACATGTCATTAAGAGAGCAGCATGGGCTGGAATAATCTCACACACACTTAATCTTAAAACACACAGTTGTATATCTTACCATAATGCCTTGTGGTTTTAAAAAAATATTTATCTTAGAGAGAGAGAATGAGCAGGGGGAGGGGCAGAGGGAGAGAGAATCTCAAGCAGACTCCCCTCTGAGTACGGAGCCTGACTTAGGGCTTAGTCCCACAACCCTGGGATCATGAGCTGAGCTGAAACCAAGAGTCGTTTAACCAACTGAGCCACCCAGGTGTCCCATAATGCCTTGTTTTTACTTGAGTCTCAGTATCAGTTTAGTAGTATACTTGAAGCCGATAATATTTTTTTTTTAATTTTTTTATTGTTATGTTAATCCCCATACATTACATCATTAGTTTTAGATATAGTGTTCCATGATTCATTGTTTGTGCATAACACCCAGTGCTCCATGCAGAACGTGCCCTCCTCAATACCCATCACCAGGCTAACCCATCCTCCCACCCCCCTCCCCTCTAGAACCCTCAGTTTGTTTTTCAGAGTCCATCGTCTCTCATGGTTCTTCCCCCCCTCCGATTTCCCCCCCTTCATTCTTCCCCTGCTGGTCTATTTGTGTTCTTGTTTTTTTGTGTATTGGCCCATATTGCATTATTTGTTTCAGAGGTACAGATCTGAGATTCAACAGTCTTGCACAATTCACAGCGCTTACCAGAACACATACCCTCCCCAGTGTCCATCACCCAGTCACCCCATCCCTCCCACCCCACCCCCCACTCCAGCAACCCTCAGTTTGTTTCCTGAGATTAAGAATTCCTCATATCAGTGAGGTCATATGATACATGTCTTTCTCTGTTTGACTTATTTCGAAGCCGATAATATTGATGCCTAACAGTTTGTTAAATAATAAGAGCGAAGGGGAGAGGGAAGCGAGAGATGGTATAGAAAGTGTGACAGGGCAGTGACCGTTCAAGAAGGGACCCTTCTCAGTTCAGTTTGAGAGAGCAGACCATGTGACTTTACAGGGGGAGACTACTTGAGACCTAGGGAATAAGTGCAAAGGCCCTGGGTTGGGATTGAACCAGGTGACCAGTGTATCTGGAGCAGAGTGAGCTAGGAGGAGAGAGCATGTGAGATCTAGGACGTCAGAAGACCAGAATATGTTGGCCTTATAAGTTATAGCAGGTTGACTTTTACTTGGAGAGAGGTGGGAAGTTTGGAGCAGAGGAGTATCACCATCTGAGCTACGTTTAAACAGGATCGCTGTGACTGCCAGGTTGAGAATAGATAGTAGTGGGGTTAAGGGCAGAAGTGGAGGGGCCGGTAGGGCCGTCCAGGCAGGACTCAAAAGCAGGTTTGTTGGGATGGGCCAGAGGAGGTATGGTGAATTCTGGAAATGCTGAGTGTAGACTAGATTTGAGAACTGCATGGGAACTGTTATTGGAGATTGAAATTCTATTTAATATAGTGTGATAAATCCTAGGTTGTATGTTGTAGCTGTAAGTGCAGACACTTAAACTGTGTGTAAGAACTCATTCGTTGACATGTGTCACCTACTGACTTTTTCCTGTCGTGTTTGCAGTTTTTCTAGTGTTATAGTGCTTTCAATATGAAACCTTTAAACAGATATCTCTATGTCTGGTGTTTTTAAAAAGTACATCTTTGTTCTGTGTTGAATTTGTGGTCTTCAAGTCCATACTAAGAGTACTTTTTCTTTTGATCAAATTAAATAAGGAAGGGCATTTTAACATACATACCCTCTTGTATGTCAGTTTTCTGTGGTTCTTGAGAATCTAGAACCTGAAGTTTAGAGTCCAGGGAGAAGCCTCTTTCTGAGTTTCCTTCTACTACCACGAACATGAAAATGATCTGTAGTGTTAGAGGAGAAAAGCAAGATGAGCTTTATTTTGTTTTAGCATTTCATCAGCTTCATGGTCTTGTCTTACGGTGTCATCAACTCAGTAATTCAAGAATATTTCCTGAACTGACATTTTAGAATTTCACTACATCCTATCTCATTCCAGAGAAGGTTTAAGGCAGCTTATGAACTGGTCATAAAGTAGCTTGGAGAATGGTTTTCACTGCACAGCAACGTGGCCCTTCCGATGACCACACGTGTGCAGAGTGGCTCTCATTTGGGCCCCCACCAGCACACTAAGCATCCCAGTAATTAGTGGTCACTTCCTGACCAGGGTGAGGTGTGGTATTTCACACATTCCATTCCATGCTTCAAATTTTGCACGTTCCATACAGAAAATGTAGAAAGGTGACTAGAAATCATATCACCTAGAAATACCTGATCTTTAAACATTTTGGTGCCTATCTTTCTCTGTATTCATCTGGCATAGAAATCCATAGATATGTATTTTGTGTATATACAGAAAAAATGATTAGTGTGCAAACTTTAATAAACTTCTTGCAAGTGGTATATTCTGCATTTTTGCCTATTAAATAGTATTCTTTAACAATATTTTGAAAATATGAATAATTTTCTGTTTTGGGAGATATTCACTAAATTTCATCTTTCAGAATATTTAAGTTATTCCCAATATATTACTATTGGAAACCACCCTATAGTAAATGTTGTGGCTTCATTTTTATTTGTATGTATTTTCAGTTGAGGATATTCCTAGCTATATTTCTATGTGCCAGGGGTATAAAGTTATTAGAAGTTGAAGACACTGGAGTTTATTTCACAGTTAAAGAAATTTAATAATTTGGGATGTAGAATGTCTGCTATGTGTTGGGGGTAAGGCAAACGACGGTTAAGAGATTGGGCTAGAATGTGCACAATACCTGCCACATAATAATAGCTGGGGTCATTGAACAGTGCTAAGTGGTAAGCACTTTATACTTGTATTAATTATTTTAATCTTTACTATAATTATATAAGGTGAGTACTGTTAGTAACGCTGTTACATTGATGAGAAAACTGAAGTTTTGAAAGGTTACATTATCTGCCCAGAGTTACACAGCTAATGGCAAAAGCAGGATTCAAACCTGAGTAGTCGGCTACAGAGCGCCTGCTATTACCGCTACCCTGAACAGCCGCAGTAAATGCTAGCTCAGCGTTTGAGTGTTCAGGACATGCTCATTCCCTGCACTGCTTTATAAACCAGAGGTGGTTTTGGTTCCAGTATTTTTTGGATTTTAGAAAGATAATTTAGTGCATATGCTCTGTTTTATAAAGGACTCCTGTTGGGGTTTGGAGCAGCACCTCAAAAGCAGGCACATTAGGGTTTCTACAGTGAAGCATGTTTGTCTTTACACTAAATGAGATTAAAAAACCAAAACCCAAAAAACTATAATTAGCCCAATGTCAGTACCTGCTGCCAAATGAATTGTGAAAACCATTTGGCTTTAGAATTGCAGGTAAGGGATTGTGGACCTGCATAAAACTCTTAGAAGAGTATCCAGCATTTAGAGCAAACTCAGTTATGTGTTGCTGGGTAGTACTACCATTACTCCTACCAGTTATCATCAGATCCTTATAGCCTCAAATGCAGAGAACTGGTGAGACGTACAGCTAGGAGTACTCTTCTCGCAAGGACCTAAGGAGAGGAAATCTTAAGTGTTAGAGTCTTTCAGTCTTCCCTAAATCAGAATAAGGATGGCTTAAGCCATGTCTTTCCTGTCCTGAATGTAAGCGTGTTGAGCTCAGTGCTCCTGTCTGTCTGTTTGCACTCTCAACATATAATGTGAGTCTACAGAGCAGCTAAACTTGTGTTTCTAGCCTTTCAAAGAGTTTGGCTCTTTATTACAGCCCCCGTTATTTTTCCCCCATCTTTTTTGGGATATAATTGACATATAACATTGTGGAAGTTTAAGGTGTACAAAGTGATTATTTGATACATATATATATTGTAAGATGATTACCACAGTAAGGTTAATATCACCTCACTTAATTAGGTTTTTTTTTTTTTTAATTTGTGGTGAGAACATTTAAGATCTTTTCTCTTAGCAACTTTCAAGTATACAGTACAATACACTATAGTCACCATGCTGTTTATCACGTCCCCAGAACATGTTCATCTTATCACTGGTACTTTGTACCCTTTGACCAACATCTCCCCCAGCCCCTGGCAACCCTCGTTCTATTCTCTGTTTTTATGAGGTGGACTCTTTTAGATTCCACATATAAATGAGATGATACAGTATTTGTTTTTCTATGTCTGACTTATTTCACTTAGCATAATACCCTCCAGGTTCATCCATGTTGTCATAAAAACAGGATTCCCTTCTTTTTTTATGGCTGAATAATGTCCCATTGTATATGTGTGCCACATTTTCTTTGTTCATCTGTCGATGGACATTCAGGTTGTTTCTGTGTCATGGACAGCCCCCTTTCTTTAAGCACAAACCCATTGGGAGAACGATTTAACGGACCCATCATTTCCACAGATATGACCAGAAATGACTGAAGACTAAAGTGATTGCACTTGAAATTGAGCTATTCTTCTTTTTTCCCACCATTTTAACTGATAAAACTATAATCACAAGTCATTATAACCATTTATGACAATTACCAAGAAATAGTCTAGTTTATATAGTATTATACAGTTATTTTAATTATATGTCATATTACTTTTATTGCAATCTAATCCAAATATAAAAATTTATTAAATGCTCTTAATAGGCACATTTACCACTAAGCTTTTAACATTTTCGACACTTGAGTTTAAACCTATTCTCTATCCTCGGCAATCTTTGAACTATTTGAAGACATACTGTATATAGTTTGTTCTCTCCTTCTGCATGTTAGGGTAGTACTTGTCTTCCTCTTCCCAGCCCCCAGGAACTGGAAACAAGCTTGGTCTCCTCCTCTGCAGTGCCTTCTCAGCCCTGCAGCGTCCCCAGTGAGCTGGAAGGGCCCTCTGAGATTAGCTAGTCACACTGAAGCAGAGAGGTAGAAACAGCAATGGGATCAGTTTGTTGAGGCTTATTTATTTATATTTGACAGTTTTTTGATCCATAACTAAAATACAAAATACAAAAAATATTTGTTCCTTTTAATGTTGGAAAGGGATGTGTGAAGTCTATAATTTGTCAAGCTGTTAGCCTTAATTGATCTTTAGGGGTGGTGTGTGTGTGTGTGAGAGAGAGAGAGAGATGGGGGTTGTACAGTGGGTAAGAATATGTGGTGTGAAAAATAAGATCATTTTCAGTTTATTTTATATTATTTGATTCCCACGAAACGTATTTGTTTTGGCAGCTGCCTTCCCTATAGCATCGTGTTGGAATTTGGCACACGGTATTCACTAAGCTCTAGTTATTTCAATGTTGTAAATTTTAGTCAATTTCCTAGTGAGAGTAGATGTTGAGTTTAAATTCCAGGGTAGACAACTTGAAAAGGAGGATATAATATACAATCACTTGATATAGGGTTAAAAAATACATTTATTTATTTGGCTTGTTGACTAATATAACTTTTTCAACTGACAATATTATTTGATTTCGGATCTTAGAGTATGAACTGCATGGAAATCATTGATAATGTTGGTATTTATTTTCTTACAGAAAGGAAAAAGGAAAATGGATGACTGAAAAAAGTTTTACTTGTTACATTATCATATATTAAAAGTTGTATTTCCTTTTCTAGGTTGCTGTAGTGAAACTAAAAAATGCAGATAAGGTATTTGCCATGAAAATATTGAACAAATGGGAAATGCTGAAAAGAGCTGAGGTAAGATTCTAATTATTAGAAAGTTTAAATAATGTTTCAGAAATAATTTTAGAGACCTATAAAATTATAAAGCCAGTAGATCCTTAAATATCATTAACATCGTATCTGTGTGGCATTATTTTTAAGACCTAAGAGACAAGTTCCACAATGTACAATTTTGATATAGTGGCGATAAAAGTTATAATTTGTAAAAAAAATTAAAAAGTCATAATTCGTGAGGCTTAGTTCATATTGCCTGAAAACCAAATGTGGGGCTTGTATATTTATGTGAAAAAGAGGTGTGGAAACCAGTTTATTTTATAGGAAGAAAATTTGCAATAATGGATTTCCAACTTGATGTAACTCGTTTATATTATTCTGTATTTATCTGTGTTCTGCTCAAAGTGGAATCAGCAGGAATTTTGAATGTGCCCTCTAAGAAGTCTTTTGATTGCTAATTATACAGTTAAATTTATGTTTTTTATATTATTAGAGGATGGTAGCAAAACCTTGCAAGAATTGCTAGGGTTTTTATGTTGATGCTAGGTACGAGGGAAAGATTGGCTGGAGCAATGTTAAAAATATCTCATAGCTGGTATGGTCTGGTCAGAACTGATGTTACACGTAGATTTGGGGGGATTCTGGGGGTCTCCTGCCGTGGGAGATCATGGTGAGTGGCCAGACGGGGTAGGGCCCTCGGGGACCTCAGTCTGGAAGTATTTCAGTATTTGAACTTGTAGGAGGATCAGACTGTTGCATAGGCTGAACAGTAGCTCTGGAGGTTAGTAAGATTTCTCTAATGAGAAATTAGTCCTTAGAAATCTTTCTTTATCCACCAATACTGGTAGCAATCTGAAAAAAACCCCGAACATATGGAGAAAAGCAAAAATGGTTCCCTTGATGATAGGTGTGGCGGTAGTAAGAAATTTCATTATTCATTTCTTTGGGGAAATTTGAAAAATATAGCAAAACACAAAGACAAAACTTATAGTCATTTACATTCTGTCACCTGGAATCGATGACTAACATTTGGGTCACGTTTTTTTTTTTTTTTTGGGTCACGTTTTTGCTTTTGGTCTTGTTTTCTATGTGTCCCCTGAAAAACACTGCACCAGTGAAGTGCAGATACATTATTTGTAAAACGAATAGTAGTACATTACAGATAAAGCTGAAGTCCTCTTCAACTGCCCCCCAACCAGTGCAGCCCCTCTCTGCCTCCCAGAGCTCATCTCCATGTAATAGTATCCTGTTGAGAAAAGTATATGGAAACTTTTATGTCACTCTCTGGCATATGTGCCAGGGTCCTTTATATTCAATAACTTCAGTCTTTACTTTTGAATTTCCTTAAGGCTCACTTGCCTTCCTGTCATTGATTGGATTTTCCAGGTAGTCAGCAGTGAGATTGAATTAGGGTCTTCTTCTGAAATTGGCACTGATGGAAGGGGAAGAGGGTGAGACATCATTTTCAGGGGAAGTCAAACTGTCCAACAGGGAGCTGTGGAGCAGAAATGGTCCTTCGGAGCCCCACATGAGGCCCAAAGACTTACCTTTGCACGTGCCTCATTCAGTTACTGACTCCAGGCCATCTCCAGATGGACATGGCCTTGGGATCGTAGAACTTCTGCAGCTGAGGCAGACCCTGAGGGGGCTGGCAGCATCGCCAGCAGCTGGAGCAACAAGTCTTATTAGTAAGAAAGAGTAAATAAGTCTGTTCTAATTATTTCACAGAAATCATAATTGTAGTCAGTTTAGTGTTTCAGCATTAGAAGTTTTAAAAAACTGAGTTAAAGTTTCCACTATTATCTGTGAAGTTAGTATGTTGGGGAGAATTAGAAGAAAAAGGAAGGATCACTGGGTTAGCTTTCATTACAGAAGTGGCAAAATTGAAGATAAAACAGGAGTTGGAAATTAAATAAATTATTTTGTTGAATTAAAATATTAATATATTCTCTTTCTGGGGTGAAATGGAACAGATGTATTTCTTCTTTTCCCTTCCATTAAGTACAGTTTTAAAGACTTGACATTATATATAAAACAAATTTAAGGAGATTCTGATAGGCAGAGAGGAGGAGATGGACCTTGGGGCCTGAGGAGCAACACTCATTCTGTGAAGCCCATATTATTCTGATAGAAAAACCTGACAGGGACAATACAAAGAAAATTAAAGACCAAAGTGCCTCATGAACATAGATACAAATATCCTTATCAACATGTTAGCAAATAGAATTCAGCAATGTGTAAAAAGACTCGTGCATACAACACGACCGAGTGGGTTTTACTTCAGGGATACAAGGCTGGTTCAGTAGTTGAAAGGAACTCTTCTCAAACTACTTGAAACTTACCTCTTTTAGGAAGAAATTCTACATTGAAATTTTTGTAGAGAGATTCATTTTGAAGTAGAGTGGAGTTGTATTTCTATGCTTGAGTTATCAAGTCCTTTTTTAAACACATGTTAAAAATAAAACCTCTATTCTGACCATGATTTATCCAGCTTTGGAAAACTGGGCCTACCAGTGATGCTTAATAATTTACAGATGAGCAGCGAAATGTCTCGATTTTTAACCTGTGCGTTGTTGATGCTTTAAACGCTTTTTCAAAGCTATACCTCCAACCTATTGGCTGTATTTATTTCCATGTAAGGTATATCATAAATATATAACTAGTGGGACGTGCATCATTGGAAGGTAGCAGGATACCCTCTCTCTTTCTGTACCTCGGCAGCTGAATATTTGCTAACTAACCTTATGGGTACAGCAGTTGCTGTTGCTGCCCGTTCATCATTAAATGCATGTGTGCTTTTTTTGTTTTTTGTTTTTTTTTTAAACTATAGCAGTATTTTTTAATACAAAATGTTTTCAAGTGTACTATTCCCATTGTCCACTTTCTCCGCGTTGAAAGTCATATCAGGATGTATTCCTTTTCCAGGACAGGAAGTATAATAAACATTTTCCTTTTCTAGGACAGAAACTATAATAAACACATTAAGCAGTTGTTTGCATAATATATTTTACATAAAGTGTCCTCTGATTAAAAAACGTCTTTGTTTTTCCTTTTCAGACAGCATGTTTTCGTGAAGAAAGGGATGTATTAGTGAATGGAGATAATAAATGGATTACAACTCTGCATTATGCTTTCCAGGATGACAATAACTTAGTAAGAATCATTTTTATATGTTTTTATATTCTTATTAAATTTTTATTGGCAGAATTTAGCATTATTCTCTTTTAAGCATTATGTAAATGTAGTTGTGATTTAGAAAACCACTGAATTTCACAGCATATAAATTGTGTCTTTATTACGTCCCCCCCGCCCCGGGTAATTTGATAGCTTTCCACTGGAATTTTTTATGCTTTTTAATAACCAAGTCCAAACTAAATCCAAGCATTTAAATTCTATAAGAGGTGCTCAGGATTTTTCTTTTCATGATTTTCCCAATATATTTTATTAGTAATATTCTATTACTATTTGGAATTTTACGTATTTTTCAAAGTGGCCGTGTGCTGCTTGAAGTAGAGAGCCACATTTAAAATCGAGGCTGCATCTGATTTTATATGGACATCAGCGAACCACGTGATGGAAGAAGTTGGGAACGAGGCCAGAGGAAAATCAAAATATGAGAAGCACTGCCAGTTGAAGATTGAGGGATAAACAAGGGAACAGGAAGTGAAGGTGGAACCCGCCACTGCTGGGTTGGAGGCTCTTCATCTTTGGGCCTGAGTTTTCATTTCATGGTTTTTAGCATACATGCTGCGTGCCAGACACAACACTGTGTATTGGGTTTATAAAATTAATAAGATCGGGTCACCTGGGTGGCTCAGTCTGTTAAGCATCTGCCTTTGGCTCAGGTTGTGATCCTAGGGTCCTGGGATCGAGTCCCGCTTTGGGCTCCCTGCTCGGCGGGGAGACTGCTTATCCCTCTCCCTCTGCTACTCCCCCCTTCCCGCTCATGCTTTCTCTCTCTCAAATAAATAAAATCTTAAAAAAAAAATTAATGAGGGGCGCCTGGGCGGCTCAGATGGTTGGGCGTCTGCCTTCGGCTCGGGTCATGATCCCGGGGTCCTGGGATCGAGTTCCGCATCGAGGTCCCTGCTCCTTGGGAGCCTGCTTCTCCCTCTGCTTCTCTCTCTCTCTCTCTGTCTCTCATGAATAAATAAATAAAATCTTTAAAAAGAAAAATTAGTGAGATTTCTTATTCACGTGATAGGTGTTTATTGGATATGTGCCATATGCGAGGCACATTTCTCTAGATTCTGGAGATTCAGTAGTGAGAAAGACAAAGGATCTCTCTTCTTACTGTTCCAGACAATAAGTCCAAAATCAAGTAAATAATATTTTCAGATTATTTCAGATGAAGAAAGTATAACATTTATTCAAAGGCATGAAGTCAATGAGGACTCTTCTAAGACAAATATAAATTAGCAAACCAAGAAGGGAGAAGAGGCAGAGAGGGCTTGGTGAGCCAAAGTGTGGAGATTGAAGCTTGTTATGTTCGCACTGATGGAGGGTGGAATAAGGGGCTTGGAGATGGGGGCGGAGAGATGAGAGAGTCACATCATATAGCACCTTACATGTTACGGTAAAGAAATTAGACTTTCACAGCCATGGTTCTCACACAGTGGGGTTTTTGGGTCATGGAACTCTTGTGTATTTTTTAGAATGATTTTATATCTGCAAGCCCAGACAGTAAGGCATACAGAAATGGAACGGCCCTGACTTGTCTCTTAACTTCTTCCTTCTGCCTCCCCTCATGATCATTCAGGTGTCCCTCACAGAGCAAAGTGTGAAAACGGCTGTTTTAGGACCGTGCAGAGTCTGTGGTGGGAGGGGACAAGAGGGGTGTTTGAGGGATGAGAGGAAGCCAGCACGATCACAGCAGTGGAAGGGAGGGAGTACAGAATGGTACTTCCAGACTGTAGAGCACGCTCAGGAGCTAGGACCAGTTCTGAGTTTAGAAGGGCTTCAAGGAGGAGTGTGGATGATTCTTAGTTTTCCAGCATCTGACTTGGGGGATTCACTGCTTAGTGGTTGATGAATTGAGTTGGGAAATATATTTGGGAAGGGAAAATTTAGGACAGGGGGAAGGTGATGGGTTTAATTTAGTATGTGTTGGGTTTGAATTGTCGTGTGATCCACGGAGTGGGTTAGGCATCTAAGTCCGGTGCTCCTGAGGGTAAACAGCACTGTATAGCTTATGGAGTCCTTATCTTATAGATCAGTTTTTGGCAAATTACTGCCTGCAGCACAAATTCGGCTCACCACCTATTTTTGTACAGCCCACAAGCTAAGAATTTTTAAATATTTGAAAAAAAATCAAAAGAATATTTTGTGACATGTGTAATATAAAATTCAGACTTCAGTGTCCATAAAGTTCTGTTGGAACTAAGCCATGACTGCTGATTTGTACATTTTCAGTGGCTGCTTTTGCACGATGATGGCAGAGTCGGCCTCATGCGACAGCAGCTGATCCCATGACCCAGGGGAACACCGCAAGTGCATGTTCTCTTGATGCTGTGCACTGTTCAGTGGCCTACAAATTTCAGTGACATTTACAACTTGATAGCATTTCTGATGTGTACATATTGCGATCCTGTGACACTTTATTATTCTTGTCATTAATAGTGCATGTGTGGACTTCCCATAGGCCTGCTCTGCAGGCACAGCGCAGTGGGGGTTATATTGTTAACAAGTTAGAAGCCAGCCTGGTGTGACTGTGCTGCCACACCACGGCGGGCCTGCTGGACCGGCCGGCGTCCATAGGGCCATGCCAAGTCCTCCTCGCAGCCTTCCCAGCTCCCAGGAAGGCAGCAGTCAGGAAAGTCAAAAATACAAAACAGTATCTTATCACAGCAGACCTTCTTCACAAAAATACAAAATGAGCGGTAGTGAGCTCCTGAGTGGCTTGTTGTTAGGCAGGCAGGAAGGCCATTTACCAGCACTGTGTGAATTAAATCACATTCGCTGCAGCCAAAGAAACGTTCACAGAAAATAAACTTGTCTCACACTATGAGCCTTTTGGTGAGAACGGTTGCTTCAAGAATGGGGGACGTTGGGAACATCATCGGTTGATTTTAAAACCAGGAAATGATTTTGAGTGGTTGCTTTTGGCTCTTGAGATGAAAGAGGTCCTGCTCTTTTGCTGTGACTTGGGGAGTTGTGCTGAGTTTGTGGTCCTGAGGAATCAGCCTTTACTAATAGCTTGTGTGGAATAATAGCCAATCGTATTTTCAGAGAAGTTGAGGAAACCCTAAGTTGCTACAACCTGCATTAGAATTTGCTAGTATGTATTACAAGTGAGAGTGGTAAAATAGGTGTGGAGTAGGAAGAGGCTTAGGCAGACAGATTTACAAATTACGTAAAAATATTAGGTGCCCAGAGCCCGTGGATATGCATCGTCTTACTAATGAGCAGACAGTTTGCAGTAAACACTTGAATCTTTCATTTGTTACTGAACCAGGAATATCACTGGTGAACTTCATTCAGTCTTAATGGAAATGACTGTTACCATATCCGTGAATTTTTGTCAGAAACCAAAGCTGAATATCCTCACTTGCTCTACATTCAGCCATTCAGTGCTTTTGCAGTGTCAAGATTTTGTTACAGAGGGCCAAGATTGAAACATTTCTGAACAAAAAACCTCACCCTCAACCATTTGTATAAAATATTGAATAGCTTTGAAATTAGCTTTTCCTGTAGACTTGATATGTTTTAAAAATAAGTTTTACCTAAAATTATAAGACAAATAGCACTTACATGCAAAACTTACACTCTGGCAAAGTCATTTTGACAGCGAATATTGTTGGAATCACAAGTAATGTCAAGCTGCTTTATCTGATTCTCATGCCGTCAAAAGTAAAAAGAAGTGAGATTTCTATTTCCACACAGATTTGCAGCAGAGAGACCTTTTAAGCTCAAACTACAGTTAGCAGCAGTTTTTGGGATTTGATGCAAGTGCTAAGGATTTGTCCGTAGTTCAAAACCCGGTTACTGGCAATCGCGACCTTCCGCCTAACCTTTAGTTAGAAGTGATTAATCTGCAGTGTATCGACATGCTTGAACACAAGTATCAGGAGAAAAATCCAGTAGCATTCTATAGACACCTTCCATGTGAGGAATATGCTCAATCAAAATTATATGCTCACGAATTGATACCAGTAGCCATCTTTGTGAAGACATTTTCACAGATGAAATACGTAAACTCCCAGTATAGATCAGCACTTTTAGAGGAACATTAGCCAGACTGTGATGATGGGGAACACTGACGCTGAGCCCCAATTAAGCAAATGGTCATCCCTTGCCCACAAAAAGAATTACATTTTTCTGTTAGTACACCTGCATTATAAAACTCGCACTCAATTATTTTATTTTGACTTTTGCCAGTAAAAATGTGTGGAAATTTGTTTTCTATCTTATTATATATCTTGCTTTTTCCTCTTGGCCGGCCAAGCCTGAAGTGTTTACTATCTGGCCCTTTACAGGAAAAATTGGCCAGCTCCTCTTGTAGATAACAATGAATACTAGTAGTAAAAGAGAATAACTGATGGGTGCTTGTACAGGGAAAAAAGTTTGCCTAGAGAAGCCAGACCTAGAGGACCCAACAAGGAGGAAACTAGAGTGGAAACGGTCAGAGCAAGAAAGAGAGTCCAGGTTCTGCACCATTGAAATGAACGAAAGGGGAGTCGTCGAGGAGGAGGGACACGGTTTGTCAGTTGTGTTAGACAGATTAGAGTGGTTTTTTAAAAAAAGATAAACTGGAAATATCGTGCCCACCCACAAATCCTATTTTTCAGCTTTAGTGGAATACCTCCGTTCTTGGACATTGTCTGTACTCCTTTTTGCCTTTGTTTCTGTTCTCCTTTGCCTTTATTTCTGTTCTCCCTGGTACCTTTCATGCCAGAGCCTGTTCCTCTCCCTCTTGTCCTGTTGAAGTCCAGCTAATACTCCAGAATTGTCTCAAAGTCTGCATTTTAAAAGTCTTCTCCAGAATTCCCAGTTTGAATTAATGTTTCTCATTGCATTTCAGCTCTACATTTTTTTAGTACTGCCATTAGATGAGTAACGTACGTATATGTACATTTCTGATTTTGGGGATACAGCTTACGAAGATTAAATAAATGATATGAACCCTGCTATCTTTAGCTAAAATGTAGTTACAGGGCTGTGTAACTTAGTAGTCATGGAGTTTATCTGATTTCAGGCAGATCCAGGGGTTCAAACAGTGTCATTACATTACTTGTCTTTATATGCCTTACATACTTGCAGAGTATGATAGTATGTTTCAGACTTCAGATCATGAACCATTGGTGGATTGTAAACTCAATTTAGTGGGTTACAACCAGCATTTAAAAAGTTAAGTAGAATAGAAAATGACAGAGTTCAAGCAGTAAGAGAGATTATTGCTTCATGACATTTATTTCTTTTATAATATGTATTGAATCATATAAATCGTATTATTGTGGGTTTTGGTCAGAATTGTTTAAAAGTCATAATGCAGAGCTTTGCACGCTCTAGTTGCTCTGTTAAATTGAGTGGAAGGATATTTGACTTGGATTTACAATACATGTATGAGATTTTTGGGATGAATTTGTCAATGCAAATACACTCTACATAGGTTTGTCAGCAAAATTTGTAGTAAGAGTAAATTAAACATAAATACGTACTTGGTTAGCAAACTTATAGCAGTTTATTGTGATGGATTTTCAAAAGCTTTTAGGTGATAAGGACTTAAATCCACTCTGACAGTGTTTTTTGTTGTAGGTAGGCATAACACTGTAGAGTTATGGATTGCTTAAAAATCTGTATTTTGTTATAAACACAGAAATGTATGTGGCTCAGTCATTAAGCGACTGCCTTCAGCTCAGGTCGTGATCCTGGAGTCCCAGGATTGAGTCCCGCATCGCGTTCCCTGCTCAGCAGGGAGTCTTCTTCTCCCTCTGACCCTCCCCCCTCTCATGTTCTCTCTCATTCTCTCTCTCACATAAATAAAATCTTAAAAAAAAAAAAAAAGGAAATATATAGATACAGAAATTGTGTCCAAATACAAAATTTTGTATAGCAAAATTTTGCCTAATTTTCATTGACAGAAAGCCTGACATATCGTTCTCTCTCGTCTGAATTTAGTCTTACCTGTTCCCTTTGCATTTGACATTAGAATTAACATTTTTTTCCCAGAGGCATTTCTCTGTGAGAAATAGTCTGTATATACTAGTCATTGATTATATTAGAATAAATGTTACAGTATAACTGGAGGAGGGCTGAAATACTTCTGTGGTCAAATCTCCTCTAAATTGCCAGTTTTTCTTAGTTTAGGGCAAGCTTATGGTATTTTAGTCTCAAGAATAGAAATCCTAAATTATCTTGGTTATCATCAAAGATTTGCTTTCGAATATTTATAAAATATTAGAAAATAAAATCATTTAGAAATGTTGGCAAATCTAGTTTTAGATTCCAAAAAGGAAATTTTATTATACAGTAATTTTCCAAAATAACTGTTAACCCTCATAGTCCTGAAGTAGCCAAATAAGTAACGTGGTCTGTGGTATAGGATTCAAGAGGCTGTGATGAATAATTGCACTTTCATTTATAACCTGCTGAAATATCTCTGCAGCCACTTTATGAAAAAATATATAGTCATAGCATACGTGCATTTTATTTGCTTGAGATGAAGTGGCGTAATTTAACAAACGATCTTAAAATGTGATTAGAATACTTTTTTCCCTTAGGAAAACCTCATTAAATACAAACCTGCTTAGAGGTGTCGACACTGTCACATAAAATTCTTATCACTTAGATATCGTTTAGAATATTATGAATCAGTGAAATTTGTCTCTTCTTCATATTTTCTTGTCCTCTGTTTCCAGTTTAGTTATTTTATGCTGGAGGAAAAAAAAGCCAAGGAAATACTTAAAACAAAAATTTTCTTCTTGAATTAGCATTTGTAAACTGTTTAGAGGATGAAAGACATTTGTTTATTTATTTATTTATTTTTTGAAAGACATTTAAATGTTAGATTGTAGTTAGTCATATGAACCCCAGATTCTCTGCTGGAATCCAGTTTGTGCTGAAGATAGAAATTGTTAGGAAAAAGCAAGGAGAGATGAATACAGTCACATTGTTTCTTTGGAATGTAGTTTCTTACAAAGCACAAACTTTGAAATATGGATTTTTTTTTTTTTTTTTTAAGAAATTCAGAGTTGGAAATCTTATGGTGTGTTCTATCCATAGCTAGAGGTCTGTTTATTTTGGAGAGATAAAAGATTGCTAAAGACTCAGTCTGTATCTTTAATTTCTTTTTTATTTTTCTGGGGTTCTGTACATACTCGTTATGTCATGGATGTACTCAGTTTTTTTACCGAAAAAACTCTGAGTAAAAAGGAACTGATATAAGGATCAAGAACCCTGAGTTCTGGTTTTCCCACCATCTAGGGTATGTTTGGGCAAATCGTTTGACTTCTTACGCCCTGATTACAGCCATAAAACAGGCATAGCAGCTATGATCCCTACCTGTAGTATAGGGACCTTGTATAAATATCCCTGTACCCTCATTCTGTAACTCCTACTTCATGGAGAAAATGAAACCTCTGGTTACTCAAGCATGAACTTTTCACTTTCCATGCTCTGGTCTCAGCGTTCCCTTTCATTCTTCCCCTATATGTGTACAAATTTATTCATATTTGCACCTGTTCTCATCTTTTCTTTCAGTGTGCGTAAGGTATTTGCCTTTGACTTTTGTTCCATCGCCTTTGGGCCTTGGCAGAATTTTACTCCGCTGGTCAGCTTCATTGTGACTGGCTCCATCCCCCTCTACAATACGGAGGTCTGGATATGTAAAAACAAAGTATGTGTTACTCTGCAGCTGGCTGTTGTCCTAAAAGATGGGCATATTTATTTAATTACTCCTTTTGATGACTGTACAATATTCCACAGAATGGACATGTTGGATGGATGCATTTAATAGTTTCCTTTTGGACTCGTTTCTATTCATACTGTTTCTGATCTGTTGCAGTTTTCAAAGTGCTGTGCAGTAAACATACTTGCCCACATGCCCTATACTATATTCCTAAAAGTGGAAATACTAGGTCCAGGGGTATGTGCCTTTTAAATTTCAGTAGATACTGTGAAGTTACTTTGCCGAGCAGGTGCAGTAAGTCATCATGCCCAAGAACGCAGTGTTGTTGCAACTCAGTGTTCCCAGAATAGGAATGGTCTCTTTGCTAATCTGGTTGGTATAGAATGGCATCTCATTGTCGCTTTGGTTTTGACCATGTATTAATTAGCTAATTGTGTTTTCTCTTAGGTGAATTAACTGTTAATAGCTTCAGCCTAGTTTTGTTGGATTGCTTGCCCTCTTCTTAACACCTGGTGGGAGCTCTTTATGTTAGGATTATTATCTCCTTGACATATCTTACAAACATTACCTCTCGGTCTCTATTTTTCTTAAACTCATTTAAAGGCATCTTATATTGGGCACTATTTTAAAGGTAGTTTATGAGTAGGACGTTGTTGTACCAGATACTACATTTTACTGATTAATCGCTGAGAGCAACTGTGGCAGAATAGAGCGCCCAAGAGCAGATCTAAGGGTGTTTCACATCTTAAATTATGATAAGGGAGAATTTCAGTTGAATTAGGGGAAAGAATGGATATTTTATTACTTGTTTTAGATAACTCTCCATGAATAAGAGAACAGTTTTCACACCTTGTACAAAAATAAATTTTAGATGAATGAATTAATGAATTAATGAACCTGATTCAGAGGTTAGGGTCTTTTAGAGCTTACAGCAGCACCCTCTGCTTATTTCTGTCACAGTATTTATGTTACACTGAACTTGCCCATTGATTTGTGTTTTCTTCTCCATTAGGTTGTAAATTCCATTAAGGTAGGAGCCACATCTTACTCATTGTAGCACCTTGTTGTCTAGTGTGATGTTAGCGCATAGTGGGTACTCCGTATCTGTGGAATTGTGAATGAGCTTCTTTGATCCTCACTTGTTCTGTATTCTGTCTTTCATTCCCAAGAAAGTTTTGTACAGAATAAAATATAATATAGCAAGCTCTTTACCCTTAAACCTGTAACAGTAATATAGTCAAGACAGGCCAGGGACCTAGGTTAGGATTAGGGTAGTGGGTAGGGTAGAAGTGGAAGGACTCCACAGACATTTAGTAGGAAGTAGACCCAACACGACCTTGGTGATCTAGTTGAATGTTGTTCTGAACAAAGGAGAAAATAGAAGACTGACTCGCAGCTCTTGGAGATACTCGCTGGGATGTGTTACGGAGAAAAAGAACTTTTTTCCCATGTGGGGTTTTTATTTGTCTGCTGTTTCTGATGCATCTTGTCTCCCTCACACCAAAACCCGATTATAAGTGTAGTTCATTTTCAACTCATCGCTTTTCTTTTGAGAATTTCCTTTTGTGTTTTCTGCTCATTGCTCCCTCCAGTTGCTGAATTCTGTCCTAGTAACAGCTTATTTCCTCTGAGGGCAAGGTAGGGAAAGAATATGAGCAGGCTGCCAGTTTAGTAGGCAGCCAGAAAGGAAAACAGAATAATTATGTCTTCATAATTTTTTATGCTATCTCAAAGAGGTTTGTTTACCAGAGAAGAGGTTCAGTGAGGCACGTGGACAGGCGGGAAGGTGAGGGATCCTGGGGCTCGGGGTTTGTTAAGGGGAAGCACGTAGCAGATTATGGATGAAAGTAGGTGAGAGACAATGACACAAGGAGCCTCAGTTTTGAATGTGGCAAAAATGTTGAGACGACTGTTTTTTTTTTTTTTAGCAGTTTGTTATACTCAGCCTGTGGGAGCCTGGTGTGGCAGGCACAGCTATTGGACACATCAAGACAGGAAAGCCTTTGATGGAGGAGCCTTTCATCTTTTTATCCTTTGGGTTTTTTCTCCGTGTTTGGTACCAAAAAATCCTGATTGACACTAGGGACTGTTTGTTGAAGGGGTGAATTACATTTTATGACTTCCTATGTGTAAATATTCTACTTTCGTTTCAATAGCAGACTTTTTTTATTTGAAAAGTTTTTGTGTTTGCTGTTCTGCTCAGAGTACTTCTTTAAGGCAGTAGCTGTGGATTTCTTCTCCACAACCATTGCCACTTCTAGTGACATGTTTATGCTAACACTATTTCATTACATTAAATTAGTTTGCTCTAATCTTCATGATGGAATCTGTTAAACATTAGTCCTAGTAAATAGAGCAAGGAAACCATAGACCAGGATTTGAAATATATTGTTCCTTCTATTTTCAAGGATTTAACAGTAAAATTAGTTTCTTTTAATTAATAGAAACTACCCATGCTTATAATTTTAATATATAGTAATAAGAATGTGAATTTTCTCAAGACTTTTTTAAATCTTAAATGTCAAATTGGTGAGATCACTGAAGTAATATCTTCATTTGGTAATAAAATTTTAACTTGAAGGTGTTATAAGTGACATTTAAATATCTTCTGTTTACTGTCCTTGATGGTGAGTGCTGTACTCTGAAGAAGGTATCATTATTGTAGAGTGATAGATGAGAAAGTTCAAAGAGATTAAGTAATTTTTCAAGCCAAATAAAACCCAGAGTCAGAATTTGAATACAAGTATCCCTGACTACAAAGGCCATCTTTCCACTGAGTCTTGTTTTCACTCACCTTAAAAGAATATGTATAGGGAGGAGGAGCAAGATGGTGGACGAGTAGGAGACCTAAATTTCATCTGGTCCCAGGAATTCAGCTAGATAGGTATCAAACCATTCTGAACACCTACGAACTCAACAGGAGATAGAAGAAAAGAATAGCAGCAACTCTCTGAACAGAAAAGCGACCACTTTCTGGAAGCAGGGACCCAACAAGCAGCAGATCCGGGGAGACTCCCCGTTCTCCCCCAGGAAGAGCAGTGCGTGAATGCACCGCAGGGATCTGCTGGGTTTGGAGACCCCAAATGGGGTCGTGTGCCAGAGATAGAAATGCTTGGTCACAGGCCGGGTGAGCACGGAGTGTGGCTGGAGACCAGGGAAACAGGAGTGACAGACTGCTTTTCTCTGGGGGCTCACTGAGGAGTGCGGCCCCCGAGTTCTCGGCTCCTCCGGGGCGGAGATTGGGAGGCCGCCGTTTTCACTCTCGTCCTCCAAAGCTGTATGGAAAGCTTGCAGGGAACAAAAGCTCCCGAGAGCAACCCAAGCAGATGACTTAGCCTGGACCCGGAGGGAGGGGGGGGCAATTCTGCCTCCGGCAAAGACATTTGAGAACCACTGCAACAGGCCCCTCCCCCAGATCAGCAAGAATAGCCAGCCAAGACCAAGTTTACCGATCAATGAAAACGGCAGAACTCCAATGCTAGGGGAATACAGCACATAGAATTCATAGCTGTTTTCTCCCGATTCTTTAGTCTTTCAAAGTTAATTTTTTAAAATTTTTTTTCTTTTTCTATTTTTTTGAATTTTTCTTTTTCCCTTTTTCAACCAACATCTTATCAATCCCTTTTTTAAAAATCTTTTTTTTTTTTTCATTTTTAGAGTCATAGTCTATCCCTTCATTGTAGTTACCCTTATTTTTGGTATATATATAAGTTGTTCTCTCTTTAAAATTTTGGGATACAGTTTCTTCTAACAGACCAAAATATACCCTAAATCTCTAGTGTGTGGCTTTGTTCTAGTCTCCTGCCTGATCACATTCTCTCCCTTTTTTTTTTCTTTAGATTTCTCTTCTTTCTTTTTTCAACCAACTTCTTATTTATTAATTCCTTTTATAAAATCTTTTATAATTTTCATCTTTACGGTCATAGTCTATCCCTTCATCGTATTTACCCTTATTTTTGTACATACATATGTTTTTCTTTCTTTAAAATTTTGGAAGGCAGTTTCTTCTAACAGACCAAAATACACCCAAAATCTAGTGTGTGGCACTGATCTATTCACCAGCCTGATCATATTTGATCATATTCTTTTTTTTTCTTTCTTTCTTTTTATTTTTTTTTCCTTTTTCTTTCTTTCCCTTTCTTTTCCCCTGGTTTCAGGTCTCTTCTGATTTGTTTAGTGTATGTTTTTCTGGGGTCGTTTTTACCCTGTTAGCATTTTGTTCTCTCATTCATCCGTTCTCCTCTGGACAAAATGACAAGATGGAAAACTCACCTCAAAAAAAAGAACAGGAGACAGTACTGACTGCCAGGGACCTACTCATTACGGACATTAGTACAATGTTGGAACTAGAGTTCAGAATGATGATTTTAAAGATACTAGCTGGGCTTGAAAAAAGCATGGAAGATATTAGAGAAACCCTTTCTGGAGAAATAAAAGAACTAAAATCTAACCAAGTCGAAATCAAAAAGGCTATTAATGAGGTGCAATCAAAAATGGAGGCTCTAACTGCTAGGATAAATGAGGCAGAAGAGAGAATCAGTGATATAGAAGACCAAATGATGGAAAATAAAGAAGCTGAGAAAAAGAGAGAATAAACAACTACTTGATCATGAGGGCAGAATTCGAGAGAGAAGTGATACCATAAGATGAAACAATATTAGAATAATTGGGATCCCAGAAGAAGAAGAAAGAGAGAGAGGGGCAGAAGGTATATTGGAGCAAATTATAGCAGAGAACTTCCCTAATTTGGGGAAGGAAACAGGCATCAAAATCCAGGAAGCACAGAGAACCCCCCTCAAAATCAATAAAAATAGGTCAACACCCTGACATCTAACAGTAAACCTTACGAGTCTCAGAGACAAAGAGAAAATCCTGAAAGCAGCTCGGGACAAGAGATCTGTAACCTACAATGGTAGAAACATTAGATTGGCAACAGACCTATCCACAGAGACTTGGCAGGCCAGAAAGGACTGGCATGATATATTCAGAGCACTAAATGAGAAAAATATGCCGCCAAGAATACTATATCCAGCTAGGCTGTCATTGAAAATAGAAGGAGAGGTAAAAAGCTTCCAGGACAAACAAAAACTAAAGGAAATTGCAAACACGAAACCAGCACTACAAGAAATCTTAAAAGGGGTCCTCTAAGCAAAGAGAGAGCCCAAGAGTAACATAGACCAGAAAGGAACAGAGACAATATACAGTAACGGTCACCTTACAGGCAATACAATGGCACTAAATTCATATCTTTCAATAGTTACCCTGACTGTAAATGGGCTAAATGCCCCAATCAAAAGACACAGGCTATCAGATTGGACAAAAAAAACATGCCCCATCGATATGCTGTCTGCAAGAAACTCATTTTAGACCCAAAGACACCTCCAGATTGAAAGTGAGGGGGTGGAAAACCATTTACCATGCCAATGGACACCAAAAGGAAGCTGGGGTGGCAATCCTCATATCAGACAAATCAGATTTTATTTTTTTAAAAAATTTTATTTATTTATTCATAAGAGACAGAGAAAGAGGCAGAGGGAGAAGCAGGCTCCCCGCTGAGCAGGGAGCCCGATGCGGGTCTTGATCACAGGACCCTGGGATCATGATCTGAGCCGAAGGCAGACACTTAACCATCTGAGCCACCCAGGCACCCAGACAAATCAGATTTTAAACCAAAGAGATGAGGAAGGACACTATATCCTACTTAAAGGGTCTATCCAACAAGATCTAACAATTGTAAATATCTATGCCCCTAACATGGGAGCAGCCAATTATTTTTTTATTTTTTATTTTTTTTAAAGATTTTATTTATTTGACAGAGAGAGACACAGCGAGAGAGGGAACACAAGCAGGGGGAATGGGAGAGGGAGAAGCAGGCCTCCCGCGGAGCAGGGAGCCTGATGCGGGGCTTGATCCCAGGACCTGAGCTGAAGGCAGACGCTTAATGACTGAGCCACCCAGGCGCCCCAAGGGAGCAGCCAATTATATAAACCAATTAATAACAAAAGCAAAGAAACACATCAACAACAATACAGTAATAGTGGGGGACTTTAACAGCCCCCTCACTGAAATGGACAGATCATCTAAGCAAAAGATCAACAAGGAAAGAAAGACTTTAAAAGATACACTGGACCAAATGGACTTCACAGACATATTCAGAACATTCCATCCCAAAGCAACAGAATACACATTCTTCTCTAGTGCTCATGGAACATTCTCCAGAATAGATCACATCCTAGGTCACAAATCAGGTCTCAACTGGTACCAAAAGACTGGGATCATTCCCTGCATATTTTCGGACCACAATGCTTTGAAACTAGAACTCAATTGCAAGAGGAAAGTCGGAAAGAACTCAAATACATGGAGGCTAAAGAGCATCCTACTAAAGAATGAATGGGTCAACCAGGAAATTAAAGAAGAATTAAAAAAATTCATGGAAACCAATGAAAATGAAAACACAACTGTTCAAAATCTATGGGATGCAGCAAAGGCGGTCCTAAGAGGAAAGTATATAGCAATACAAGCCTTTCTCAAGAAACAAGAAAGGTCTCAAATACACAATCTAACCCTACACCTAAAGGAGCTGGAGAGAGGACAGCAAATAAAGCCTAAACCCAGAAGGAGAAGAGAAATAATAAAGATCAGAGCAGAAATCAATGAAATAGAAACCAAAAGAACAGTAGAACAGATCAACGAAACTAGGAGATGGTTCTTTGAAAGAATTTATAAGATTGATAAATCCCTGGCCAGACTTATCAAAAAGGAAAGAGAAATGACCCAAATAAATAAAATCATGAATGAAAGAGGAGAGATCACAACCAACACCAAAGAAATACAAACAATTATAAGAACATATTATGAGCAACTATATACCAGTAAATTAGATAATCTGGAAGAAATGGATGCATTCTTAGAGATATATGAACTACTAAAACTGAACCACTGAACCAGGAAGAAATAGCAAACCTGAATAGACCCATAACCACTAAGGAAATTGAAGCAGTAATCAAAAATCTCCCAACAAACAAGAGCCCAGGGCCAGATGGCTTCCCAGGGGAATTCTACCAAACATTTCAAGAAGAATTAATACCTATTCTTCTGAAACTGTTCCAAAAAATAGAAATGGAAGGAAAACTTCCAAACTCATTTTATGAGGCCAGCATTACCTTGATCCCAAAATCAGACAAAGACCCCATCAAAAAGGAGAATTACAGACCAATATCCTTGATGAACATGGATGCAAAATTCTCACCAAAATACTAGCCAATAGGATCCAACAGTACATTAAAAGGATTATTCACCACGACCAAGTGGGATTTATCCCTGGGCTGCAAGGTTGGTTCAACATCCGCAAATCAATCAATGTGATACAATACCTTAATAAAAGAAAGAACAAGAATCATATGATCCTCTCAACAGATGCAGAAAAAGCATTTCACAAAGTACAGCATCCTTTCTTGATTAAAACTCTTCAGAGTATAGGGATAGAAGGTACATACCTCAACATCATAAAAGCCATCTATGAAAAACCCACAGTGAATATCATTCTCAATGGGGAAAAACTGAGAGCTTTCCCCCTAAGGTCAGGAACATGGCAGGGATGTCCACTATCACCACTGCTATTCAACATAGTATTAGAAGTCCTAGCCACAGCAATCAGACAACAAAAAGAAATAAAAGGCATCCAAATCGGCAAAGAAGTCGTCAAACTCTCACTCTCTGCAGATGATATAATACTTTATGTGGAAAACCCAAAAGACTCCACCCCAAAACTGCTAGAACTCATACAGGAATTCAGTCAAGTGGCAGGATATAAAATCAATGCACAGAAATTGGTGGCATTCCTATACACCAACAACAAGTCAGAAGAAAGAGAAATTAAGGAGTCGATCCCATTTACAATTGCACCCAAAACCGTAAGATACCTAGGAATAAATCTAACCAAAGAGGCAAAGGATCTGTACTCAGAAAACTATAAAATACTCATGAAAGAAATTGAGGAAGACACAAAGAAATGGAAAAACGTTCCATGCTCATGGACTGGAAGAACAAATATTGTGAAGATGTCAATGGTGCCTAGAGCAATCTACACATTTAATGCAATCCCTATCAAAATAGCATCCCCTTTTTTCAAAGAAATGGAACAAATAATCCCAAAATTTGTATGGAACCAGAAAAGACCCCGAAGAGCCAGAGGAATGTTGAACAAGAAAAGCAAAGCTGGTGGCATCACAATTCTGGACTTCAAGCTCTATTGAACAAAGCTGTCATCATCAAGACAGTATGGTACTGGCACAAAAACAGACATATAAATCAATGGAACAGAATAGAGAGCCCAAAAATGGACCCTCAACTCTATGGTCAACTAATCTTCAACAAAGCAGGAAAGAATGTCCAATGGAAAAAAGACAGTCTCTTCAACAAATGGTGTTGGGAAAATTGGACAGCCACATGCAGAAGAATGAAACTGGACCATTTCCTTACACCACACACAAAAATAAACTCAAAATGTATGAAAGATCTAAATGTGAGACAGGAGTCCATCAAAATCCTAGAGAACACAGGCAGCAACCTCTTTGACCTCAGCCAGAGCAACTTCTTCCTAGACACATTGCCAAAGGCAAGGGAAGCAAGGGCAAAAATGAACTATTGGGACTTCATCAAGATGAAAAGCTTTTGCACAGCAAAGGAAACAGTCAACAAAACCAAAAGACAACTGACAGAATGGGAGAAGATACTTGCAAATGACATATCAGATAAAGGGCTAGTATCCAAAATCTATAAAGAACTTATCAAACTCAACACCCAAAGAACAAATAATCCAATCAAGAAATGGGCAGAAGACATGAACAGAAATTTTTCCATCCAAATGGCCAAAGACACATGAAAAAGTGCTCAACATCGCTCGGCATCAGGGAAATCCAAATCAAAACCTCAGTGAGATAACACCTCACACCAGTCAAAATGGCTAAAATTAACACATTAGGAAACAACAGATTTTGGTAAGGATGCGGAGAAAGGGGAACCCTCCTACACTGTTGGTGGGAATGCAAGCTGGTGCAGCCACTCTGGAAAGCAGTATGATGGTTCCTCAGAAAGTTGAAAATAGAGCTACTGTATGACCCAGCAATAGCACTACTGGGTATTTTTACCCCAAAGATACAAATGTAGGGATTCGAAGGGGTACGTGCACCCTGATGTTTATAGCAGCAATGTCCACAATAGCCAAACTGTGGAAAGAGCCAAGATGTCCATCAACAGATGAATGGATAAAGAAGAAGTGGTATATATATACAATGGAATATTATGCAGCCGTCAAAAGGAATGAAATCTTGCCATTTGCAACGACGTGGATGGAACTAGAGGGTATTATGCTAAATGAAATAAGTCAATCAGAGAAAGACATGTATCATATGATCTCACTAATGTGAGGAATTCTTAATCTCAGGAATCAAACTGAGGGTTGCTGGTGTGGTGGGGGGTAGCTGGGTGATAGACATTGGGGAGGGTATGTGCTATGGTGAGCGCTGTGAATTGTGTAAGACTGATGAATCACAGACCTGTACCTCTGAAACAAATAATACATTATATGTTAAAAAAAGAGAGAGAAGATAGTAGGAAGGGAAAAATGAAGGGGGAGATATCAGAGGGGAAGACGAACCATGAGAGACTATGGACTCTGAGAATCAAACTGAGGGTTCTAGAGGGGAGGGAGGTGGGGGATGGGTTAGCCTGGTGATTCTTTTTAAATAGGGCACATATTGAATGGAACACTGGGTGTTATACGCAAACAATCATGGAATACTACATCAAAAACTAATGATGTAATGTATGGTGATTAACATAACATTATAAAATAAAATAAAAAAAAGAATATGTATAATATAATATGCACATGCATATGTGATGCATATTTAGAAAGCAATTAGAAAATACTGAAAAGCTGTGACATCATGGGTAATCTAACAACCAGGGCTAATTCCTGTGAACATTTTAGCATCTACTCCTTGTCTGTCTTTTTTGGCAAACACACATGGTAAAGGAAATCTCCAGTGTTTCATTTACGTCACACACCATACTCTCTCAATACTACTTCACTGCTGACATTAGCTGTGTGGGTTTTCCACTCATCAGGCAGTCCTGCGACGCCAGCTGAGCACCCTGCAGTTTAACTCCATTCCGATGCTGTCTACCTGGAGACAACTCAGATCCCAGAGGCTAAGGGTTCAAAGTCTTAGAAGACTCCCTCCTCACTCCAGTTACAACTTCAGTTTATTACTTGTGCTTCTGACTCACAGACAGTAGATTGGAGATTCCCACGACCCACTCCTCAGATATGGTTAGTTTGTCAGAGCTGCTCCCCTGACTGAGGACCAGCTGCAGGAAGGAGGTGCACAGGGCAAGATGTGATGGGGAGGCGCGGAGCTCGCACGCCCTCCGCAGAAGTGCCCCACTCTTCCAGCACCACTCCCCGTGTTTGCCCAGCCCGAAGCTTGCCAAACCCCATCCTTCTGGGTTTTTATGAAGGCTTCATTAGATAGGCATGAGTGATCAAGTCATTGGCCATTGATGATGGATTCAGCCTCCAAACCTACTCTAGAAATTTCCAACCTTCTAATCTTGGTTGGTTCCCCTGGCAACCAGCCCCCATCCTTAGGTTACCTAAGGGCTTTCCAAAAGCCACCTCATTAACATAAACACAAGTGTGGTTGAAAAGGGGTTTGTTATACATAACAAAAGCCACCTTTATCTTATCCCTTAGGAGATAATTTTTAAAGTATTTAATTAATTTATTTATTTAAGAGAGAGAGAGAGAACTTGAGCAGGGAGAGGGACAGTGTTACAGGATTGCAGGGTTCTTGTTTCGCAGAGTCGAAGAATGAATCTCCCGGACACAAAAGGGTGAAGTGCCCTGAAAGTTTATTAAGTGAAGGTGAGAACAGAAAGGAAAGAAATCTCTCTAGAGTGAGAGGGGTCCCAAATGGGTTGCCACTGAGGGCTTTTATTGAAAACTTGACCAGGGAGCTTGTGGCCTTGAGATTCTTGTGCAGTCTTGGTCTGAGCAAGGACAATTGATAGCACCCTTAAATGACTTACTTCTGAGGTTTGTTCGTTTTCTGTGATTCCCTGTAGCCACCATAACATCCGGGGCCAGGTGGTCTGGTCTATTCCCTTATCTCTTGTTCACTCTTTCAGAGCCTAGTCAGGGGCCCCCTATCTCTTCCTGCCTATACCTGTACACTTTCCTTACTCACCAGGACCCTGGGATCATGACCTGAGCCCATATGACCTGAGCTTAACTGACTGAGCCACCCAGGCACCCCCACTTAGGAGATTTTAAGGGTTTTTTTTTTTTTTAAAGATTTTATTTATTTATTTGAGACAGAATGAGAGAGAGAGAGAGCACATGAGAGGGGGGAGGGTCAGAGGGAGAAGCAGACTCCCTGCCGAGCAGGGAGCCCGATGCGGGACTCGATCCAGGGACTCCAGGATCATGACCTGAGCCGAAGGCAGTCGCTTAACCAACTGAGCCACCCAGGCGCCCCGAGATTTTAAGGGTTTTTAGGAGCTCTGTCAAAATATATATGTGTGTGTGTGTGTATATATAAATATAAGTATATATATTATTTATTATAAATCACAGTATTGTACACATATACCCATGAGAGTCCATATCTAAAATTAGTTGACTTCTATTTATACATACCTAAGAAAAGTCCATTCTGATATTTCTGCACTATCAGGAGTGAAAAGAGAAGTATGTATATGATGGAAATTATTATATTCAGTATACTAGTGCTTTCTAAATGCTGATGCAAGTGCTGATTTGATAAAGTTGTTACCAGTCCAACAGGAAATAAGGAAAATGTAACAATGATGAAAATGAATTTGCTCAACATAATAAAGGACTGTCTTATAGTCTGAGTTATTTTAATCATTTTTGGAGAATTAATACATTGTTTCCTCTATGAAATGTTGGTAAAACTGTGGTGTATTGTTATAGGTGATGATGGTGATGCTATTACTTTACAAAACACAACAACAAAACAAGAGTAATCCTGTTGTTCCCTGCTTCAGGTTTTTAAAATTTTATTTTACTGCTTCCTGAAATTTACAAGCCTTGTAAGGATTGTCTTATGCAGCTTCTTGTAATTAACAACAAAATTATTTGACCCAGTGCTGTTTGACCTTGGGTTATGTTACATATGTTAATTTTTCACCCTTATTATTTATTGAGTCCTTTTTTTTTCATTCCCAGTACCTGGTCATGGATTATTATGTTGGTGGGGATTTGCTTACTCTGCTCAGCAAATTTGAAGATAGATTGCCTGAAGATATGGCTCGATTTTACTTGGCCGAGATGGTGATAGCAATCGATTCTGTTCATCAGCTGCACTATGTGCACAGGTAAGTAAGACGCCACGCAAGAATGGGTTGTATGAATGTCAGTGGAGATGTTTTCGTAGGAAAGTGATACTTTTGATGGCCATGGGGTAATTTTTTCTTTGTGAACTATTTGACAGGTACAATGATTTATTTAAAGTCTTCCCCACAAATGTGTGTTTGATCGTATACAGTTTAAGATGGAATGAAGAGAAAAAAGTGAGCCTATTTACAAAATAGTTTTTTTATACAGGATTATTCTTTTTTTTAAAGTTTTTATTTAAATTCCAGTTAACATACAGTATAATATTAGTTTCAGGTGTACAATATAGTGATTCAACACTGCCATATATCACCTGGTGCTCATCACGACCAGTGCACTCTTTAGTCTCCATCACCTGTTTCCCCCATCCCCCCACCCATCTCCACTCTGGTAACCATCAGTGTGTTCTCTAGAGTTTGTTTCTTGATTTATCTCTCTTTTTTCCCTTTGCTCATTTGTTTTGTTTCTTAAATTCCACATGTGAGTGAAATCATGGTATTTGTCCTTCTCTGACTTATTTTGCTAATCATAATACTCTAGCTCCCTTCATATCGTTGCAAATGTTAAAATTTCATTCTCTTTTGTGGCTAATATTCCATTGTATATATATACTGCATCTTTATCCATTCACCTATCGATGGACCCTTAGGCTATTTCCATAGTTTGGCTATTATAGATAACACTGCTATAAACATTGGGGTGCATGTATTCCTTTGAATTAGTATTTTTGTACTCTTTGGGTAAATACCTAGTAGTGTGATTGTTGGATCATAGGGCACTTGTATTTTTAACTTTTTGAGGACCCTCCATACTGTTTTCCAGAGTGGCTGCACCAGTTTGCATTTCCACCAACAGTGCATGAGGGTTCTCCTTTCTCCACATACCAGATTATTCTTATACCTGTTGACACAAGCTAAAAATCTCTTCTATGTAAACAGCTCATAGTAATTTATGTGTAATAAAAAAAATTTTTAATGGATAATTTAAAAGGCAGTCTCATATTTCAAAGGAAAGAAAGTAGGAAACCATCACAGTTACTAGTGAATTAATCATTCAAATGAGGAAATCTTTGGGTTGTGAAAACTGTGAGAAAGAGTGAAGAGGTGCTAGGGAGAAGCAGGTGAAGGACCTGCCACGTTGGAGAGGGAAGGAACCATTCTCTGAGATGTCAGCATGCATCGGAATGGGGCAGAGGGTTTGCTGTGACCCACTTTGTTGGGTCAGCACCAGGGCTTCTGAATCCATAGGGTGGGTGGGCCTGGGAATTGGCATTTCTGACAGGTTCTCAGGTGCTGCTGCTGCTGCTGGTCCAGCAACCACACTTCGAGTCCTTCTGCTCAGTAACACAGCAGTGACTGTTACTTTTAAGTGGTGGGTGATGCACATAATCTCTGTGAAGGACAAGAGCGCGCGTGGAAGAGAAAGTTTCTGTTTTTTTGTTGTTTTTTTTTTTTTTTTTTTTTTTTAAGATGTGGGTATTTTCTGCTGATTGATTTACTTAGTAATGGACTTCTAGGACATTATTAAAGGAAGAATATTTTTATTAAAAATTTTGTATTTATGAGGTCTCACTTTGGCTCTTGCCTAATCATGTGCTTTTCTCTGTTGATGTCTGATAGTCAGAAAGTTTTTTTGAAAATAAAAACATGAATATACTATGAAAATTATAAAACACAATGCAGTTTTTAAGATGGTATTGTGGTCTTATGAGTGAATTACAGAATGAGAAACTAAAGTGCTTTTGTTAACAGTAACCCAAGATCCTAGGTGAGGACTGTCAGTTAAAAATACTTTAAAAACATCATTTAATTGAACATTTAAAGAATGTTAGTCTTAGACTCAAAGAGTTCAGTGAAATTTTCCCTAATTCATATCTAAATTCTTAGTGAGGAATGATTACTTTGGAAAATAATTTGTCTAGATTGGAGATAGTAAATATGAGGTATTTCTGCCCGGCTGTGACAAATATTCTTAACTGATCATAGGACCCTTTCCTACCAACTGTATATGCAGTCTTAAGATTCTTCTTACCACAGCATTTTAGATGATAGCTATCTTTCTGATGTTGACATTGGAAAGCCATTTCAACCCTGAGCTCTATTAGGGCTCTATACCTATAATTTTACAAGGTATGCCATGTTAAATGAGTCCTGTTTATTCCTCTTCATGTCGTAGAATTTTATTTTATGTTAAGCTGAATTTCTTTTTTGCCTTACCATTGGTCCTAGTTTTGCCTTCAGAACCACATATAATAGTCTAATTTATCTTAAAGCTATCATGCCTTCTGAACTCATCTTTCCTTTAGGTTAAACATCAGTGTATCTGTAGTTATTCTGTTATCAAAATTGATGTACGCATTCTCTCTCCCACTATCTCATACACATATGGACCCTCACCTTGTGCCCACTTCCACACCTCCCCGCCCTCTCTCCTTGCCTCTCCCTTTACTTCTCAATGGACACACTCTGGTGTATCAATGCACTCTTAAAATGTGATTCCCATTTTCTGGATAGACTGTATTTCAGCAGATGCTTTACTGAGGAAATATTTGTCGAGTCTTCTTTTATAAATAGCACTGTGCTAAATTACATAAAAATTTAAGTAAGTATAACATAGAGTCCTGCCTTGTAAGAAGCTTCCAGCCTGTTTGGGGACACAAAACACAAGACATAAGTGAAAACTAAAGTAGTAGAAGTTAAATAATCATTTAGGGCAAAAGTGTAAGAGATGGAGTGAGCCCAGATTGTGAACTGCTATTAGAATTTTACAGGCAAATTACAATGAACTCAGAGAAACAAGTAATAAGCTTAATTCTAATGGTCATTTCCAGTGGTTAACTCTTAACTGTGTTACAGACTTTACCTATATTATTCTAATTCTAACAATAATTCTGTATTTTGGGTGTCGTCTAAAATGGATATGGCTCCATTCTATAGATGAAGAAACCCAGCTTCAGAGACATGAGTCCATAATTAGCATAACCTAGATTAAAATCTGAGGCTGATGCCAGAATTTATGCTCATGACATAACATCATATTTCTCATAAGAGAATGCTTTGTGGTGGGACTTTGCAGAATGTGGAGGCTTTTTGTAGGCAGATTGTAAGGCGTTCTAGAGACAAGGGATGGCAGGAGAGAAAGTCATAGGCAGGCAAAGGGTGGGTCTGGAGGAGGGTTGGTAGGTGGTTCGGCTGGAGAAGAGAGCTCATCTTGAGTTGAGGAAGAGCGATTTCAGTCCCTCTTGTGGAAACACTTGAGTACCGTGTTGTAGACTTGATATCTTGGTAGCCATCAAGCTACCAGTAACTTTAGGGAATGAAGTGTTTGATTCAAACAGTGTGTTAAGTTAGTTGGTTTTACAGTAAACTGCACATCAGAGTTTTCATGTTTTGCCAAATTTCAGAATGTTTTATAATTTTGAACTTCCAAGTATATGGAATTAGAGAATACAAAAAGGAAATAGTGGAGACTGGATGCCTTCAGGGAAGGAAATATGTTTTTCCCTTTGTGTTCTTTTAAAATAAATTTATTTCCCTCAGTTTGTTTTTCAGAGTCCATCGTCTCTCATGGTTCGTCTCCCCCTCCGATTCCCCCCCTTCATTCTTCCCCTCCTGCTATCTTCTTCTTCTTTTTTTTTTTCTTAACATATATTGTATTATTTGTTTCAGAGGTACAGATCTGTGATTCATCAGTCTTGCACAATTCACAGTGCTCACCATAGCACATACCCTCCCCAATGTCTATCACCCAGCCACCCCATCACTTCCATCCCCCCATTCCAGCAACCCTCAGTTTGTGTCCTGAGATTAATAATTCCTCGTATCAGTGAGGTCATATGATACATGTCTTTCTCGGATTGACTTATTTCACTCAGCATAATACCCTCCAGTTCCATCCTCGTCGTTGCAAATGGCAAGGTTCTAGAGGGGAGGGGGGTGGGAGGATGGGTTAGCCTGGTGATGGGTATTAAAGAGGGCACGTTCTGCATGGAGCACTGGGTGTTATGCACAAACAATGAATCATGGAACACTACATCAAAAACTAATGATGTAATGTATGGTGATTAACATAACAATAAGAAATAAAGAAAAAGGGTTAAGATTTGTGGTTACTAGAGTTGGAGGTGGGGGGGAAGAAGAAAGGTGTTCATAAGGTACAAACTTCCAGTTATAAGATAAATAAGTACTAGAAATATAATGTACACATGATGACTATAGTTAGCACTGCCCTGTGATATAAATGAAAATTGTTGAGAATAAATCCTAAGCATTCTCATCATACAAAAAAAAATTTTTTTCCTTTTTTTTTTCTCTTTTTATTGTATCTATATGAGATGATGGATGCTAACTAAGCTTATAGCCGTAGTCATTTCAGAATATGTGGATTAAACCATTATGCTGGATACCTTAAATTTATACAGTGATGTATGTCAATTATATCTTGATAAAAACTGAAAAAATGAAAAAAAATAAATTTATTTCTAGACTTCTAAAATACATTATTGGTCTTCTAACAGAACAAACATTTTCATGCGAAAATTTTGTCTTCATTTACGCATGGTTTTATTGAGAGAGAAATGAGCAGTGGAAAGTAGCAAATGATAGGTGTCATCAATCATATGTGCTCGGTTTCCAAGTGTTCAGCACGTTGTCATATTTTAGTCAAGAGCATTTGCAACTTCCTTTGAAATTTCCAGACATACACTTTAAAAAAAAACAATGTAAAGCATTATTTTACCTGTTTTCAAAGAAGTTAATGAATAGAAGATGAAAGAGATATGAATGGGGACATGGAAATAGGAATTAAAGAGATTGTCTCTGGCTAACTGTAAAATTGACGTACAGACTGACCCAATGAAGTAAAAATGTTTTCTAGTAACATTAGGTAGTGAATAAAGCATTGAACGAGGTGCCAGAAGACTTATTTACTGTGCTTGCTCCTCCACAAGCTTTTTAAATTTAGATTCCAAATGATTTATAATTGAGATTACAGCAACTTGGAACTTTTTCTAAAAAACAATGGTCTTCCTGTAAAGATGAAAAGATGCTACTTATTAAAGTGCTGGCACAGAGACCATTTCCTTGTCATTGTGTTGAGACATGGGAGAATGGTGCTATAGAGATGAGCACTTACAGGGCTGTTACTGTGAGAACTACCCTAGTAGCATTTCCCCTTTCACAGGAGGCCGGGAAAGGATGCAGTGGGGTTGAGGAGGGAAGAAAGACAGTATTCTTAGAGCACTTGTTGGTAGAGGGCCTAATGGATGTGAAATCTCTCCAGATTAAAGATGTCTGTTCTCCCCAAATTGATCGGCAGGTTTGATGCAGTCCCTCTCAAAATCCCAGCAAAGTTTTTTTTTTGTTTTTTGGGGTTTTTTTTCTTCCAGTCCAGGTGAAAGTATTTGTGTTGGGCTAACTTCCCTCAGCAACTCTAGCTCTGCTCTTCTGTGTGCAGCTGCATTCAGGCCTCAGGCTACTGGCTTGTCCCTAAATAGCTATACCTAGCTACTTATCTAATTTTCAACATTTATGACAGCTCATATAGGTTTTTCGTCTAGAGGAGTAAAGGTTTTTTTGTTAAGATAGAAACAGTCTTGCTCCAAAGTTTACGTGGAAATGTAGTGAAACTAGAGTAGCTAAAATGGTTTTGGAAAAGGAGAATAAAGTAGGCAGAATAACTACCTAATATTAAGACTTACCATATTGCTACCTTAAGTAAGATATTGTGTACTTGTGGAGGAAAAAAATCATAGATAACCAGGTAGAAGAGAGAACCCGGGCAGAGACGAGCACAGATACTCCCAGCTGATTTTGACAAAGGTGCACAAGCAACTCAATGGAGGAAGGATAGCCTTCAGTGAATGGTGTTGGAATAATAGGCCAAAAAATAAATCTCCTTAAACCTCACACAAATATAAAAAATAATTCAAAATTGATCATGGGTTTAACTATACAACGTAGAAGTGTAAAACTGTCAGAAGAAAACATTGGAGAGCATCTTCTGGACTTAGGGCTTAGTTTTGCTCCTTAATGAGGAGTTCTTAGATAGGACACCAAAAATTAATGAAGTGGACTTTATCAAAATTAAAAACACGTGCACTTCGTAAAGCCCAGGGAAGAGGATGAAGAGGCAAGCTACAGAATGGGAGAAAATATTTGCAAACCATATGTATGACGAAGACCTTAAATCTGGAATATATAAAGAACTCTTGACATAATCAAAAAACCTCAAACAATCCAATTATAGGATGGACAAAAGACACGAAGAGACATTTTGCCCAAGAGGAGATACAGATGGCAGCTGAGCACATAAAAAGCTGTTTAACATCATTAAGGCATTAGAAAAATGCAAATTAAAACTACAATGAGATACCAATGAGAAGATATTAGGACTGCTAAACTTACAAATAGTGATCATACTAAGCGCCAGTAAGGATGTGGAGAAAGTAGATCTCTCACACAATCCTGGTAGGTATGTAAAATGATTTGGCTGCTCTGGAAACAGTTTGAAAGTTAAAAAAAAAAAAAAAAAAGTAACATGCACTTACCATGTGACCCAGAGATTACATTTGTAGACATTTATCCCAGAAAAATTAAAACTTACATTCACAGAAAAAACTGTACCTGAGTGTTTGTAGCAGCTTCCTTTGTAATAGCAAAATACGAGAAGCAGCCCGCAAGTTCTTCAGTGGGCGGCGGGTTGCACACCTCTGCTGTACCTGCTGTATGCATACAAGGGATTGCTACTGGCAGGAGAAGGGGCATGCGGTACTAATTATACACAGCAGCCTGGGTGGACCCGAAGGGCATTACGCTGAGTGACAAGAATTAAATCTCAAAACGTATGTACTATATGATTCCACTTACCTAACATTCTTGGAATACCAAAACTACAGAGATAAAAAACAGATGAACGAACGGCCCCCGGGGGACAAGGTCAGGGGCCAGGATGGGGAGTGAGGCAGCACGTGGGAGTTCTTTGTGGTGATGGAACAGTTGTGTATCTTGAATGTGGTGGTAGTTACATGAATCAACACACGGGATGAGATTGATGGAACTACACACATGCGCGCATGCAGATTAAAAAAGGATACAGACCAAGAAGGTGTATAATCTAACATTAATGTATCCGTGTCAGTTTCCTGGTTTTGCCATCGAGCTGTGGCTGTAATATGTTGTTACCGGTGGAGAAGCTGGGTAGAACGGTGCATGGACTCAGTGCACTACTTACGCAATTTCCTTTGAGTCTGTAATCATTTCAAATTGAAAAAGTTTTAAGAAAAAAATAGCTCTATTACTTTCTTTTCTAAAGTCTGAAAACCAAGCCCAAGAAACTCTCCGTCGTGTCACACCTGCAATTTGTATAAATTTGGGTGAATTCATCCAGATTGCCAAATTTGCTTAGGCTCCTGGCCTGCCAGGAAATGATTTTTCTTACCATCTGTAAGGTTGGGACCTGTAATCCATGTACTTGGGTGTCATTGGCAGATAGATGACGTGCAAGTCACAAGGTAAGCTGAGACCACGTAGTGTAACAGTCAGTATTGAAGAGGATCCAGGACTGAGCCCTGAGGACTTCAGTATTTCGAGATTGGGTAGAGTAGGAGGAGTGGCCAACAAAGCAAACTAAGAAGGAACATTAGGAGGAAATAATGAGAGTGTAGATAAGTTGTCTTATGGAAAATCAAAGTAAATCATCTTTCCCTTCATATTTAATTACATTAATGCCTTAGCTGATGTATTTCAAACATTTAATATCTTTGTTTGTGGATACTAGTGTCCTGGGTATTGGGAGTGGGAGTGAAGTCTGCTGTTTATGTAAGTATTATGCTTTTATATAAGTAATATGCTTTTTACATTCAATTTAGTATCTTTCGAAAAAAGACTAATTTTATTTATTTTTATTTATTTTTAAAGATTTTAATTTATTTGTCAGAGACAGAGAGAGAGAGCACAAGCAGGGGGAGCTGCAGGCAGAGAGAGAAGCAGGCTCCCCACTGAGCAAGGAGCCCGATGTGGGACTCGATCCCAGGATACTGGGATCATGACCTGAGCCAAAGGCAGACGCTTAATGGACTGAGCCACCCGGGCGTCCCGAAAAAAGACTAATTTTAAGCAAATAACTTCTGCTTCATTGTGCCCAAGTTGGACAAATTTTTAATTTTGTAAATTCATTCACAAGTATTGTTCAATCAGTCCTGTTTTTCCAGTATGCTACCTATTTTCTTGGGTGAGAATACACAATAGGAGTGGAGGAAATACGCCCTCATTTGGAGAAATTACTTTGAGGTAAGCTTACCTATAATAATAGAGAGCAATTGAATGACAACAAAAACAGGTTTAAAAAAAAGCAGTAAGAATTATATACCTAACCACTGTGGAGATGTAGAATAAGAGAGTAAATAGGTGGTGAACAAGTGAATCAGGGGGACCTCTTGGAAAAAGCCAGTCTGTGGTAGGAAGAAGATAGTTCAACATATTGAAGTAGCTTAGCTGAGGAAGGAAGACCAAAGTAAACAAGATATACAAAGAATGACCATTAAGGTTCAGAAATAAAATTTTATCATTATTTTAATGTTAAAGGCATCACTTGAATACTTAGAAAAATACAATATAAAAACATTGTTGTAAGAGCATATCTATATTTTTTAATGCTTTTAACAAATTGGCTATTTTTTAGCGGTCACTAAATACCTTATTTTTGATCTGTCACCTCAGATTTGAGACTTGCCATAGGTGCACTTTGATTTTCAACTTAAAGTCTGAATGCCAACATTTCCATTTTTGATTTGCTGAATAAGCACTATGCATTTTAAGAGTGTGTCCTTTCTTTTCAATCATTTATTTGCTTAAATGCAAAATTTGTGAAAGAGATTATTTCTAATAACTAAACAGTATCATGTGGCATATATCTGACTCTGGTTGATTAAAGTACATGCCAAATGTTGGGTTATAGTAAAGCAAGCTCTAATTATAGTTTGAAAAAAACCCCAACTTATTTCTAAATATGTTAATTAAACTCAGCAATAGGCTTGGTGTTCAAATTGTCAGCTACAACATCAGGCTTGCTAATAATAATGAAATACACAAAATCCTACTGGAACAACAACAAAGCTTGATCTGGTTAGAATGTTGTGTTTGATTATCCTGTGGTATAGTTTTAGATGACAAAAGTGGAAAGATGAGAATGTTTGTGGTGTTTTTAAAGAATACGTAGATAATCAGAATGTTAATTCTGATACCAAAGTGTTACCAGCCGATATTGTGTGTTCTTCAGTAGCCAGGATCTTACCTTGATTTGTTTCTTGTATAGGTTTTACGATATCACCGTTTTAAGAGTGGTGCTCATGTTGTCCCCAAACTAGAAGGACCTTATTAGAAACTGCTTTGATAGAGAAGGGAAGGTCATTGATGGTGGGCAGATCATTTTGTCACAGAGATCAGTGATAATATAAAGTATATAATCCTTTAAACTTGTTGATTAGGGAGAATTAGATATGCATATATAATCTGGAGAGAGCAGTTCCTTTGTTTTAGATCACTTATCATTTTACAGTTCTTAGTGGCAATAGGTACCCATATAGTTAGGTAATGGTAGAATGTGAAACTAGTTTTTACAAATGGAGAATTCTCTCAGGGCGTCTGGGTGGCTCAGTTGGTTAAGCGTCTGACTCTTGGTTTTGGCTCAGGTTGTAATCTTAGGGTTGTGAGATCGAGCCCTGGGTGGGGCTTTGCACTGGGCCTGGAATCTGCTTGAGATTCTCTCTCTAAAAACAACAACAAAAAAGAATTGTCTCTCCATTTTAAACCCTTCAGTTTTTAAAAATGATCTAAAAATCACAAACTTTTCTTTATTGGTTCTACTCATAATAGCATTAGATATTGTCCTTGGTAATTAACATTAATAGTAATCATTAATCTATTACTGGCTCATGACTTTTTCCAAACTTTTTTCACCCAGTGGAGGAAAGAGTTATCTCTACCTTTTTGTACTACTTGCCAGTGACATTCAGGGGATGTTCATTAAAAATTGCTGTAAGATTTAATTATAAATAGTCTTTTTTAACAGCTTTATTGAGATGTAATTCACATACCATACAATTCAGTCAATTAAAATGTGCAGTGGTTTTTAGTGTATCCACAGATATGTTAAACCATCACCTCAGTCCGTTTTAAACCATTTTCATCACTTCAAACAGAAACCCTGTACCCTTAAGCTCTCACCTCCCTGTTCCCATATTTCCCTAGCCCTAAGGAACCATTAATCTCTCTGTCTCTATAGATTTGTCTATTCTGGACATTTAATATAAATGAAACATAATGGGTGTCTCTCGACTGGTTTCTTTCACTTAGCACATTGTTTTCAAGGTTCAGTCATGTTGTAGAGTATCCTAGAGTATACATCTCAGCTTAACCAGGTTGACTGCCTGGTAAAACTAAAACGCCAACATTTTCCAGAGATTTTTGACAGAGTCCATAGTGTGTCATGGATCACAATGTACATAGTACAATCGAAAATTACTCAGTCTATCAGAAAATTATGATTGAGCCTCAAGAGAAAAAAGTGGACTGATAGCTCAAGATGACCCAGGTCAACTGACCTACATTTGAATTATAAGAATTATCAGATAAAACCTTTAAAAAAGTACTTATTTTAAGCATTCTTCATGAAGTAAAGGAAAACACATTTAAAATGAATGAGGTGATAGAAAATCTCAGTAGTGAAATAGAAAAAAAAAAAAAGAACCAAATGAAAACTTCAGAATAGAAAAATATAGTATCTCAAATAAAATTTCACTGAATGGTTTCTGTATCAGAAAGGAGACTCATAAGAGAAAGTCAGTGAAATTGAGTATAGATCAGTAGAAATTATTCTATGCAAACTAGACATGGAAAGATTGAAAGAATGAACTGATAAGGGATGAAAAGATGTAACATATGTAATGGGAGCCCCGGAAAGACAGAATGGGACAGAAAAAATAATGGCTGAAGATGTCCCATATTTGGAGAAACATAGGAATTTAGAGAATCAACAATCACAGGAAGTCAAAACAATATAAATTCTAAGACAATCACACTCAGCACCTCCAAATCAAAGTGTGGAATACAAAGGACATGAAAAGTCTTGAAAGCATCTAGAGGAAAAATAACATTTTGCATACCGGGGAAAAACAATCTGAGAGATCTCAGATTTCTCATCAAGACCAAAGGGGCTAAAAGATCATTGAACAATATGTTTACCACACTGGAAGGTAGAAAACTATCAACCTAGAATTTTGTATCCAATGAAAATTTCCTTCAGGAATGAAGTGACTTATTTCACTTAGCATAATCTCCTCCAGTCCCATCCATGTTGATACAAAGGTTTGGGTATTCATCGTTTCTGATGGCTGAGTAATATTCCATTGTATATATGGACCACATCTTATTTATCCATTTGTCTGTTGAAGGGCATGTCGGCTCTTTCCACAGTTTGGCTATTGCAGACATTGCTGCTATGAACATTGGGGTGCATATGGCCCTTCTTTTCACTACATCTGTGTCTTTGGGGTAAATACCCAGGAGTGCAATTGCTGGGTCATAGGGTAGCTCATGTATCCATGAGAGACATGGATACATGAAACCCAAGAGAATTTATTGCTCAAGACCTTCCTTACCAGAAACGCTAATGACACATTTCAGAATGAAGGAAATGTTAGCAGAAGGAAATGTGCGTCTTCAAGAAAGAAGAGAGAGCATAATAAATGGTAAAAAAAATCTCAGTGTATATAAAACACTTTTTTTCCTCTTCTTTATTTTTTTAAAGATTAAAAATTTTTTTTTGTTTATTTTTAAGTAATCTCTACACCCAAGGTGGGGCTTGAACTCACAACCCTGAGATGAAGAGTTTCACGCTTCACCGACTGAGCCAGCCAGGTCACCCCTCTCTTAGGTTCTTTAAAACTTGACTGTTTAAAGAAATTTGTTTTGGTAGATATTCAGTGAACAAATATATAATATGTATGACAACTATAACATAATGGAGAGAGAGAATGGCATAAGCAAATTCTAGTATAATTATAGACCTTTAAAAATTTTTTTTGAAAAAAGGAAAAAATCCTGTGGAGACAAAAAGAATAAGTGACTTATAGGGGAAAGAAAATGTGTTATAATCAGACAATTCGACAAAAAAGGTTTATGACAGAAAAAAAAAATCCTTTAAATATTTATGATACCCCAGAAGAAAGAACACGAACACAATCACCTTTCAGGTATAAAGAGCACAAACAAATGTCCTCAACTTGCAGGAGCCTGGGGAATGTTGATCCCTTGAATTTTTCCTGAACAATCTAGTACTCCGCTAGAGAATGAGCTACAGACAACCAAAATGACCATGGAGAGTCAGCTTAAGGACTGGAGTTGCTCATTAAGTAATTGTAGAACTGAAACAGAAAACAAGTTAAGTGGGAGCGGAAACAGCATTTACGGCTGTACACTCTAGGAATGGACGTAGGGTGCAACTATAAAAGTAGGTGGTGATAATTGGGGGAATTTATACACATTTTTTTCAACTTGTTTTCAGGCATCAGATTTTTGGTTCTGGTATAAATAATGTTATTTTGAGATTGTTGTGTGTAAATGTGAAATAAAAGCAAATGCATGATTATGGAGTACTCCAATTCTCTTATCCCCCGTGTCCTTAAGAATCAGGCCTGTTGGTGCAGAAGAAAGGAGACACTGATATAAGATAGAAGAGGACAACTATAAACTCTGTAGTTCTGAATTTGAATTGGAAGTATCAGAATGAGCTGCTGAGATTTCCATAATTTGCAAGAAGGACTCCCATAATTTCCTGAAAACTGCTCTGCTTACAGTTTATGATGTGGAGAGAGAGTACAGATTAAACTCAGCCAAGAGAAGAAGTGCATAGGGCAGAGTTCAGGCGAGTACTGGTATTATATAAGACTGATGAATCACTGACCTCAACCTCTGAAACTAATAATACATTATATGTTAATTAATTGAATTTAAATTAAAAAAAAAAAATAGGAATCCTCCTTGCTTCTGGCACCTGCAAGTGCAGCCCTGGTCCTGGGACCCTGCATCAGATAGGGAGAGTGAGGTGAGGAGAGAGTTATATCGTCATGCCAGCATCCTCCCTCACTTCCTGTTTCCCCAGGAAAGTGGAATATACAAATTCATACTTGTTATATCAAGCTAGTCCTGATTCAGGGATCCTTTTTGTCACTATTACTGCGTTTTGTTTTGGTTTTGCCTTGAAATTTACTTTGCGTGGTAAAATATAGGTGCACCAGGCTTTATTTAATAATGGCATTCACATCCCTCCGATTTTCTTTCATCTTATTTTTATTCTTTTCATTTTGAGCATCTCTTCTGTGTGCAGCAATTAGTTGTTTTTACTTGCTAAGCTAAAAAAAATTTCACTTATTTATTTTTTTTATTATGTTAGTCACCATACAGGACATCATTAGTTTTTGATGTAGTGTTCCACGATTCATTGTTTGCATATAACACCCAGTGCTCCATGCAATACGTGCCCTCCTTAATACCCATCACTGGGCTAACCCATTCCCTTGCCACCCTCCCCTCTAAAACCCTCAGTTTGTTTCTCGGAGTCCATAGTCTCTCATGGTTCGTCTCCCCCTCCGATTTTACCCCCCTTCATTTTTCCCTTCTAAGGTCCTCCATGCTATTTGTTATGTTCCACAAATAAGTGAAACCATATGATAACTGACTTTCTCTGCTTGACTTATTTCACTTAGCATAATCTCCTCCAGTCCCATCCATGTTGATACAAAGGTTTGGGTATTCATCGTTTCTGATGGCTGAGTAATATTCCATTGTATATATGGACCACATCTTATTTATCCATTTGTCTATTGAAGGGCATGTTGGCTCTTTCCACAGTTTGGCTATTGCAGACATTGCTGCTATGAACATTGGGGTGCATATGGCCTTTCTTTTCACTACATCTGTGTCTTTGGGGTAAATACCCAGTAGTGCAATTGCTGGGTCATAGGGTAGCTCTATTTTCAATTTTTTGAGGAACCTCCACACTGCTTTCCAAAGTGACTATACTAACTTGCATTCCCACCAACAGTTGTAAGAGGGTTCCCTTTTCTCCACAACCTCTCCAACATTTGTTGTTTCTTGCCTTGTCAATTTTTGCCATTCTAACTGGTATAAGGTAGTTCAGTAAATGGTGCTGGGAAAATTGGACAGCTATATACAGAAGACTGAAACTCGACCATTCTCTTACACCATACACAAAGATAAACTCAAAATGGATGAAAGACCTCAATGTGAGACAGGAATCCATCAAAATCCTAGAGGAGAACATAGGCGGTAACCTCTTCGACATTGGCCACAGCAACTTTTTTCAAGACACGTTTCCAAAGGCAAGGGAAACAAAAGTGAAAATGAACTTTTGGGACTTAATCAAGATAAAAAGCTTCTGCACAGCAAAGGAAATAGTCAACAAAACAAAGAGGCAACCCACGGAATGGGAGAAGATTTTTGCAAATGACACTACAGACAAAGGGCTGATATCCAAGATCTATAAAGAACTTCTCAAACTCAACACCCAAAAAACAAATAATCAAATCAAAAAATGGGCAGAACACATGAACAGACACTTCTCAAAAGAAGACATACAAATGGCTAACAGACACATGAAAAAATGTTCATCATCATTAGCCATCAGGGAAATTCAAATCAAAACCACATTGAGATACCACTTTACACCAGTTAGAATGGCAAAAAATCTCTGTCACTTAAAACACTGCACGTAAAATACAAAGTACTAAATAAGCCTTAGGCGTTATTTTTATCAGGACAATATAGAGATTTAAAGAAGTCCTAGTAGGAACAAAACTGTAAGTATGTTGTATATTTAAAAAATAGTAACAATACTGTGAGCAACTGTACTCCAGTAAGATTTGGAAATGTGGATGAAATGTGCATTAGAAAACCATAAGCCACTGTAATGTCCTTAAGAAGAAATAGAAATCATCTGAATCACCTAAGAACATTTAAAGAAACTGAGTCTGTAATGGGACGTTCTCCTTCCACAAGACTTCAATCTCGTATATTTTTAGGCATTTTGTACCTTTCCCCCCTTTATTTTTTACATTGAAATACATATGATAAAATACACAAGTGCTAGATGTGCCATGATGACAACGGATATACCTGTGTAGCCGTCATCGCAATCCAGATGTAGAATGTTTTTATCACCGTGAAAATTGCTTTGCGCTCTTTCCCAGTTAACGTTTGTTTCTCCAGCTACCGGTTGTTCTGCTTTCTATCCCCATAACTTAGTTTTACCTGTTCTGAAACTTTTTATAAATAGAATTCTACATCATGTATTCTTTTCTGTATGATGTCTTTTTTATCAACATAAAGGTTTTGAGATTCATTCAGTTTGATGTATATGACAGTAGATTTTTCTTTATTGGTAAGTAGTCTTCCATTGTATAAATAATATGACAATTTATCCACCTCCCTGTTGATGGCCATTTGAGTTTTTTTTTTCCCATTTTGAGCTGTTACAGTATAGCTGCTGTGAACATTGTTTTACTCCATGTGGTCTTTTTTTTTTTAAAATTTTTTATTGTTATGTTAATCCCCATACATTACATCATTAGTTTTAGATATAGTGTTCCATGATTCATTGTTTGTGCATATCACCCAGTGCTCCATGCAGAACGTGCCCTCCTCAATACCCATCACCAGGCTAACCCATCCTCCCACCCCCCTCCCCTCTAGAACCCTCAGTTTGTTTTTCAGAGTCCATCGTCTCTCATGGTTCTTCTCCCCCTCCGATTTCCCCCCCTTCATTCTTCCCCTCCTGCTACATTCTTCTTCTTCTTTTTTTCTTTCTTAACATATATTGCATTATTTGTTTCAGAGGTACAGATCTGCGATTCAACAGTCTTGCACAATTCACAGCGCTCACCAGAGCACATACCCTCCCCAGTGTCCATCACCCAGTCACCCCATCCCTCCCACCCCACCCCCCACTCCAGCAACCCTCAGTTTGATTCCTGAGATTAAGAATTCCTCATATCAGTGAGGTCATATGATACATGTCTTTCTCTGATTGACTTATTTCGCTCAGCATAATACCCTCCAGCTCTATCCACGTCGTTGCAAATGGCAAGATCTCATTCCTTTTGATGGCTGCATAATATTCCATTGTGTATATATACCACATCTTCTTTATCCATTCATCTGTCGATGGACATCTTGGCTCTTTCCACAGTTTGGCTATTGTGGACATTGCTGCTATAAACATCGGGGTGCACGTACCCTTTCGGATTACTACTTTTGTATCTTTGGGGTAAATACCCAGTAGTGCAATTGCTGGATCATACGGTAGCTCTATTTTCAACTTTTTGAGGAACCTCCACACTGTTTTCCAGAGTGGCTGCACCAGCTTGCATTCCCACCAACAGTGTAGGAGGGTTCCCCTTTCTCTGCATCTCCGCCAACATCTGTCATTTCCTGACTTGTTAATTTTAGCCATTCTGACTGGTGTGAGGTGGTATCTCATTGAGGTTTTGATTTGGATTTCCCTGATGCTGAGCGATATTGAACACTTTTTCATGTGTCTCTTGGCCATTTGGATGTCTTCTTTGGAAACATGTCTGTTCATGTCTTCTGCCCATTTCTTGATTGGATTCTTTGTTCTTTTGGTGTTGAGTTTGATGACTTCTTTATAGATTTTGGATACTAGCCCTTTATCTGATATGTCATTTGCAAATATCTTCTCCCATTCTGTCAGTTGTCTTTTGGTTTTGTTGACTGTTTCCTTTGCTTTGCAAAAGCTTTTTATCTTGATGAAGTCCCAATAGTTCATTTTTGCCCTTGCTTCCCTTGCCTTTGGCGATGTTTCTAGGAAGAAGTTGCTGCAGCTGAGGTCGAAGAGGTTGCTGCCTGTGTTCTCCTTTAGGATTTTGATGGACTCCTGTCTCACATTGAGGTCTTTCAACCATTTGGAGTCTATTTTTGTGTGTGGTGTAAGGAAATGGTCCAGTTTCATTCTTCTGCATGTGGCTGTCCAATTTTCCCAACACAGTTTGTTGAAGAGACTGTCTTTTTTCCATTGGACATTCTTTCGTGCTTTGTCAAAGATTAGTTGACCATAGAGTTGAGGGTCCATTTTTGGGCTCTCTGTTCTGTTCCATTGATCTATGTGCCTGTTTTTGTGTCAGTACCATACTGTCTTGATGATGACAGCTTTGTAGTAGAGCTGGAAGTCCGGAATTGTGATGCCACCAGCTTGGCTTTTCTTTTTCAGCATTCCTCTGGCTATGCGGGGTCTTTTCTGGTTCCATACAAATTTTAGGATTATTTGTTCCATTTCTTTGAAAAAAGTGGATGGTATTTTGATGGGGATTGCATTGAATGTGTAGATTGCTCTAGGTAGCATTGACATCTTCACAATATTTGTTCTTCCAGTCCATGAGCATGGAACGTTTTTCCATTTCTTTGTGTCTTCCTCAATTTCTTTCATAAGTATTTTATAGTTTTCTGAGTACAGATCCTTTGCCTCTCTGGTTAGATTTATTCCTAGGTATCTTACGGTTTTGGGTGCAATTGTAAATGGGATCGACTCCTTAATTTCTCTTTCTTCTGACTTGTTGTTGGTGTATAGGAATGCCACTGACTTCTGTGCATTGATTTTATATCCTGCCACTTGACTGAATTCCTGTATGAGTTCTAGCAGTTTTGGGGTGGAGTCTTTGGGATTTTCCACATAAAGTATCATATCATCTGCAAAGAGTGAGAGTTTGACTTCTTCTTTGATGATTTGGATGCCTTTGATTTCTTTTTGTTGTCTGATTGCTGTGGCTAGGACTTCCAATACTATGTTGAATAGCAGTGGTGATAGTGGACATCCCTGCCATGTTCCTGACCTTAGGGGGAAAGCTCTCAGTTTTTCCCCATTGAGAATGATATTCGCTGTGGGTTTTTCATAGATGGCTTTTATGATGTTGAGGTATGTACCTTCTATCCCTATACTCTGAAGAGTTTTAATCAAGAAAGGATGCTGTACTTTGTGAAATGCTTTTTCTGCATCTGTTGAGAGGATCATATGATTCTTGTTCTTTCTTTTATTAAGGTATTGTATCACATTGATTGATTTGCGGATGTTGAACCAACCTTGCAGCCCAGGGATAAATCCCACTTGGTCGTGGTGAATAATCCTTTTAATGTACTGTTGGATCCTATTGGCTAGTATTTTGGTGAGAATTTTGCATCCATGTTCATCAAGGATATTGGTCTGTAATTCTCCTTTTTGATGGGGTCTTTGTCTGATTTTGGGATCAAGGTAATGCTGGCCTCATAAAATGAGTTTGGAAGTTTTCCTTCCATTTCTATTTTTTGGAACAGTTTCAGAAGAATAGGTACTAATTCTTCTTGAAATGTTTGGTAGAATTCCCCTGGGAAGCCATCTGGCCCTGGGCTTTTGTGTTTTGGGAGATTTTTGATGACTGCTTCAATTTCCTTAGTGGTTATAGGTCTGTTCAGGTTTTCTATTTCTTCCTGGTTCAGTTTTGGTAGTTGATACATCTCTAGGAATGCATCCATTTCTTCCAGGTTATCTAATTTGCTGGCATAGAGTTGCTCATAATATGTTCTTATAATTGTTTGTATTTCTTTGGTGTTGGTTGTGATTTCTCCTCTTTCATTCATGATTTTGTTGATTTGGGTCATTTCTCTTTTCTTTTTGATAAGTCTGGCCAGGGGTTTATCAATCTTGTTAATTCTTTCAAAGAACCAGCTCCTAGTTTCGTTGATCTGTTCTACTGTTCTTTTGCTTTCCATTTCATTGATTTCTGCTCTGATCTTTATTATTTCTCTTCTCCTGCTGGGTTTAGGCTTTATTTGCTGTTCTTTCTCCAGCTCCTTTAGGTGTAGGGTTAGGTTGTGTACTTGAGACCTTTCTTGTTTCTTGAGAAAGGCTTGTATTGCTATATACTTTCCTCTTTGGACTGCCTTTGCTGTATCCCATAGATTTTGAACAGTTGTGTTTTCATTTTCATTGGTTTCCATGAATTTTTTTAATTCTTCTTTAATTTCCTGGTTGACCCATTCATTCTTCAGTAGGATGCTCTTTAGCCTCCATGTATTTGAGTTCTTTCCAACTTTCCTCTTGTGATTGAGTTCTAGTTTAAAGCATTGTGGTCCGAAAATATGCAGGGAATGATCCCAATCTTTTGGTACCGGTTGAGACCTGATCTATGACCTAGGATGTGATCTATTCTGGAGAATGTTCCATGGGCACTAGAGAAGAATGTGTATTCCGTTGCTTTGGGATGGAATGTTCTGAATATGTCTGTGAAGTCCATTTGTTCCAGTGTGTCATTTAAAGTCTTTATTTCTTTGTTGATCTTTTGCTTAGACAATCTGTCCATTTCAGTGAGGGGGGTGTTAAAGTCCCCCACTATTATTGTATTGTTGTTGATGTGTTTCTTTGCTTTTGTTATTAATTGGCTTATATAATTGGCTGCTCCCATGTTAGGGGCATAGATATTTACAATTGTTAGATCTTCTTGTTGGATAGACCCTTTAAGTAGGATATAGTGTCCTTCCTCATCTCTTATTATAGTCTTTGGTTTAAAATCTAATTTGTCTGATATAAGGATTGCCACCCCAGCTTTCTTTTGGTGTCCATTAGCATGGTAAATGGTTTTCCACCCCCTCACTTTACATCTGGGGGTGTCTTTGGGTCTAAAATGAGTCTCTTGCAGACAGCATATCAATGGGTCTTGTTTTTTAATCCAATCTGATAGCCTGTGTCTTTTGATTGGGGCATTTAGCCCATTTACATTCAGGGTAACTATTGAAAGATATGAATTTAGTGCCATTGTATTGCCTGTAAAGTGACTGTTACTGTATATTGTTTGTGTTCCTTTCTGGTCTATGTTGCTTTTAGGCTCTCTCTTTGCTTAGAGGACCCCTTTTAAGATTTCTTGTAGGGCTGGTTTCGTGTTTGCAAATTCCTTTAGTTTTTGTTTGTCCTGGAAGCTTTTAATCTCTCCTTCAATTTTCAATGACAGCCTAGCTGGATATAGTATTCTTGGCTGCATATTTTTCTCATTTAGTGCTCTGAATATGTCCTGCCAGTCCTTTCTGGCCTGCCAGGTCTCTGTGGATAAGTCTGTTGCCAATCTAATGTTTCTACCATTGTAGGTTACAGATCTCTTGTCCCGAGCTGCTTTCAGGATTTTCTCTTTGTCTCTGAGACTCATAAGTTTTACTATTAGATGTCTGGGTGTTGACCTATTTTTATTGATTTTTTATTGATATTGCAGTATTCCCCTAGTGCTGGAGAGGGGTTCTCTGTGCTTCCTGGATTTTGATGCCTGTTTCCTTCCCCAAATTAGGGAAGTTCTCTGCTATAATTTGCTCCATTATACCTTCTGCCCCTCTCTCTCTTTCTTCTTCTTCTGGGATCCCAATTATTCTAATGTTGTTTCGTCTTATAGTATCGTTTATCTCTCGAATTCTGCCCTCGTGATCCAGTAGTTGTTTATCTCTCTTTTTCTCAGCTTTTTTATTTTCCATCATTTGGTCTTCTCTATCACTAATTCTTTCTTCTGCCTCATTTATCCTAGCAGTTAGCGCCCCCATGTTTGATTGCACCTCTACTTGGTTAGATTTAGTTCTTTTACTTCTCCAGAAAGGGTTTCTCTAATAACTTCCATGCTTTTTTCAAGCCCAGCTAGTATCTTTAAAGTGATGATTCTGAACTCTAGATCTGACATCGTACTAATGTCCGTATTGAGTAGGTCCCTGGCAGTCGGTACTACCTCTTGTTCTTTTTGTTGGGGTGATTTTTTCTGTCTTGTCATTTTGTGCAGAGGAGAATAGATTAATGAGAGAACAAAATGCTAGCAGGGTAACAACGTCCCCGGAAAATATACTCTAAACAAATCAGAAAAGACCTGAAGCAGTGGGAAAAGAAAGGGAAAGAGAGAAAAAAGAAAAAGAAAGAAAAAAAGAAAAAGATAAAGATAAAGATAAAAACAAACAAAAACAGAACAAAACAAAACAAAACAAAAACAGAATGTGATCAAATATGATCAGGCTGGTTTATAGATCAGTGCCACACATAGATTTTGGGTGTATTTTGGTCTGTTAAAAGAAAGTGCCTCCCAAAATTTTAAAGAAAGAAAAACTTATATATGTACAAAAATAAGGGTTGATATGATGAAGGGATGGAATATGAATGTAAAGATGGAAATTATAAAAAATTTTATAAAAGGAATTGATAAGTTGTTTGAAAAAAGAAAGAAAAGGATTTAAAAAAAAAAAAGAAAAAAGGGAGAGAATGTGATCAGGCAGGGGAGTAGGAAAAAACCATACACTAGAGATTTAGAGTATATTTTGATCTGTTAGAAGAAACTATCTCAAAATTTTAAAGAGAGAACAACTTATATATATATGCCAAAAATACGGGTAACTACTATGAAGGGATAGAATATGACTCTAAAAATGAAAAATAAAAATGTTTTTTTAAAAAAGGGATTGATAAGATGTTGGTTGAAAAAGGGAAAAAGAAAAATTCAAAAAAAAGAAAAAAGAAAAAAAGACAGTTAAAAAAAATAATTAACTTTGAAAGACTAAAGAATCATGGTAAAAAAGCCATGAATTCTATGTGCAGTATTCCCCTAGTGCTGGAGTTCTGCCGTTCTCACTGATCGGTAAACCTGGTCTTGGCTGACTGTTCTCGCTGATCTTCTGGGGGAGGGGCCTGTTGCCGTTGTTCCCAAATGTCTTTGCCGGAGGTGGAATTGCCCCGCCCTTGCCCGGTCGGGGCTAAGTAATCTGCTCGGGTTTGCTCTGGGAGCTTTTGTTCCCTGCAAGCTTTCCGTACAGCTTTGGAGGCGGAGAGTGAAAATGGCGGCCTCCCAGTCTCCGCCCCGGAGGGGCCGAGAACTCGGGGCCCCGCTCCTCAGTGAGCCCCCAGAGAAAAGCAGTCAGTCACTCCCGTCTCCCCGGTCTCCGGCCGCACTCCGTGCTCACCCGGCCTGTGACCGCGCGTTTCTCTCTCTGGCACCTGACCCCGGGTGGAGTCTCCAAACCCAGCAGATCCCCGCGGTGTGCTCCCGCACCTCTCCTCCCGGGGGAAGAAGGTGAGTCTCCCCGGATCTGCCGCTTGTTGGGTCCCTGCTGGAGGAGCAGTGGCCCGACTGTGCCGCGGATCAGGGTTTATGGGAACCCCGAGCTGAGAGCCCGTGCCTCGGCTCGGCTCTGCAGCCGGCCTCCCTGCTCCGATACCTGGGAGCTCTGCCGCACTCAGGCACCCCTGGTCTTTCTGTGACCCCGAGGGTCCTGAGACCACACTGTCCCGCGAGGGTTCCACCCCCCACTTAGCCACCAGAGTGATGTCCCTCAGGGGAGCAGACTTCTAAAAGTTCCGATTTTGTGCTCCATGGCTCTATCACTTGGCAGAAGCGGCCGATGGAGGCCCTTCCCCCGCCTTCTATCCTCCCGAATATCGCCTCGGATTCACTTCTCCGCACGTCCTACCTTCCAGAAAGTGGTCGCTTTTCTGTTCAGAGAGTTGTTGCTCTTCTTTTCTTCGATCTCCTGTTGAGTTTGTAGGTGTTCAGAATGGTTTGATCCCTATCCAGCTGAATTCCTGAGAGGAGACGAAATCCAGGTCTCCTACTCCTCCGCCATCTTGCTCCGCCCCCCCTACTCCATGTGGTCTTATGGATGAAGAGGTTCTCTTTTACTTTTAAGAAAGCAATAATTGAATCCTGTATAAATTGTTTCAGAAAATTTGAGTTTTCGAAAAGCCATTTACCTCACCTTATGAAGATAGTAAAACCTTGATAACAAAACTTGAGGATAGTACAAGAAAAGAGTGTTAATATAGAACAATATCACTTATGAGAAGAAAAGCGAAAGTCCTAAAGAGACAATTGAATCAAACTCAGCAGTGTAGATGTTATATTTATCAATACTAATAAGACAGGCTTATTTTTCAATTTAATGTCTCTGAAATTGGGATGCTTTTTAAAATAATGGCTTCTAAAATTATAGTTGTGTGTTCTCTCCTTTAGTGGCACATGACATAGTGGTGCATCTTTATAATCAGTGGAATTTTAGACTCCATGATACATGGTACATTAAAAAACAGAAGTACAGTCATGTGGGTTTCATCCCAGGATGCAAGGGAGTTTCAACATTAGACCATCTATTAGTGTAATACTATACTAATAAGTTGAAGGAGGAAAACCATAAAATCTCAATACTAAAAGTAATAAAATTGAATATCCATTTCTGATACTTTTAGCAAATTACAAGTTGAAGATAATTCTCATAACCTGATACTGAATTTCTACTGAAAATCTAAACCAAGGATCATACTTAATGGCGAAACATTAGAAACATTCCCACTAAAATTGAAAGCAAGATGAGAATGTTTCTTTGAAGAAAATCCCATTCACAATAGCAACAAAACTGTAAGGTACCCAAAACTATAGATAATAAAACATAGATATATAAAATAAATACATAGATACATAGTTAAAAAAGATAAGTAATAGCTATATAGATAATAAAAGTTCTGTGCAGAAAACATTCAGTATTATTGAATGACATAAAAGAATATTCATAAGTAAGATACACTGTATACATGGATGGGAATAGTCTTCTTATAAAGACATCAGTTCCATCAGATTAATATATAAAACCATTGTGAGTCCCATCAAAATCTCAGTGTGTTCTATGGAACATATTAAGTTAATCCTAGCATTCATCTGGAAGAGCCATGAAATGTTAAAAACCTGGTCTGCGGGTGTAGAGAGGTCATTACAGAGCTTTTGTAATTAAAATAGTGTGGTATTGGTCCAGGTATAGGCGTATACATAGGATGATCATGTATCTCAGTTTGCCTAGATCAGTTCCAGATTATGCTTGTTGTTCTGGTGATTATTAATAGGCTTCCTTTTACCCTGAAAGCTGTTCAGGGAGACTGCTTTAGGAATTTCTGAAACAGACCGATTTGATTTGCAAGCTAAGTGATGGTATAAATCAGTGGTGAAAGGATGTCATTCAATCAGTGGTGTTGGGACAGAAAGAAATGGGATGGGTCTTTATCTCACACTACATGCAAACATTTATTCCAGGGAGACTAAAACTTTAAAACTTATAAAAGAAAATATAGGACATTATCTGTATGACCTCTGGGAGAAGGTAAGGGAAATTTCCTGGGACACAAACCACAAATTATGAGAGTAGAATTGTGGTTGCAAAGGGCTGGGGAGATAGGGAGAGGTTGGTCAAAGGGTACAAACTTACAATTATAAGATGGATAAGGTCTTGGGGCACCTGGATGGCTTAGTAGTTTTAGCGTTCGACTCTTGATTTCGGCTCAGGTCACAATCTCAGGGTCGTGGGTTCGAGCTCTGTGTTGGGCTCCTCACTCAATGGGGAGTCAGCTTGGAGATTATCTCTTCCTCTCCCTCTGCCTTTCTCCCCCTAAGTAAATAAATCTAAAAAAAAAAAAAAAGATGAATAAGGTCTGAGAAGCTAATGTATAATGTGACTATAGTTGATAAAACTGTGTTGTATAACTGAACTTTTCTAAGAGAATGGAAATTGTTTTACTGAAAAACACCACCAAAAACAAAAGAACACATGATTAGTGTGTTAACTCAACAGTGAGAATCCTTTCATGATGTGTATGTATATCAAATCATCATGTTGTATACTCTAAATATATGACAATTTTATTTGTAAGTTATATCTCAGTAAAGCTGAAAATAGTGAAAAAGACAAAAATTGTAAATTGTAAGACTACATTGACCTTAAATAATTTTTTTTACGAATAAGACATTATAAACAATGTGAGAAAACAAGCCCACATGCTGAGAGAAGAGATTTGTAACACATGTAAACTAAGCTTGAGTAAACAGAATTCCTGAATATTAACCCAAACCCAAAAAATGAACAGCACACACACAGTATAAGAAAATGGCAAAGGAGGGGCCCCTGGGTGGCTCAGATGGTTAAGCATCTGCCTTCGGCTCAGGTCATGATCCCAGGGTCCTGGGATTGAGCCCCACCTCGGCTCAGCGGGGAGCCTGCTTCTCCCTCTCCCTCTGCCTCTCTCCCTGCTCATGCTCTCTCTCTCTCTCTCTCTCTCTCTGTGTCTCAAATGAATAAATAAAATCTTTTAAAAAAAAAAAAAAGAAAATGGCAAAGGATATTAACTGGCATTTTACAGAAGAGGAATGTGAGATGACTAGTGATAATGTAAAAAAAGATTCTTAACCTTAGTGGTATTCATGCTTGTAAAGTTGAAGACTCACATGTCTTTCATCATAGCAATTCCACTTCTAGGTATACAGCCTGGAGAAACGTTCATAGATGAGCACTAGGCAACATTAGTAAAAATACTCATTTCAGAATTTTGTATGATAGCAAAATAATCAACATCTAAAATTGTTAAGAACTAAATTCTATAATCAGGAGAACTGATAAATTTGGTCTATGAAAGTATTCCATATAGCAATTAAATCTAACAAACTAGAACAATGTGTATCAATGTGGGTAACATGTTTTAGCAACAGTATTAGAATAAAACCACATTTCAAAGGCTACACACAGTTTGACATCAGTTATAAAGTTTAAAGACATTCAGAAAAATAGTCTTATGGTTGTATATATGTACTAATAATATAAAATATGTATGGATATAGTAAATGCCAGGGTAGTGGTTGCTAACCTGTGGGGAGTGGATGAAGGAGAGAATATGGAAAGGTAAAGGGATACTTAGGGAGCGTCAATTCTATCCTGTTAAATATTTTCCATTTCATTATTTATTATTTGTTATAAATATAGATATAATTTATTTGTCTAATTAAGTTTTAATATTTCCTACTTTTAAAATAGCCTAAAATATTATTGATGATTATGAATCCTTTCACTCTTCTCCTTTTCTGTAATGCCTTTCGTCTTCTTTAAAATCTGAGAAATATGCCAATAGCAGTATGTGTAGTGACTATACAGCTTGATATTTTTTAAAATAAAGAATAGAATCATTTTTTATACTTCTCTAAAAATGGTTTAGGTAATTTTTAAGGTTCCTTCCAGCACTAAAGTATACTTCTTTGATGTTTCCAAACAACAGAAAAATCTTTTTTTAATACACCATTCTGGCAGTGGGATAAATTCAAACTTTGAGGATAATGAAGCCAATTTCCTGTAAAAGTTGTTTTCAGTCCATCTATCTGCCTGTCTCTGTTAAGCAGTCATTTGTCATCTTCAAGAGGTGTCACCAAACTTTTTATGTAGAAGGCCAAACAGGAGATATTTTAGGCTTGGAAGGCCACAGTGTCTGTAGTCAGAACTCCTCAACTCACTCTGCTGTTGTAATGAGAAAGCTGCCATAGATAATACTTAACCAACTGAGCCACCCAGGCGCCCCATGCCATAGATGATACTTTATAAGTGAATGGATGTGACTTTATTTACAATGAAATTTTATTTACAAAAATGGTCAGTGGGCTGGATTTGGCCTCTAGGTCAACATTTGCCAACTCATGATGTACAACACACAGAAATTACTTCAATAATATTATCCTCTTACTGCAGATGGGAAAAAGGAGCCATAGAGACCTTAAGTGGTATCATTCAGGTTAAATTAAAGGACCCTTACCTAAGGAGACATACCTACAGAAATGTTGCCATGGTCAATGTCAAAGAGATTACTGCCTGTGTTTTCTTTTAGTTTTATGGTTTCAGGTCTCACATTTAAGTCTTTAATCCATTTTGAGTTTATTTTTGTAAATGGTGTAGGAAGGTGGTCCAGTTTCATTCTTTTGCATGTAGCTGTCCAATTTTCACAATGCCATTTATGGAAAACACTGTCTTTTCCCCACTGTATATTCTTGCCTCCTTTGTCATAGGTTAATGGGCCATATAAGCTTGAGTTTATTTCTGGGCTCCCTATTCTTTTCCATTGATGTCTGTTTTTGTGCCAGTACCATGCTGTTTTGATTACTACAACTTTGTAGTATATCTTGAAATCTAGGATTGTGATACCTCCAGCTTTATTTTAGATATGTCTCTTCAAGCAAGGGAAACAAAAGCAAGAATAAACTGTTGGGACTACATCAAAACAAAAAGCTTTTGCACAGTGAAGGAAACCATCAAAAAGATGAAAAGCAACCTATTAAATGGGAGAAGACATTTGTAGATGATATATCCAGTAAAGGGATAATATCCAAAATATATGAAGAACTCAAACAACATAATAGCGAAAAACCAAACAGTCTAATAAAAAAATGAGCATAAGAACTAAATAGACTTTTTTCAAAAGACAAAATGGCCAACAGGTACCTGAAAAGTTGCTCTACATCACTCATCATCAAAGAAATGCAAATCAAAACCACAATAAGATGTTACCTCATACCTGTCAGGATGGCTAGGATAAAAAAAGACAAGAAATAACAGGTGTTGGTGAGGGTGTGGAGAAAAAGAAACCCTTGTGCACTGTTGGTGGGATTATAAACTGGTGTAGCCACTGTGGAAAACATCATAGAAGTTCCTCAAAAAAATTAAAAATAGAGATACCATATAATCCAGTAATTCCATTCCTGGGTATTTACCCAAAGACACAAAACACTAATTTGAGAAGATATATGCACCCTTATGTGTATTGCAGCATTATTTACAAAGCCAAGATATGGAAGCAGCCAAAGTATCCATTGATAGATGAATGGACAAAGAAGATATGGTGTGTGTGTGTGTGTGTACATACATACATGTATATATATGGAATATATACAGTGAAATATTAACCATAAAAAGAATATGATTTTGCCATTTGTGACAACATGGATGTACCTGGAGAGTATTATGCTAAATGAAGTAAGTCAGAGAAAGACAAATACCATGTGATTTTATCTATATGTAGGTCTAAAAAATAAAACTAATGAAAAGGAAAGAAATAAAAAAGTAGACTCTTAAATACAGAGAACAGACTGATGGTTGTCAGAGGGGAGGTGGGTCGGGGATGGATGAAATAGATAAATGGGATTAAGAGGTACAGACTTCCAGTTATAAAATAAATAAGGAAAGAGATAAAAAAAAAGGTGACCCTAACCACATGGTAATAGAATTCTTTTGGCATATATGATGTTCATAGATAATTTTTTTCCTTCGTCTACATGTAGAATATGTTGAGAAGGTCTGATCTCTTAATTTTTCAGAATTAATCTTTAGATTGTGATTAGAAAACACATTGCTGGGTCTTTACAGGAATCATTTTATGTATTTTGCTGAAGTTTGCATCCCTTTTCCTTATTCACATGTAGAAACAAATACAAAAACTGGTGTGATTTAATTTGCTGTTAATTAGATTTGTATATTTTACAAGCCTTTGACTTAACATCCATAAATAGCTTTATATAACATAAATTACTACTAAGCAGTTGTGTCAGTTGTATTTCAAATAAGCTTTATGAAGAAATTTCTTTGCAATCACTTTGACTCAAAGTAATTGAACATTTATTTATTTACATTTACGTTCAAGGCCTAGGAAGTATATTTTTTCCTCTCCAATTTCATGGGCTAGAGAATAGTATGTTTTGTATATATCAAATAATTATGGCTCTTCTCTGTATACAAAAAGTAGGCCTACCATGGTCATACTGGAATCTTTGCAAATCTAAATTAATTTAACCTGAATGAAAACTGCCAGGAAGGGGCACCTGGGTGGCTTAGTCAGTGAAGTGTCCGACTCTTATTTCAGCTCAGGTCATAATCTCAGGGTTGTGAGATCAAGCCTCATGTTGGGCTCCACGCTCAGCTTAAGATTCTTTTTCTCCCTCTCCCTATGCCCCACCCCCACTCACTCACGCAGGCATGCGCTCTCTCTCTCTTAAAGAAAAAAAAAAAAAAGATAAAAAAACTGCCAAAAAGCTTTTTATCTCCAGAACACTGAAAGTGCATGTGTTTCAGAAAGTTATCATATGAATCAGAGCCAGGATTTGAACCCATAATGTAGTCAAGTAGGTGTTCTTAGAGTATTAATTTTAAAAGAAGTTGAGATTTTCAGACAAATTTTTATCTTACCAAGTAAATGGTTGTATTTATTTTTCTCAACTAAAAATTGAATGTGTCTGTCTTTTCAGGGACATCAAACCTGATAATATATTGATGGATATGAATGGACATATTCGATTAGCAGATTTTGGTTCTTGTCTGAAGCTGATGGAAGATGGAACGGTAAATAAAGATAAATCTCAAGTCACTTTATCCACAGATATCTCCCTTGCTACTTGTCCTCTTTATCTGTTTTGGAAACCATCTATTTATATTATCTAAGTATCCATCCATCCATCCATCCATTTGTCTTTCTATGCTCCACCTTTTCCCACAGTGGCATTAGGGATACTTATTCATAATAGGGTCTGTTTACAAAGTCCAATGCCATTTTTAACTGCTTATATTAATGATGTTAAGATTGATATAATGTGTCTTTTATGAGAACCTTGTTTGGTTTTTTTCTTTAGCCGAACTGTTTGTTATTGTACTTGAGATATTTTCACAGTTTAAGAGAGGTGAATAAAATAAGTCCCACATGGAAGAAGAAAATGTGACTCCTTCTTCACCTTTATTTTTTTTTTTTATCTTTCTTTCCTTGTTGTCTAGTTTTTTTGAGGGACAATATTCTACAAATGAATGATCAGAACATCCTCTACGTGGATTTAGTTTCACATTCCCATTTGGTTTACTTCTACTAACCCTAGATCCCTCATATAAACTTAAAAGTTTATATGCCCCAATTTTATTCCCTGTTTTGTTTGTTTTTACTTCATCTTCCTGGCTGTATAGCAGAAGTCCAAATACATGTAATTTCACTTTGGCAGAAACTATTTTGGAGAGCAGTTTATATAATATATTCCAAAGGCCATGAAAATGTCATATGATTTTGGACCAGTAATTTGACTTCTGAAAATTTATCCTAAGGAGATAAACTTTAAAAAAATAGATTATATGACTTCTGCCTCTGGCCATGATGAAAGGAGTAATCGGTACCAAATTGTCCTCTCACTATAAAAAACTGTAAAATTGTACATAATATTTGGGACAGCTGTTTTCAGGCAATGGACAACAGGCAGCATAAGACTGTTATCTTTGAGAGAAATGAATTCATGAGATGTACCTTACAGTTTCCCAGGATGGGGACTGTATGCAGGTTCTGATGCAGAAACCTAGAGTTAGAGCCGAGGGTAGTAGTCATACAGAGCTGAGGAGGAAGACATCAGAGGTGAGTTAGTTGAGTTAGTTAGTCTGCAGTGCTTAACACTGGAGAGGAGGGAGTTGTTCAGAGAGAGGGCCTAAAGATATGGGGCTATCTTCTGAAGGTTGGGCTGTACATATGCAGTATAAGACAGAAGACATACCAAATTATAGATGCTGTGCATCTGAAAATTGAACAGGTTACTGGAAATCAAGCAGTGCTGGAGAAGAGACAGTACATGGGGACACTGGAATTTCGGCCCTGGGGAGCTATTTAACACCTTTATAACATGTAAGACTTACTCCAAACCTGTGTAACAGTCTAAATCCAAGTCCTGATAAAATTCATTGAGTTTGAAAGTGGTCCGCCAAGTCAAGGGGATTGAGATGAATTTTAGAGTTTCTACAAATCTGCCCCCAAAGATTGTAATTGTAAGCTAACCCTTGTTTAAAGAGATCAGGCAGTATTTTTTTTATCTGCTTCAATAATAATTAACATCTTCAGCGGAAGATAACAGAGTCCATACTCTCTATAATATCTTTCTGTCAATGACCAACATTCAATTAGAAATCACGAGACCAAACAAAAATGGGGAGAGGGATAGGGATTGTGATACAGACTTAAAAAATAAAAGTAGTCAATAGAAACTTTGATAGCACAGATGTTGGATTTAGCAGACAGAGACGTAATGAAGCTATCATAAATGTGTTTTTTTAAATAAATATGTCTAAAGAATCAAAATACAGTCTTAAAGATGGCTCAGATAAGGAATCTCAGCGGGAAAAGAAATCAAATGGACCTTTTAAGAACTTGAAAAGTGTAGGAATAGAAATAAATAACTCACAGGAGTAGGTTAATGGCAGATTAGAGATGAGAGAAGAAAGTGCCAGTGAGTTTGAAGACAGGTCAATAGTGATGATCCAGTCTGAAGAACAGAGAGGAAAAGATTGAAGCAAAATAAATTCAGGCCCAGGGTTCTACATGATTGGAATACTAGAAGGAGAAGAGAGTGAAACAGGGGCAGAAAGAATTTGTAGGATTGATGGCTCAGACTTACCAAATACGATGAAAAACACAAATGTAAGAATCTTAGTGTACCTCAAGGTTAAAAGGAACCACACCTGTCCACAATTAAACTCCTGAAAATTAAAGATAAGGGGAAAAAAATGGAAAGCAGCCATAATTAAAAACATGTTACATACTTTGGGAAAATGGTAAGAATAACCATAGGTGTCTCATCAGAAATAATATCTTTAAAATGATGAAAGAGAAAAAAAAAATCTATAAACCAAGAATTCTATGTCAAGCAAAAATATTCCTCAAAAATGAAGGTGAATAAAAGACATTTTCAGTTAAATGAAAGTGATCAATCTGGATGCTAGAGAATGTCCTTTAATGCAAAGGAAATGATACCATTTGGATACTTAGATCAATAGGATAAAGAATATCAGATATGATAAATAAGATCTGTAGGATAAAGAAAAAAAAGACTCATCTTTTCTTCAAAATTTACATAAAAGCCATCTGATGAGTGTGAAAAGCAAAAATAATCATACTGTCATGTGGGGTTATGATATTTGTAGAAGTAAAAGATCTGAGGGCAGTAACACAATTTAGAATGTGTCTATGGAACTGCACTGCTTGGGGACACCTGTGTCTCTTTGAAGCATGAAGTGGGCAGCCGATAATGGCAGGTATGATAAAAGAAGGGAGAACTTGCTGAGTTGAGAAGACACAGATGCAAGTCAGGGAGGCTGTGGCATCAGGAAGTTTTGGATCAGAACTCTGGAGAGCAGAGCGCTACCCTGAAGAAGAATTCCAGGGGAAGAGCTGGTGTTTCCCCGAGTCCTGTCCCTTAGACTGAAAGCTGGGGCTCTTCTCTTGGAGTCTCATAGGCAGCCTTCCAACTCCCTGGGCATTCCAGAATGCAGTGAGGACTGTTTCTGTCTGTATGAGCTACCCACGATCAAGTTTATTCCTTGAAATCCTGGTGTGTCTTCCTAGTTGTTCGTTCTTTACTGATGATCTCAAAATAATTTTCCTGGATGTACTAGCATGTTTATCCTCCATTTAGAAAATTATAATGAATAAGCCTTTTTACTTGTTTTATTTCCATTTTATTTTTATTTTTTATCAAAGTGATCTATAAATATTTTAAGCAGGCTTATCATAAAAACTGCATTCCTTTGTCCCATTCTTCCTGCCTCCAAATCTCTACTGCTAGAGGCAGACACCTAGAGACTTCTGGCTGCTTTTCCTGTTGCTTCCTTTACTTACATATTTCTTGTTATCATACTTGTGCTACTGTCTTTTGATTATTTCATTCTAGATATTACCTGTTAATTTCCTACCATCTCATCCAACCCATACACTTTCTGTTTTCCTAGTGTAAGTCTTTCCTTAAATCATGTTCATTTCTTTATGACTCTATACAAATATTATTCATAGTTTGGCCATGCAGTTTATTTTAATTACAGTTCTTTTCTTGAACATCTTTTTGTTGTCCTTGGTGTAAGTGACCACTTTGCCTTGTTTTCTATATAACTCTCACCAGTTTATCCCCAAACTTTCCAACCCATAATTCCTTTCTCTCTCGGACACATTATGTAACCTAGCAGTTCCCATTTACCTTTTGGAGAGAGCTACGCTCGAGTCTTGCCTTCTCCCTTCTCATCCAGACTGTTCTGCTGGCCAGTTGTAGCACAGTCATGCCGGGACTACCCTACTCTTCATCGTGGGCTTCACTGCACGGCAGTCCAGCAGCGCATCCGCTGTTTCCTGGCTCCCATTTCTGGCTTTCTCTTCATCTGGTAGTAGCTCCTGAGAAGGGTTCTAATGGAAGTAAATATTTTATAGTCTTGTACATGTGAAAAATGCTTTCACTTCTACCCTCATACTTGATTGATAATTTGTTTGAGCATAGTATTACAGATTTGAAATGATTTTTCTTAGAATTTAGCAGGCATGGCATTGTCTTCTAATTTAATGTTGAGACATCTGGTGCCACTCTAAATCTCAATTGGTTCTATTATAACCTTTCGCCCCTTTTCTAGAAGCATTTAGGATATTCTGTTTTTCCCAGTGTTCTGAAATGTTATGATTATATGACTTTGTATGGATCTTTATTTATCACCTGGGCAGCTCCTTTAATTTTAGCCTTTCCCAGATTTTGTGACTTTCCAAATCAAGTCTCAACTTGCTTTTTGGTTCTCACGTATGAATTGAAACTATGCCATCTTAATCACTACACCTTTATAAGAAGTCAATTTCTGGGAAGGATGTCCTGCTATAATTCTTTTTCTTCTTCTAAGATTGTCTTGGCTATTCTTGGCCATTTGTTTTTCCATATGATTGTTAGGATTATATTATTGGTTTATATGCATACATGTATACACATACCCCTTCAGAAACAAGCTTGTAGACCTGCATTGAATTTAGAGGTTAATTTTGGGGAAATTTATGTCTGTAACATGGAATCTTCCCTTCCACAAACATGGTGTCTCTCTCCATTGTTTTAGGTTTTCTTTTGTGTCTGCTATTGAAGTTTTGTAATCATGTTCACTGTAAATCCATTACCTTTATTTGTTAAATTTGTTCCTAGGCACACTGTGGATTTTTGGGGCGTGGAGCATTATAGATGATAACTTTTATAATTTTTCAGTTTAACAGCTTGTTGCTTTTGTTTAGGACCACAGTTGATTTTTGTATACTCATCTTGAAACTAACAAGCTCACTAAATTTTTTATTAGTTCAAAATAATTTGTAGATTTTTCTAGGTTTTGTATGTAGACAATCATGCAATCCACAAATAATGATCAACTTTAGGTTTTGTCTTTAACAAATGCTTACATATGCTGTTTCCCCCGTATGCAATCAGTGACCTTCAGTGCAATATTAGAGACGTATGGTAATAGGGAGCTTCTTTGCTTTGTTCTTGATGCTAATGGTGTTTTTTTCTGTAGTTTCAAATTAAGTATGATGTTTGCTGTAAGTTTTTGGTAGATATTCCTTACAAGATTAAGGAAATTTCTGTGTCTTATTATGAAATTTCTGTTTCTAATTAGCATAGAATGTCTTGTTATGGTCGTTATTGTTGTAATCAAATGACTTTTCTGCATCCAGTGAGATGATATTAGGGTGTTTTTCCTTTAATCTGTTAAACTGATGAATGACAAAGATTATCTAATGTTAAATCATCCATTCTTTGGCCAAACATAACTCTATCATGAAGATGTATTGATATTTTTGAACAAATTGCTGGGTTGACTCTGCTAATATTTTATATTGGATTGTTACCAGAGAGTCATACTTGAGATTGACCATTCTGAGATTGCAGTATGATTTTCTTTCTCAAATTGTTCTTGTCTGATTCTTGTATTTGGGCTATCTTAGCCTTATAAAATGGACAGGTGGTAGTCCTATTCTCTCCCCTTATCAATTTTGGCTTTAGAACAGTTTATATAATACAGAGGTTATCTATTTCTTAGGAAATTGGTAGAACTCACTTTTGTTTTATTTTAATCACCATATATTACATCATTAGTTTTTGATGTAGTGTTCCATGATTCATTGTTTGCGTATAACACCCAGTGCTCCATGCAGAACGTGCCCTTTTAAATCACCTTTACCTTGGTTTGGTTTTGTTTTCCTCTTGTTTTTTTGGTTTGTTTTCCAGGTAGATTTTATACTATTGATCACATTTTTTAATGGTTATAGGTCTGTTTGGTTTTCTATTTCTTCCTGAGTCAGTTTTGGTAAGTTATATTTTTTTCTATGAAAATTGTCTATTTTCTGTGAGTTTTCAATTTTGTTGGTATAATGTTCATATTGCACTCTTCCTAGCTTTAAAATCTCTGTTACATGTGTAGTTTTGTTGTTTTTTCAATCCTAATGTTTGCTTGTGCTTTTCTTTCCCTTCATCAGTTCTGATATATAGAGCATTTTACTATTTTTCACTTCTAAATATTTTCCAACTTTAGTTAGAATACTTCTGTGGACCATTGATTATTTAGATATCTGCTTTTTAATATCTTTAGTGTACTATTTACTTATTTATTTGGTTCTTTCTAGTTTTCTTTTACTGGAGTGTGGGTCTATTTGATATCAGTTTTTTCTGGCATTTGTCAAGATTTGCTTTTGCTTTATAACAGGCTAGGTTTTATAATGTTACTTGTTTGTTTGAAAATAATACACTCTTTTTAATTTCTGGGTGCAGGTTTCTATGTGGGTCCATAAGATTGAAGTTGTTAATTTGTTGTTCAAATTTTTTATATTCTTACCAGTTTTATTTCTTTCTGCTATACCATCTATTATTTTAAAAGTCTTATTATGATACTGAATTTATTAATTTTTCCTTGTAATCATCGATGTTTTCACAACCCTTTTGTAGCTACATTGTTAGGTATATTATTCAGAATTGCTATTCCAGGGTATTTTCTTTTACAATTATGTTAATGAATTTTTAAAAATCTTAATAATGATTTTGCCTTTAGAGTCTATTTTAACTGATAGAAATATAGCTACCATAATTTTCTTTTAACATCTGCCTGATGTATCTTTTCCATCCTTTTACTTTTAACCTTTCTGTGTCCTGTTTAGGTATATCCCTTTTAAACAGATTATTGCTAATTTTTAAAAATATTTGTTCATTTTGGTTTTATTTGTCATCCAGTGTGATGATGCTGTCTTTTAATAGGTAAATTTAATCCATTTATAAATTTCATGATGATCAATATATTTGTATTTATTCTTAGTATCTGATCTTGTGCTATTTACTGTAGGTTTTGCTTGTTTGTTTGCATGCATGCTTTTTTCCCCCCACTTTCCTGCCTGCTGTTGATTTGGTCAAGTGTAGTTTAATTTCTCTTTTTATTTAACATCTTTGGAAGCTATACATTCTATTTCAATTATTTTAATGTTTATCTTTAAATTTTTAACACTTAAGGTTTACCTAAAGTCTAGAGTCAGTTTCTCCACCATATTCCTAAGCCAAACAAGAAATTCAGTTTATCTTATACCATATACAAAAATTAACAAAAAACTAATCCAAGATCTGAATACAAGAGCTAAAACTATAAAACTCATAGAAGAAAACATAGGGGAATGCTTTATGACATTGGATTTAGCAATGATTTCTTGGATATGACCCCAAACAACAGGCAACAAAAGGAAAAATAGATAAATAGGACTACACCACCTTTGTGACTGTGTCAGTCATCTTGGTGAAAAGGCAACCGATGGAATGGGAGAAAATAGTTGCAAATCGTATGTCTGATTAGGGGCTAATTATCCAGAATATGTGATAATATAATTACCTACAACTCAGTAACAGAGCAATTCAAAATGTGCAAAATACTTGAATAGACATTTCTCTGAAGAAGATATAGAAATGGCCAACAAGCTCAACGTCCCTAGTCATTAGGGAAATACAAATCAAAGATACTACCTCACACCCATTAAGTGGCTACTGTTAAAAAATTTTAAAAAAATCCCACAATAAAACAGAAAAGAATTGTTGGTGAAGATGTGAAAAAATTGGAACACTTGTGCTCTGTTTGTGGGAATGTAAAGTGTAAAATGCTGTAGCCACTCTGAAAAACAGTATGACAGTTCTTCAGAAAATTAAAAATAGAATTATTGTATGATCTAGCAATTCTACTTCTGGGTATGTAATATACTTCACAGAATTGAAAGTAGTGACTCAAAGAGGTATTTGTACACCCACATTCATAGTATCCACAATATCCAAGAGATTTAAGTAACCAAAGTGTCCATCAGTAGATGGATGGATAAAGAAAATGTGATATTTACATGTAATGGAATATTATTCAGTCTTAAAAAGAAGGAAATTTTAACACATGATACAAGATGGATAAACCTTGATAATGTTAAGTGATTTAAGCCAGACACGAAATATCAAATATTGTATGATTTCGTGGCTCTGAGGCACCTAGGGTAGTCAGACTCAGAGAGAAAGTACAGTGGTAGTTGTCAGGGCCCAGGATGGGGCGGGAGGTGGGCAGGGGGCAGTTAGTGCTTAATGGATGCAGAGTTTCAGTTTTGCAAGATGAAAAGAGTTCTGGAGAAGGATAGTGGTGATGGTTGCACCACAGCATGAATGTGCTTCATGCCCTTGGAGTGTATGCTTGGAAATGGTTATAATGGTAAATTTTGTGCTATGGGTATTTTACCACAATTAAAAATAATAATTAAAAAGTAAATTAAAAATAAAGATGAGAAAATAAGAAACTTCAACCACTTGAATCCTAATTGTTCCCTTGGTAACATGTTACTGTTTTCTGGTATTTTAGTTTCATCTGATATTTCAACCTTTAAATAGTTGTCCCTCCTACTCTGCTACCTCTCTTTCTCCTTTTCTTTTTCCTACTCCTCCTTGTCTTCTTCCTCTTTGTCATTATTTTATCAAATTAATGACTGTATGTATGTTAAAGTTTACTAATACCTTTGTTCACAATCGCTTCTACTATCACGTTCTTCCATGTGCATTAAATTTCTTGTTTCCTGAAGTGCGTCCTTATGTTTATCTGAAAGAGTCTATACATGGAAAATCACTCACTCTTTGTGTGAAAATGTCTATACTTAACCCCCATTTGTGTGTCATATTTAGGTGACAATTATTTTGTCTTGTCACTTTGAAGATACAATTCCATTTTCTTCTGACTGCTGTGTCAGTACTAATAATTCCGCTGTCAGTCTAATTGCTGTGCCTTGGTAGGCAACCCCTTTATATTCTTTACTGTTTTGAAGATCTCTTTGCCTTTGGTACTCTGCAGTTCAACTGAAGTTCAACTGCAAGAAGTGGATCTGGTTTTATTTATCTTTTCATATCTTTTACCTATTCACTTTTTTTTTTTTTATTTTAAGGATTAGCTTTTTGGGTTTTTTTTCCCCATTTCTAGGACTTCATTTCACTTTATAAATCTTTCTTTTCTTATGATTTCACTTTTTAAATCATCTCTAATCATTTTAAACATACTTATTTCATGATGTAGAATTGATCGTTGTTAGGGGTCTAATTATATTGCTTCAATTTCTGACTTTTTTTTTGTAATGGATTGTTTCCTCATTTAGTTTGTATTTTTGGATTGTGAGCTCATCTTCAGTGGGCTATTATATGTGAGAATTATATGTGCTCAGGTTTGATCATGTGTCCTATAAAATAGTGAGTTTTGAATAGTAGTAGTTTTGAATTTGTTATGCCAGGTTTTTGGTGTGCACCTTACCTGGTGCCAGTATTTTTGCCAATTCCTTGGCCTGAGGACTTCTGGACCACAGAAGCACTATGATTTAGAATATCCACTGCTGGGACTATGTGGCTGAAAGTGATGAATTTTGGGAGGAGCAATTTTTTTCTTCACATTTCAGCCACAATCAATATAGATAAAATATCTTTCTCTGAGTGGCATATTTTTATAATTCACCTTTTCACTTACCCTCTAGAGTAAAGGCTATTATATGGGGTGGCTTCTTGCTTCAAATTTCATATAAGCTGAGGGCTGTCCTCTTGTCCTCATGGATATATTAAAATCCAAGTACATAGAAAATAAAACCAACATTCCCCAGCCCCATTCCTGCTATAACACTTATCACCCTGGTTCTCAAACATTTGATTACCAGCCCCTAAGAATTTCTTTTTTCTCTAAGAGCTCATTTATATGTTTACAAAAATGGTTGTTATATTTTATCTAGCATTTTTAAGAGTTTGAGGTATACGAGTTTTCAAGTTACCTTATCTCAGTATTATCAAAGAGGAAGTCTATTCTAATGATTACTAAGAATGATATTTTTTTCTAGAAAATCCAGAATATTAACATTATTCTACCTTGAGAATGTTCTTTTTTGATATGCTTCTTTAAAACATACAAAGAAACAATTTTATTTTACCTCAGAGTACCTTACAAGATGTGTGTGTGCCCAGGATCATTTTTAGTGATTATTTTCTTATTTAGATCTAACTTGCTTATTTTTTGAAGAATATGTTTCAAACCCCTTTGTAATTTTTAAAATTAATAAGTAGTTTGCAGTACATTGTTAATATTGATTTCCTTGGGTTTGAATTAAGGTGTTTTAAAATAATTTCCGGGTTGCTGATAAGTATTGGCCTGTTTTTTTTCAGGCTATATTTTCCTTTGACAAATTGCAGAATTTTCCTAGTTCCATTATTTATATGAATGTGTTGGTTAGTAATATCAATAATAAGAATGTTCTGTACTAAATACTCAGTTTGTTTTTAATGGCTGTGGTGTTCAAATCATTTCATTACCTTAAATGTAGTCAGTGAAGTACCAGCAATAATAAAGATTCTATAGTATTATGAAATCTGGAGGACTACTAGTGTGGAGATTATATACAATTTAACTTATATGTACAAGGAGGCTAAATTCAGGTAATGACAAAGTTGTAGTTGTTTTGAAATAATGTCTGTTGTATATGTGAGTAAGTGTAAATATTTTTAATTAAAAATTGTTAATTGTTTCTAATATAATAGATTACTAAAAATGTGTGAACTTCTTCAGGTCCAGTCCTCAGTGGCTGTTGGAACTCCAGATTATATCTCTCCTGAAATCCTTCAAGCCATGGAAGATGGGAAAGGGAGATATGGGCCTGAATGTGACTGGTGGTCTCTGGGGGTCTGTATGTATGAAATGCTTTATGGAGAAACACCATTTTATGCAGAATCTCTGGTGGAGACATATGGAAAAATCATGAATCATAAAGTTAGTATATTTTACTATTTTTCAATTGAATGTGGTAAATGATACATACAATAAATTTAAAGTAATGTGATAGTTAAAAAAGAATTTTTTTAAAAACAACATTCTAATTCCTATGCTAATAGGGGACCTGACAAAAGTGAATAATCAAAATCCATAAATTGTGCATAAAATTATGAGTTCTTACCTTCTCCTGTATTTTATTAGAAATGCTAATAAATAGGGAATTAAATGGTCTCTCCAGTAGAATAACAAAATTGGTAAGCAGATAATTTATATCCTTACTACTGTAAGTGTACTCATGACTAGAATGCATTTAAAAAATTCTCACCCTGGGGCACCTGGGTGGCTCAGTCGTTAAGCGTCTGCCTTCGGCTCAGGTCATGATCCCAGAGTCCTGAGATCGAGCCCCGCATCGGGCTCCCTGATCAGCGGGGAGTCTGCTTCTCCCTCTCCCACTCCCCTTGCTTGTGTTCCCTCTCTTACTGTCTTTTTCTATCAAATAAATAAATAAAAATCTTTAAAAAAAATAAAAAATTCTTATCCTTAACCATAATAAATCTGAGATATTCTTTTTCCCCTGGCAAAGATGAAAAGAAAAATTACACTCTGTACTGTAAATAATTCAGTGAGATGGACATTGTTAGACATTGTTGATAGGAATATAAATTGATGTAATCTTTCTGTCAACAAGTCTGTAAGTATGCATCTAGAGCCTTAAAAATGGTTAGAACTTTGGATTGAGCAACTTCAGTTATAGGAATCTGCCCTAAGGAAATATTCAGTCGAACCAGGATGTTTGTACAAGGATACCTATTCCAGTCTTCTTTACGATCAAAACAGTGAAAACAATCCAGATTCACCACAGAAACAAATTAATAGAGCCTTAATCCATTTAGTTCCCAGTGAAATAGAAATAAATTGTAATAAAGAGAGGAAGGTTCTGATTGATTGATTTCAGAAGATTGTGAGCGGTTGCAAACACCTGGAATGGGAATGTCCCATAAAAGGGGGATGAGACCGTATGATCAGTTGCTTCACGAATATATTAATCAGTTGATGCTCTTCTGTGGAGTTGGTGCTCTTTCTGCCTGGCTGCAAGGATAATCTGCTAAATAGTTATAGAGAGTTGGAAGACAGGGAATAGCCAGCTACTGAGTTGTAAAGAGCACATGTAGCATTTCACAGAGAGATCATTGTCTGTGACGCGGTGGCTCAGAGCACGGACTGTGGAGTCAGGCCACTCTTCCAAAATCCCAGCTCTCCCGTTTACTACTTGTGTGACTGGGAGCAACTGCCTTGAACTCCCTGGGCCTTTGGGTCTCTTCTATAAAATCAGAATAATAGTGGCACCTGCCTTTGAGGCTTGCTGTGAGGATTATAAGCGTTAAGTGAATAAAGTGTTTCCACGAGTGCGAAGTGCATGGTCCGTTCTTCACAGGTGTTTGCTGTTGTTACTTAATGCTTAGTTTGTGGCGTATACGAACATCGTCAGTCATAGACACTCTACTGAAATGTTGAGTCAGATTCTACTTTTAATAAGTTCTCTTCCTTTTGACAGCAGTTTAGGGTATTTTAGCATTTAATTTATTCTTTCTACAGTGCATGTGTAACTAAGTCACATATAAAATTAAAAGTTCTTTTAGGAAAATGCTCTTTTTTTCTTGTAGGATGAGTACTCTGCACTAGTGTACACTTATTACACATTTTTAAAATGCATTTTTAAGAAAATAAATGTTAATCAACCTACTTAGGGGGTTAAATACTGATTTATATTTTGTTTCTTTATTCTGTGTCTAGGAGAGGTTTCAGTTTCCAGCTCAAGTGACTGATGTGTCTGAAAATGCTAAGGATCTTATTCGAAGGCTCATTTGCAGCAGAGAACACCGACTTGGTCAAAATGGGATAGAAGACTTTAAGAAACACCCATTTTTCAATGGAATTGATTGGGATAATATTCGAAACTGTGAAGCACCTTATATTCCAGAAGTTAGTAGCCCAACAGATACATCAAATTTTGATGTGGATGATGATTGTTTAAAGAATTCTGTAAGTATGACATTGTGAAGAAGTTCTGTCCCTCCCTTTCTTTTTAATGTGGTTATGAAGCAATTGTATGGACCTCCTTATCAATTACCAGTCAGACAGTTATCATGGCTTCTAGTATTTATTCTCTCATATATTGAGAAATTAAGAGGGTTCACTGAGGTGAACATGTTTATTCATGACAAGGAGCAAAATTAAACTTCACATATTGACTAATGAGATCAGTTACACTGTGAGGTTTCCTAGGAAGAAGAGAAATTAGATACTTAGAAAAGTGGAATTTGATGGCAGAGTAAAGAGGTTGGCAAATCTCTCCTTAAAAAGCTCCATGATACTGGTCAGAATTGTCAAAAACAACCATTTTGGGGCTTGACAACTCAACCCAAGGGAAGTAAATCGAGAAGCATTTATTCATGAGAAACTGAACTTTGGTTAAACACTGCCCCCACCCCATTCCATCGGCCTGGTTGGGGCCGTGGTGCTGCTGGCAGGAGACTGACTTGATCTGGAGAGCTCCCCATGCCCAGTGGTGTTGCCACTAAAAGTAGCAAGCGTGGTAGGAAGTGAAGGGCGTGGGGAGTGGGAATCTACAGCCTTGCTATCCTGAGGTTGTAGCCTCCCTTGAGGCGGGTGGCAGACCAGCAGAGTCGCCAAACACTGGACCACTTTTAGCTTGTGGGCTGGCATAGTTCGTCAACCCCTGCTCTGCACCTTTAGGTTACATTGTTACAATTTAGGACAGTAAGAACATAAAATTTTATGGATGTTGCCTTTTTAGCCTTCTTAATTTGAACTTTTTTTTATCCCATTATTTTATTTCTTATGGTTTTAATTCTGCACTAAGAATTTGTATATTGATTTTCTGTCACTTTTTACTGTTCAGGAGGTAGCATGGGCAAGGCAGGTAAGGACTTCTTATGCTTCCCTCTCTGGGCCTCCAAGAAAAAATTAAATGGACTTTCCTCATCAGTGTTTTATTGTAAGAATTACATTTTACTGTAAACAGAAATTTGCATCATTCCAAATTAAATACATAGTACAGTCGATTCTGATTATGGTAGTTATATGTTCCATAAAGTTTCTGTGTACGCTGTATTCATGAATATTGAACTAGGGGAAATTTCCTAGGGGAAATTCAGGGTTAGGTTCTTCTGAATCTCTGGTCATTTCATTCAACCAGTCGGTACATAACCTTGTTTTATGTATGTTTCTTTTTAAAGACACCTTATTGAATATATATTGTTGATTAACAGCAAGTTCACAGCCAACAGCAGTGTAACTCAGGCCTGAGCAAAGCTTCTCTAACACACATATGTGTTTGTAAGGCGCATCACAGCTGTCTAGATGGCCCTTCTGCACTATGGTTGGAGGACATTTTAAACAACACGGTCACCCATAAAACAGAAAAACGTGGAAGATGTGGCACATGCAGACCTTGGAAGGAATACTTTTTCATCATATCAGAGCTGAAACAAGAAGGCAGAGCGTCTCCTTGTTCAGTCTCAGCTGGAAACTTAGGCATTGAGTGGCTCAAGAAATTTTTTTTGCTCTGCCTATGTCTGCAAGTGATTGCAGAAGTACTATGAATATTGATTTGGGTTACAAGTAATTTTTAGTGACGAGGCAGATCTGCACATATGCATACCTGAATAATCACTGTGCTCTCAATGTCAGACTTTCCACCTGGAGTTTAATTTTATTAGAACATTACAGTGGCAGTGTTGATTGTCTGGATTCTAGATCACTGTGCATCTGCACCAGACTTCATCGAACAGCCATGTATTTCCTATTGATAGTTAATATTATAGGCCAACCTACAGGTCACAGTTATTTATTTCTTACCAGATGTTCTTTCCTCCTTCAGGAAACGATGCCCCCACCCACACATACTGCATTTTCTGGGCACCATCTGCCATTTGTTGGTTTCACATATACTAGTAGCTGGTAAGTTGGAAAAGTTAACATAATTTGGACAACTTAAAGCAAATTAAGATGAATTGAAGTTTTAAAAAAATATATGAGAGAGCCTTGTAAGTCAAAAAAATTTTAAAATAGAGGCTGAAGCTACTGCTGGAAAAAGTTAGATATTCTTTAACGAATAGAACATAGGAGAATCTTAAGTCATTTTGGAGAGAAATAGAGCTGAGTCTTCCTCTCAGCACTGGGGCAGGAATTGGAAGAGTCCCTTGCGTTTGAGCATATACGCTCCAGGTGCCAAGTGCCAAGACCAGCCCTGTTTTCACAGACTGCTTCCTGGTCCTCCTTCCCTGGTGTAAGCAGAGTATGATTATATTCACTCCTTGTGTGCCCTCCCTCAATTTCTCGACTGCCTCCTGTTCTCCTTCATGGTCTTGCTGAGTTGACATCATCATTACAGTTCAAGTTCCTGTGCAGTTCACAGCGTCCAAAGAAAAGCATCTGACCATTCTCACTGGTCTCACCTTCCACGGTCATGATTACCGATCTCCAGGACCCTTCTCGTGCCTGTGCCCACTCTCCTGCTCTCCCCTGATGAGCTCACTTCTCCTTGCATGGAGAGGTTGATACAGGCAGCTTTCACACGCTCCTCTGCTCGGTCCCGCCTGCCTGCCTCTGGCCCCGAGCGCTCGCCTGTGAGGATGAACCATGGGGGCTCCCAGTCAGTCCTGTCTCATGTGTCTGCACTCATCTTGTGAGTCATGGCTCCTTCCCATCACAGCACTTCTGTCTTTTACCTTCCAGGGTGCTTGCCTGACTTCCCACCTTTCTGGCCAGTCCTCCTCTGTCTCTGCAGCTGATGCCTTCTGATCTCCCAATCTCCCTGGGCCCCATGGCTTTATCTTGGGACCTTTTCCACTTATACTGTGGTTCACTCCCAGATACTTGCTGGTGACTCCTGAATGTGAGACTCCTCTGCTCTCTCCTACTTAAAACCTCTCTGAACCACCTACTCAAATGTTTATAAACTCGTCTCTTAGATTTCTTTGAACCTGTCTGGTCCTGCTAAAAGATAAGTCGGAACGTGTCACTCACCTGTTCCAGACCTATCCTCACAGTCCCCCAACTCCAGTGGCTTATATCTTAATCCAAACCAACATTCTGACCAAGACCCTGCATAGACTGGCTCACTTTCTCTTTCCCGCTACTCTTAACATTGCTGACTCTGCTCCAGCCACACACGGCTCCTTTCTGGCACGGTCCCAGGCCAGAAAGCCTACTCCTATCTCAGTGCTCTTGCGCTTCTGTTCCATCTGCCTGGAATGCTCTTCCCCCCGGTTACTCCCTCTGGACTTTATTCAGAGTTCCTCTCTGAGTGATAGCCTCCTGGCCACTTTGTCTGGATTTTTATTTCTTCCCCCTCAATATGTCACCTCTTCCTTTCCTGCTTGATGTTTTCTCCTTAGCATTCAGCACTGCCTAATGCCCTGAATATTGTACTTATTTATCTCGTTTGTTTCGGTCTCCATCGTGGGAACATAAGCTCTTCATGGACAAGTGTCAAATTTGCTCACTGCTGAATGTCCAACACTTCAAATATTTTTAGCTAAATTGTATTGAATTAAAGGAAGCATTTCACTTTTGAGTCCAGATTCTGACAAAGAGGACCATGGTGTGTGCTTTTGACTACTGTTTCACTTAGGTGGTCACCTTTTGTTCAGCAAACATCATTTTATAATTTGTGGTTATTGAAATTCAAGACAATTGGGACTATTTCTCATTTTTAAAAAATGCTTCTAAAAAGTGGTCTGTGTTAAGATTTGTAAACATTGTGTTTTACCATCACCCTAGACGGCTAACTGTAGCTAGATATTGAAATCCATGTTTTAAATAGACAGCTGCAGAAGGCTCTCTCTGTTTCTTCACTTTCTTTTACTCATGAACTCATGTTTTTCTGTTTCTTCAGTGTTCTTTCCGATCGGAGCTGTTTACGTGTCACAGCCGGTCCTGCGTCCCTGGACCTTGATGTCAGTGTCCAGAGGACTCTCGACAACAACCTGGCAACCGAGGCATACGAGAGGAGAATCAAGCGCCTCGAACAGGAAAAACTTGAGCTGAGTAGAAAGCTTCAAGGTAAATATAGTTAACGATGGTATCTTTCCTTTTGGAGTTGGACTCAGAGTTTGAAGAACTATTGATTATGAGGGGTTGTTTTATCTTGAAAAGAAATTTTTGTATGAAGTGGAAAAAATCCAGTTGAAGACTCATGTGGAATATGAAATAATACTGTTTATGTAGACTCACGATGTTAACAGTCCCCCCAACAGCGTTCGTTTCCCCATGGGTTCCTTTGTGCACACGTGAACTCGTCTGGGAAGAAGGAGATGGGGCTGCTCTTGGGAAAGGAGCCCTTCCCATCCCAGTGTAGCGCTGGGAATCGCTGTCCTATTTCCTCAGCCTTGAAAGTGCAACTTCCTGGCAAACTGTCCTCTGCACATCACTCCTGGCTTGATACTTGGTGACTGTAAAATGCACTTGGCAAACCTCCTACTGTTCTGACTTCTCTTGGTCTCTTGATTCTTACACATCCAAGGATCCTATCCTCCACCCGATCTCATCCAACTCCTGTGTTGAGACTGCAGTATCCAGAATTCGTTATTAATCTCAATTTCTGTTTTTTTTTTGAAGTCTTTTTTCTTTTTAAGTTTTTATTTATTTATTTGTCAGAGAGAGAAAGAGAGTGCACGAGCAGGGGCGAGCGGCAGAGGCAGAGAGAGAAGCAGATTCCCCACTGAGCACGGAGCCCTGTGCGGGGCTCGATCCCAGACCCTGGGATCATGACCTGAGCCGAAGGCAGATGCTTAACTGACTGAGCCACCCAGGCGCCCCTAATCTCAGTTTCAAGCAAACCCTGCATCATCTCCTGTTCGTTGTAGTCTAGTTCACTCCCTCTGGTGCCTCCTGTGTTCCTTCCATTCCACTGTTACCTGCAGCTCTGTCCTCCTCACCCTGTGCCTTGTACCCTCTGTCCTTCCATGGTCAGTCATAATCAGACCCTTACTCGGATCCTCACATCCGCTGCTCTGACATCAGTCTGTCACACTCCCTTGCCAGAACCCCAGCCCTGTTGACCTGCATTCCGTGTGGCTGAAGGTAACGTACTTAGAACTTAGGACAGGCAGGGTGCTGACTGATCCCACTTGAGATTCACGAGTGCAGATCTCGAGTCCACTCCCACTGTGTGCTGCCCAGCAGTCCTTCTTCCCAGGCTGTGGCTTCTCACCTGTCAGCATCTGACCCAGTTAACCATTCCCCCTCCTGACAGCTCTTTCTTCTTTTGGCTTCTGGGACACTTGAATCTCCTGGTCTTCTTTTTTCTCATAAACCAGTTATTCTGTCTCTTTCCTGAGTTCTCCTGAACTCTTTGACCTGTGAATGTCAGGGTCCTCCAGAGCAGTCCAGGCTCTTAGGTGCTCAAAACTACAGCTTTCCAGGCATCTTTAAGCCCTCTCCTTCTGTCACATCTCCCATTTTGCCCGTCAACAAACCTGGGCAGCTTTGCCATCACAGAAGATCTGGAGTCCAGTCCCCATTACAGTGTGGCCATCACCCCATTCACATCACCACCACTGTCACCCGCCTTCTTGTAACGACTTTCTAGCCGCTTTCCCTGCCTTCACTCGCCCCCGCCTCCCCCACTGTTCCTTCTGTTTCTAGCCACCCTGGGCTCCCTGGCTGTTCTTTCTACAAACCAGGCACATCTCCACCTCAGGGCCTTTGCATCAACTGTTGCCCTGCCTTAAATTTTATTCCTTTGGCATTCACATGACTCATTCCCTTACCTCCTTCAGGTTTCTACTTGAATGTTAACCTTGAAATGAGGCTTTTCTGACCACTCTATTTAAAACCTAATCTTGGGGCGCCTGGGTGACTCAGTCGTTAAGCATCTGCCTTCCGCTCAGGTCATGATCCCAGGGTCCTGGGATCGGGCCCCACATCGGGCTTCCTGCTCAGTGGGAAGCCTGCTTCTCCCTCTCCCACTCCCCCTGCTTATGTTCCCTCTCTCACTGTCTCTCTCTGTCAAAAAATAGATTTTAAAAATCTAAAAAATAAATAAATAAATAAATAAATAATTTAAAAAAATACAGTGTAATCTTGTTTTATCTCCAGCACTTACTCTCCCTCTTTCCTCCTTTATTTTCTCCAGAGTAAGGGACATAACATAACAATTTATTTTACTTACTCCTTTTGTGAACAAAGGAATGTTTGTATAAATAATCAAATAGCTTGTAACTCTTAAGAGAGAAATAATCAAAGTTTTACAACAATAAAATTTTGCTGTTATACTTTTAGAGGCCCCACAGAGAAAAAAAAACTACAGACATCAATAAAACAGACTGTTTTCCATTTTTCTGTAAGTTGCTATGATCTCTGCATGTGGATTACTTCTTCTTTGTGTAGCAAGTTGTTTCTTTTGACTTTTTCATGAAATATATTTACCATATATCATTGTATAAATTTAAGATGTACACCTTGTTAATTTGGTACATTTATATACTGTAGTAAGATTGTTGTAGTGATGGTTAGTACTTCTGGCACATACGTAATTACAGTACAGCATTGTTATCTGTATTTATGACACTGTGCATTAGATCTCTGTGACTTATTTACTACTTGTTGCGATTTGGTACCCTTAAACAACATCAGTCTCATGCCCCCACTCCTGCCCCATCCCCTGGTAAGCACAGTGTTACTCTCTGTTTTTCATGAGTTTGACTTTTTTAGATCTCACATATAAGTGATGTCATACAGTGCTTTTCTTGCTCTGTTGGACTGAGCATCATGTGCTCCAGGTCCATCCATTCATTTTGTTACAAATGCAGGATACTCTCTCCTTTCTCGTGGTTGAATAACATTCCATTGTGTACATATACCCCGTCTTTTTTATCCATTCATCCATTGATAGACTTTAGGTTGTTTCCATATCTTGGTTATTGTGAATAATGTTTCAGTAAACATGGGGGTGCTTATATCTCTTTGAAATCCTGCTTTCATTTCCTTTGAGTATATAACCAGATGTGGAATTACTGGATCATCTGCCAGATTGGTTTTTAATTTTTTGAGGAAACTTCATAATGTTTTCCATTGTGGTTGGACCAGTTTACATTCCCACCAACTGTACAAGGGTTCCTTTTCACTCCATCCCCATCAGCACCTGTTGTCTCTTGTCTTCTTCCTGATAGCCATCTGACAGTATGAACATCGTGACATTGTGGTTTTGATTTGCATTTCCTTGAGATGAGTGATGTTAAGCATCTTTTCATGTGCCTCTTGGCCATTTTGAAGTACTCTTTTGAAAAGCATCTATTTAGTTCTTCTGCCCATTTTTAAATTGGATTGTTTTTTGTTACTAAGTTGTATGAGTTCTTCGTATATTTTGAATATTAGCCCCTTATCTGATATATTGCTTGCAGAAGTTTTTTCCCATTCTGTAGGTTGCCTTTTCATTTTGCTAGTTGTTTCTTTTGCTTTACAGAAAGAAGCTTTTGGGAGTTTGATGTAGTCCCATTTGTTGATTTTAGCTTTTGTTGTTTGTGCTTTTGGCATCATATCCAAAATATCATTGCCAACACCAATGTCTGGGAGCTTCTAACCTATGTGTACTTCTCAAAGTCTTGCTATCAGGTCTTACGTTTACGTCTTTGATCTATTTTGAGTTAATTTTTGTGAGTGGCGTGAGAGAGGCCCACTTGGCATTGTTCTGCATTATTTATCCAGTTTTCCCAGCACCATTTGTTGGACAGACTGTCCTTTCTCCATTGGGTATTTTTTGGCTCCCTTGTTGAATATTAGTTGACCATATATGCTAGGATTTGATCGTGGGCTCTCTGTTTTGTTCTGCTGGTCTGTGTGTCTGTTTTTGTACCAGTAACATGTTGTTTTTATTACTGTAGCTTTGTAGTATAGTTTGAAAATTAGGCAGCATGATGCCGCTAGCTCTGTTCTTTTTATCAGGGCTGCTCTGTCTTTTCAGGGTTTTTTTTTTTTTTTTTTTTTTTTTTTTTATGTAGTGTTCCATGATTCATTGTGTATAACACCCAGTGCTCCGTGCATAGCGTGCCGTCTTTAATACCCATCACCAGGCTAACCCATCCTCCCACCCACCCTCCCCTCTAGAACCCTCAGTTTGTTTTTCAGAGTCCATCATCTCCCATGGTTCGTCTCCCCCTCCAATTTCCCCCCCTTCATTCTTCCCCTCCTGCTATCTTTTTTTTTTTTTTTTAACATATATTGTATTATTTGTTTCAGAGGTACAGATCTGTGATTCAACGGTCTTGCACAATTCACAGCTCTCACCATAGGACGTACCCTCCCCAATGTCTATCACCCAGCCACCCCATCCCACCCATCCCCCACCACTCCAGCAACCCTCAGTTTGTTTCCTGACATTAAGAATTCCTCATATCAGTGAGGTCATATGATACATGTCTTTCTCTGATTGACTTATTTCGCTGAGCATAATACCCTCCAGTTCCATCCACGTCGTTGCAAATGGCAAGATCTCATTCCTTTTGATGGTTGCATAATATTCCATTGTATGTATATACCTCATCTTTTTTTTTTTTTTTAAGATTTTATTTATTCATTTGAGACACTGAGATAGAGAGAGAGAGCATGAGCAGTGGGAGAGGCAGAGGGAGAGGGAGAAGCAGACTCCCCGCTGAGCCAGGAGCCCAGTGTGGTGCTCGATCCCAGGACCCTGGGATCATGACCTGAGCCAAAGGCAGATGCTTAACCATCTGAGCCACCCAAGCACCCCTATACCACATCTTCTTTATCCATTCATCTGTCGATGGACATCTTGGCTCTTTCCACAGTTTAGCTCTTGTGGACACTGCTGCTATAAACATAGGGGTGCACGTACCCCTTCGGATTCCTACATTTGTATCTTTGGGGTAGATACCCAGTAGTGCAATTGCTGGATCGTATGGTAGCTCTATTTTCAACTTTTTGAGGAACCTCCACACTGTTTTCCAGAGTGGCTGCACCAGCTTGCATTCCCACCAACAGTGTAGGAGGGTTCCCCTTTCTCTGCATCCCCGCCAACATCTGTCATTTCCTGACTTGTTAATTTTAGCCATTCTGACTGGTGTGAGGTGTTATCTCACTGAGGTTTTGATTTGGATTTCCCTGATGCCGAGCGATGTTGAGCACTTTTTCATGTGTCTTTGGCCATTTGGATGGAAAAATTTCTGTTCATGTCTTCTGCCCATTTCTTGATTGGATTATTTGTTCTTTGGGTGTTGAGTTTGATAAGTTCTTTATAGATTTTGGATACTAGCCCTTTATCTGATATGTCATTTGCAAGTATCTTCTCCCATTCTGTCAGTTGTCTTTTGGTTTTGTTGACTGTTTCCTTTGCTGTGCAAAAGCTTTTCATCTTGATGAAGTCCCAATAGTTCATTTTTGCCCTTGCTTCCCTTGCCTTTGGCGATGTGTCTAGGAAGAAGTTGCTCTGACTGAGGTCAAAGAGGTTGCTGCCTGTGTTCTCTAGGATTTTGATGGACTCCTGTCTCACATTTAGATCTTTCATACATTTTGAGTTTATTTTTGTGTGTGGTGTAAGGAAATGGTCCAGTTTCATTCTTCTGCATGTGGCTGTCCAATTTTCCCAACACCATTTGTTGAAGAGACTGTCTTTTTTCCATTGGACATTCTTTCCTGCTTTGTTGAAGATTAGTTGACCATAGAGTTGAGGGTCCATTTTTGGGCTCTCTATTCTGTTCCATTGATTTATATGTCTGTTTTTGTGCCAGTACCATACTGTCTTGATGATGACAGCTTTGTTCAATAGAGCTTGAAGTCCAGAATTGTGATGCCACCAGCTTTGCTTTTCTTGTTCAACATTCCTCTGGCTCTTCGGGGTCTTTTCTGGTTCCATACAAATTTTGGGATTATTTGTTCCATTTCTTTGAAAAAAGAGGATGCTATTTTGATAGGGATTGCATTAAATGTGTAGATTGCTCTAGGCACCATTGACATCTTCACAATATTTGTTCTTCCAGTCCATGAGCATGGAACGTTTTTCCATTTCTTTGTGTCTTCCTCAATTTCTTTCATGAGTATTTTATAGTTTTCTGAGTACAGATCCTTTGCCTCTTTGGTTAGATTTATTCCTAGGTATCTTACGGTTTTGGGTGCAATTGTAAATGGGATCGACTCCTTAATTTCTCTTTCTTCTGACTTGTTGTTGGTGTATAGGAATGCCACCAATTTCTGTGCATTGATTTTATATCCTGCCACTTGACTGAATTCCTGTATGAGTTCTAGCAGTTTTGGGGTGGAGTCTTTTGGGTTTTCCACATAAAGTATTATATCATCTGCAGAGAGTGAGAGTTTGACTTCTTTTTTGTTGATTTGGATGCCTTTTATTTTTTTGTTGTCTGATTGCTGTGGCTAGGACTTCTAATACTATGTTGAATAGCAGTGGTGATAGTGGACATCCCTGCCATGTTCCTGACCTTAGGGGGAAAGCTCTCAGTTTTTCCCCATTGAGAATGATATTCGCTGTAGGTTTTTCATAGATGGCTTTTATGGTATTGAGGTATGTACCCTCTATGCCTATACTCTGAAGAGTTTTGATCAAGAAAGGATGCTGTACTTTGTCAAATGCTTTTTCTGCATCTATTGAGAGGATCATATGATTCTTGTTCTTTCTTTTGTTAATGTATTGTATCACGTTGATTGATTTGAGGATGTTGAACCAACCTTGCAGCCCAGGGATAAATCCCACTTGGTCGTGGTGAATAATCCTTTTTATGTACTGTTGGATCCTATTGGCTAGTATTTTGGTGAGAATTTTTGCATCCATGTTCATCAGGGATATTGGTCTGTAATTCTCCTTTTTGATGGGGTCTTTGTCTGGTTTTGGGATCAAGGTAATGCTGGCCTCATAAAATGAGTTTGGAAGTTTTCCTTCCATTTCTATTTTTTGGAACAGTTTCAGAAGAATAGGTACTAATTCTTCTTGAAATGTTTGGTAGAATTCCCCTGGGAAGCCATCTGGCCCTGGGCTTTTGTGTTTTGGGAGATTTTTGATGACTGCTTCAATTTCCTTAGTGGTTATAGGTCTGTTCAGGTTTTCTATTTCTTCCTGGTTCAGTTTTGGTAGTTGATACATCTCTAGGAATGCATCCATTTCTTCCAGGTTATCTAATTTGCTGGCATAGAGTTGCTCATAATATGTTCTTATAATTGTTTGTATTTCTTTGGTGTTGGTTGTGATCTCTCCTCTTTCATTCATGATTTTGTTGATTTGGGTCATTTCTCTTTTCTTTTTGATAAGTCTGGCCAGGGGTTTATCAATCTTGTTAATTCTTTCAAAGAACCAGCTCCTAGTTTCGTTGATCTGTTCTACTGTTCTTTTGCTTTCCATTTCATTGATTTCTGCTCTGATCTTTATTATTTCTCTTCTCCTGCTGGGTTTAGGCTTTATTTGCTGTTCTTTCTCCAGCTCCTTTAGGTGTAGGGTTAGGTTGTGTACTTGAGACCTTTCTTGTTTCTTGAGAAAGGCTTGTATTGCTATATACTTTCCTCTTTGGACTGCCTTTGCTGTATCCCATAGATTTTGAACAGTTGTGTTTTCATTTTCATTGGTTTCCATGAATTTTTTTAATTCTTCTTTAATTTCCTGGTTGACCCATTCATTCTTCAGTAGGATGCTCTTTAGCCTCCATGTATTTGAGTTCTTTCCAACTTTCCTCTTGTGATTGAGTTCTAGTTTAAAGCATTGTGGTCCGAAAATATGCAGGGAATGATCCCAATCTTTTGGTACCGGTTGAGACCTGATCTATGACCTAGGATGTGATCTATTCTGGAGAATGTTCCATGGGCACTAGAGAAGAATGTGTATTCCGTTGCTTTGGGATGGAATGTTCTGAATATGTCTGTGAAGTCCATTTGTTCCAGTGTGTCATTTAAAGTCTTTATTTCTTTGTTGATCTTTTGCTTAGACAATCTGTCCATTTCAGTGAGGGGGGTGTTAAAGTCCCCCACTATTATTGTATTGTTGTTGATGTGTTTCTTTGCTTTTGTTATTAATTGGCTTATATAATTGGCTGCTCCCATGTTAGGGGCATAGATATTTACAATTGTTAGATCTTCTTGTTGGATAGACCCTTTAAGTAGGATATAGTGTCCTTCCTCATCTCTTATTATAGTCTTTGGTTTAAAATCTAATTTGTCTGATATAAGGATTGCCACCCCAGCTTTCTTTTGGTGTCCATTAGCATGGTAAATGGTTTTCCACCCCCTCACTTTCAATCTGGGGGTGTCTTTGGGTCTAAAATGAGTCTCTTGCAGACAGCATATCGATGGGTCTTGTTTTTTAATCCAATCTGATAGCCTGTGTCTTTTGATTGGGGCATTTAGCCCATTTACAGTCAGGGTAACTATTGAAAGATAGGAATTTAGTGCCATTGTATTGCCTGTAAGGTGACTTTTACTGTATATTGTCTGTGTTCCTTTCTGGTCTGTGTTGCTTTTAGGCTCTCTCTTTGCTTAGAGGACCCCTTTCAATATTTCTTGTAGGGCTGGTTTCATGTTTGCAAATTCCTTTAGTTTTTGTTTGTCCTGGAAGCTTTTTATCTCTCCTTCTATTTTCAATGACAGCCTAGTTGGATATAGTATTCTTGGCGGCATATTTTTCTCATTTAGTGCTCTGAATAGATCATGCCAGTCCTTTCCAGCCTGCCAGGTTTTTGTGGATAGGTCTGTTGCCAGTCTAATATTTCTACCATTGTAGGTTACAGATCTCTTGTCCCGAGCTGCTTTCAGGATTTTCTCTTTGTCTCTGAGACTCAAAAGTTTTACTATTAGATGTCGGGGTGTTGACCTATTTTTATTGATTTTGAGAGGGGTTCTCTGTGCCTCCTGGATTTTGATGCCTGTTTCCTTCCCCAAATTAGGGAAGTTCTCTGCTATAATTTGCTCCAATATACCTTCTACCCCTCTCTCTCTTTCTTCTTCTTCTGGGATCACAATTATTCTAATGTTGTTTCGTCTTATGGTATCGCTTATCTCTCGAATTCTGCCCTCGTGATCCAGTAGTTGTTTATCTGTCTTTTTCTCAGCTTCTTTATTTTCCATCATTTGGTCTTCTCTATCACTAATTCTTTCTTCTGCCTCATTTATCCTAGCAGTTAGCACCCCCATTTTTTACTGCACCTCATTAATAGCCTTTTTGATTTTGACTTGGTTAGATTTTAGTTCTTTTATTTCTCCAGAAAGGGTTTCTCTAATATCTTCCATGCTCTTTTCAAGCCCAGCTAGTATCTTTAAAATCATCATTCTGAACTCTAGTTCCAACATCATACTAATGTTTGTATTGAGTAGGTCCCTGGCAGTTGGTACTGCCTCTTGTTCTTTTTGTTGAGGTGATTTTTTCCATCTTGTCATTTTGTCCAGAGGAGAATAGATGAATGAGAGAAAAATGCTAACAGGGTAACGATGTCCTCAGAAAATATACTCTAAACAAATCAGAAAAAACCTGAAACCGGGGAAAAAGAAAGGGAAAGAAAGAAAAAAGAAAAAGATAAAAACAAACAAAAACAGAACAAAACAAAATAAAAACAGAATATGATCAAATATGATCAGGCTGGTGCATAGATTAGTGCCACACAGTGTATTTTGGGTGTATTTTGGTCTGTTAGAAGAAAGTGCCTCCCAAAATTTTAAAGAAAGAAAAACTTATATATGTACAAAAATAAGGGTTAATACGATGAAGGGATGGAATATGACTGTAAAGGTGAAAATTATAAAAAGTTTTATAAAAGGAATTGATAAGTTGTTTGAAAAAAGAAAGAAGAGGATTTAAAAAAAAAAGGGAGAGAATGTGATCAGGCAGGAGACTAGAACAAAGCCATACACTAGAGATTTAGGGTATATTTTGATCTGTTAGAAGAAACTGTATCTCAAAATTTTAAAGAGAGAACAACTTTTATATATATGCCAAAAATAAGGGTAACTACTACGAAGGGATAGAATATGACTCTAAAAATGAAAAATAAAAATGTTTTTTTTAAAAAAGGGATTGATAAGATGTTGGTTGGAAAAGGGAAAAAGAAAAATTAAAAAAAAAATCAGTTTAAAAAAAATTAACTTTGAAAGATTAAAGAATCATGGTAAAAAAGCCATGAATTCTATGTGCAGTATTCCCCTAGCTCTGGAGTTCTGCCGTTCTCATTGATTGGTAAACTTGGTCTTGGCTGGCTGTTCTCGCTGATCTTCTGGGGGAGGGGCCTGTTGCCGTGGTTCCCAAATGTCTTTGCCAGAGGCGGAATTGCCCCGCCCTTGCCGGTCCAGGCTAAGTCATCTGCTCGGGTTTGCTCTTGGGAGCTTTTGTTCCCTGCAAGCTTTCCATACAGCTTTGGAGGCCGAGAGTGAAAATGGCGGCCACCCAATCTCCACCCCAAAGGAGCCGAGAACTCGGGTCCCCGCTCCTCAGTGTGCCCCCAGAGAAAAGCAGTCAGTCACTCCCATCTCCCCGTTCTCTGGCCGCATTCCGTGCTCACCCGGCCTGTGACCGAGCGTTTCTATATCTGGCATACAACCCTGTGTGGAGTCTCCAACCCAGCAGATCCCTGTGGTGCGCTCCTGTGCCGCTCCTCCCGGGGGAGGAAGGGGTGTCTCCCCCGATCTGCCGCTTGTTGGGTCCCTGCTGGAGGAGCAGTGGCCCGACTGTGCCGTGGATCACGGTTTATGGCAACCCCAAGCTGAGAGCCCACGCCTCGGCTCCGTCTCTGCAGCCAGCTTCCCTGCTCCGATACCTGGGAGTTCTGCCTCACTCAGGCACCCCTGGTCTTCCTGTGACCCTGAGGGTCCTGAGACCACACTGTCCCGCCAGGGTTCCACCCCCCGCTTAGCCACTGGAGCGATGTCCCTCAGCGGAGCAGACTTCTGAAAGTTCCGATTTTGTGCTCCAGGGCTCTGTCACTTGCCAGAAGCAGCCGATGGAGGCCCCGCCCCCTCCTCCGCCGTCTTCCTGAATATCGCCTAGGATTCACTTCTCCGCACGTCCTACCTTCCAGAAAGTGGTCGCTTTTCTGTTCAGAGAGTTGTTGCTATTCTTTTCTTCGATCTCCTGTTGAGTTTGTAGGTGTTCAGAATGGTTTGATCCTTATCCAGCTGAATTCCTGGGACCAGACGAAATCCAGGTCTCCTACTCCTCCGCCATCTTGCTCCGCTCTCCTTTTCAGGATCTTTTGTGATTCCACAACAAATTTTAGGGTTGTTTCTTCTATCTCTGGATATTGTGTTAAATCTATACGTGGCTTTGGGTAGTATCAACATTTTAATGATATTAATTCTTCTGATCCACGAACGTGCAATAGTTTTCTGTTTGTGTCATCATCAGTCTCTTGCAGGAAACTCTTATAGTTTCCATTGTACAGATCTTTCCCTTACTTGGTTAAATGTTTCCTGAGTATTGTTTTTGATACTATTGTGAATGGGATAGTTTTCTTTCTTTTTCAGATGTTTCATCATGACTGTAAGGGAATACAACAGATTTCTATGTGTTGATTTTGAATCCTGCAACTTTACTGAATTTATTGATCAGTTCCAATAGTTATCTTGGTTTGCTCTTTGAGATTTTCTATATATAAAATCCTATCAACAAATAGCACCAATTTTACTGCTTTCTTTCTGATTTAGCTGCCTTTTATTTCTTTGTTCTTGCCTGACTGCTCTAGCCAGGACTTCAGGTACTATATTGAGTAGGAGAGGAGAGAGTGGGCACCCTTGTCTTGTTCCTGATCTTAGAGGAAAAGATTTCAATTTTTCTCCATTGAGTGTGAGGTTAGCTATTGGTTTGTTGCAAAGGGCCTTTATTTTGTTGAGCTATGTTCCTTTTAAATCCAATCTGCGAAGTGTTTTCATCAAGAAACGATGTTTCATTTTTTCAGATGCTTTTATTCTGTCTATTGAGATGATCATGTGATTTTTATCTTTCATTTTATTAGGGTGATGTGTTATATTTATTGATTTGCATATGTTGGACCATCCTTGCATCCCAGGGATAAATCTCACTTTTCATGGTATATAATCGTATGAATGTGTTCTTGAATTCAGCTTGCTAATATTTTAATGTGAATGTTTTCATCTATATTCATCGGGGACATTGGTCTATAGTTTTCTTGTGGTTGTCGTCTCTGGTTTTGGTATCATGGTAATTCTGGCCTTATAGAATGAGTCTGAAAGTGTTCCCTCCTCCTCATTATTTTGAAGAGGTTGAGGAGGATTGTTGTTAATTTTTCTTAAAATGTTTGGTAGAATTCACCAGTGAAGCTATCAATTCCTAAGGATTTCTGTGTTGGGAGGTTTTTGATTACTGATTCAATCCCATTTCTCATTATTGGTCTGTTCAGACTTTCTGTTTCTTCCTGATTTAGTCTTGGTGGGTTGTGTGTTTCTAGAAATGTATCCATCTCTTCTAGGTTATGTAAGTTCCTGGTCTATAATTGTTCATAGGGGTCCTTTATGATCTGATATATTTCTGTAGTATCATTTGTAATGTCTCTTTCATTTTAAATTTTATTCGAGTCTCTTCTTTTTTTCTTAGTGTAAAGGTTTGTCAATGAGGTTTATCTTTTTTTCCTCTCATTTGCTAACTTTGGGGTTAATTTGTTATTTTTCTAAAAGTTCCTTTAAGTATAAATTAGATTATTTGAAATCTTTCTAATTTCTTAATATGTACATTTGTTGCTATAAACTTTCTCTCAGAGCTGCTTCAATCCATCCATTCCACAAATTTGATATGTTGTAGTTTCATTTTCATTTGTTTTGAGAAAATTGATTTCTTTTTTGATTTCTTCTTTGACCCAGTGGTTGTTTAGAATTACTTAATTTCCACATATTTATAGATCTTCTCACTTTCCCCTTGTTGATTTCTAATTTCATACCATCCTCATCAGAAAAGATGGTATAATTTCTTCTTAAATTTTCTGTTTGTTTTATGTCCTCTCATATGATCTGTCCTGGAGAAGGTCCTGTGTGCACTTGAGAAGCATGTGTATTCTGCTGCTGGTGGATGGAATGTTCTGTAATGTCTGTTCAAAGTCCATTTGTTCTAAAGTAGAGTTCGATTGCAACATTGTCTTGCTGATTTTCTATCTGGACAGTTCATCAACTGTGAATAGTGGAGTAGTGAAGCCACCTACCATTATTGTACTATTCTTTAAGATCTGTTAGTTTTTGCTGAATATATTCCAGTACTTGGGTGTTGGGAGTGTATATTTACAATTATTATATCTTCTTAATGCATTGACCCCTTTATCATTATATAATGATCTTTGTCTCGTTTCCATTTCTGGCTTGAAGTCTATTTTGTCTGATGTAAGTATGGTTAGTCCCACTTTGTTTTGGTTTTCACTTGCTTGGATGCTTGGAATATTATCTTCTATCCCTTCACCTTGAGACTGTGTGTATCTTCTGAGCTCATGAGTCTCCCTTAGGCAGCATATACTTGGGTCTTGTTTTTTTGTTTTTGATTTTTAGAGAGAGAGTGTGCATGTGCACAAGCAAGGGGGAGAGGGGGGAAGGGTAGAGGGAGAGGGAAGGGGAGAATCTTGAGTAGGCTCCATGCCCAGCATGGGGCTCCATCTCACGACCCTGAGATCATGACCTGAGCCCAAATCAAGAGTCCGATGCTTAACCATCTGAACCACCCAGGCACCCTTTGTTTTTCTTTTTGTTTTTAATCCATCCAGCCACTCTGCCTTTTTATTGGTGAGGACAGTCCATTTATGTTTAGGGTGATTATTGATATTTGAGCACTTACTACTGCCATTTTATCTTTTGCCTTCTGGTTGTTTTGCCTCTCCATTGTTCTTTTTAACTTTTGTTTCTCTCTACCTTTGCCAGTTGGTGGTTTTCCATGGTGATTTGCTCCTTCTCCCCTTTTTATATTTTGTGTCTCTGCCCTTGATTTTTGTCATGTGGTGAGCATGAGGTTAGCATAAAATATCTCCTAGATAAACTTGTCCTTTCTCTGCTGATAGCAACTTTACCTTCATTCACCTATAAAGTTTCCATCCTTTTATAGCTTCCCTTTTATATTTCTGATGTCACAAATTATCTCTTTTTTGCTATGAATTTGTTACCAAATTGTAGTAGTTATAATTTTTAATGCCTTTCCTTTAACATTTATGCTACAATTAAGTATGTAACACTATTCTGAAATAGAGTTACAGTTCTCTAATTCTGAATGTCTGTTTATCATCTTAATTAGAATTTTGTGTGCTTTCATTTTTTCGTTTCAGTTTTAAGAGCTCCTTTCAACAAGGCAGGTCTGGTGGTGAACTCCCTCAGCTGCTGTTTGTCTTGGAAAGCCTTTATCTCTCCTTCATATTGGAAGGATAGCTTTTCTGGATAGAATATTCTTGGCTGGTGGTTTTTATCTGTCAGTACTTTGGATATATCATCCCACTCTTCTGGTCTGTAGTTTCTCCCGGGAAATCTGCTAATACCTTGATGGGTATAGGTCACATCCTTTCCCCCCTGGTTGCCTTTAAAATTCCTTACCATTGATTCTTGACAGTTTCATTATAAGGTGTGTTAGTGAAGGTCTTTTTACATTGAGGTGGGAAGGTGTTCTATTTGGCTGTGTGGACTTGTATGTCCAGTTCTCTCCCCAGTAGTTCTCTCTCTCTCCCCCAATAGTTCTCAACTATTATTTCTTTAAATAAATTACCCCCCCCATGGTATCCACATTTTTCTTATGTTTGCTTATCTAATGGAGTATAAGTCTTGTAGCATTTTTTCATCTTTTAGAAATCTCCATTCTCTCTCCTCTCCCACCCAAATCATTTCTAGATTCCCACCCTCCAAACTGCCTATTCTCTCTTCCATCTGATCTGCTGTTTCCAGTGCTTTCTAGTGCATTGAAAAGGACTCATAATATTGATTGAGTCCTTCAGCTCCAGAATTTTTGTTTGCTTCTTTCTCGTAATTTCAACCTCTTTCATTAATTTTATTCCTGAGTTCATTGAAGTGCCTTTCTGAGTTTTCTTATAGCTCACTGAATTTCTTCATAACTGCTATTTTGTATCTTTCATCAGTGAGAACACAGTGTTTTGTGTCTTTGAGTTTGGTTGCTGCAGATTAGGCCTTTTCTTTTTGTGAAACCCTATTACTGTGATTTTTTCATAGTGTATCATGAATGTACCTCTGCTGTCACATTTGAAGTAGCAAACACGTTTCCTACTTAGGTAAGGTTTTGTTTCCTTGGATTTAAGAGTTCAGTAGGTTGTCAATCAGAAGCCTTTCTTTTGTTTTCCAGAAGGTGGTGCTGTAGCACAAGTTTTTTGTTTCTCTTGGTGCTCTGTCTAACCTGGAATGGAGCTAGGACAAGGCTCGTTTGCAGTTTTCATAGGACTAAACCTACCTCCGGTTTCAAATATCACAAAGGGAGATCTACACAGAGTCTGGCTGGGGCTCTCTCTTTCTCTCTCCATCAACTGTGGGAGATTTATTCTGCCCTTAAGCCTCCTACCTCCGTGCCATTTCTTTATCTGGCAAATGTGTTGATTGGGAGACTGGCCATGTATTCGAGACAGACTCTTTTCCTTGGGCAAGATTTTTGTTTCTGAAATACTCTAATACTGGAGGAAACTTCAGTCTGAGTATTAGAAGCTGCTAACTTCCTATGCAGTCTCCAGATACAACAAAAACACCATGATGAAAATAGTACCACATATTTAGGGATCTCGGGGTTTCCAAATTGTTTCTGCAGCCCCACCCATTTTCCAGAAATTGTCATGTGTTTTCACTCCAGAGTGATATCCCTCAATTTAGAGCAACCTGGAGCCTAAGCCTGCTCATAGAATCGGGTAGAATTCAGAAGTCAGAGGCAGCTGCCAGTCCTCTCACCTCAGAATGGCCTGTACCTCTCTGTTTTACTGTTCTTAGTCCTCTTTGCTTTCTCAGATACATGATTTCTGTAAAAATAAGGTTTTTGCAAGTTACATATTTTTACTTTTTGCAGCAGGAGTGAGAGACCTAGTGCTTCCTACTCCTTCCTATTCTGAATGAGAAATTCCTATATACCAGGCTTTTTTGATGTTTTGAATTATCTAACATGTTCTTAGGAACTATCATTATGTGTGATTGGTATCATTTACGCCAGGCAAGTGCAATGAAAATGTGGGATCATTGCCTTTTTGTATTAATACCGGTTTCATGCAGCGGCATAGGTTTACATCAGGCCGTTTCATCCATTTATCAGCTATTTCTTGAACACTGATGACCCAGGACTTGTTCTGTGTACACAACTGAGGATGTAACAATGAGCAGAAAACGAGAAAAATACTTGCCCATGTAGTGCTTACATTCTACTTTGAGGAGACCGATGCAAAATCAGATACAAAGCAGGATCATCAGCTGGGAATGAGGAAGGTGGAGAGTGTATTAGATTTTGACAAGAAAAAGAGAATATGTGAAATGGTCAGTTTAGAGAAGAGAAGAGGAGATGGTCTAGGGATGCAGCTGAGGACTGCCAGTCATCGCCAAGCTGTTCGATGTCAGTAGACATGAATTTGAAGTGACTGTGTTTTCTTCGGCCACTTTGTCAGCTTCCAGGGTGGGAGCACAAGTAGGAGAGTCAGAGTCGGCCAAGATTGGGGTCTTCTAGGGTGGGTGTAATGGAGGAGAGGAGGGCAAAGAGATGGAAGGTGTGTGTGCAAAGTAGTCCATTGTAGTGATGGACCGCGGAATCCAACCTGGCTAAATAAGGAAGAAAAGAGAAAAACTGAAAAACATGAGGACAGTGGATTTGATCTCTTGGTGGGAATGAGCATCATTGAAGTGGCCCCTGGAGTAGTAAGCACACTGTAAAGATAAGAGAGAATGGTGTACTTGAAATCAAGATTTGGGAGGCCGTACAGTTACTAAATAATGGAAAAGTGTACATTAGTAGCATTTCTCCATAGGCAAACTACTAGTATTCAGGGCAGGGTGATTCTCTGATGCAGGAGACTTAAACATTCTGTAAGATACTGAGCTTTCTTGGTCCCCAGACACTAAATACCTTTAATCATCTCCTACCTACACCTGTGTCAACACCCCCCACTCCCTGCTGTGTGCACACATACACATTTCTAAGCTCAGACGAGGTGAGAACCACGGGTCTAGGGTGTGACCAGTAGATTTGGTGGTTTTGCTGGAGACCAGCTAGGTTGTTTTGGGCTGCAAATCCTAGAATTCTTAAATAATACAGATTTATTATCTCATGTGGGAAGTCAGAAGTAGACCATTTCAGTGCCGATAGTGGGGTTAGCTTCTCTGTGATTTTCATGGCTTTCCTCTCATGATTCTCCCGTACTGCTAAAATTCCAGATCACGTCTGCACACATGTGGAGACCAAATGAAGGCTTGCTTCCTTTCATCCATCTCTCCATCTGTAGGAGACTTACCCCTTTCCAGGAAGCCCCCTCGGGGACTTCTTCTCAAGGGACTAGTAGTTCTCACTAGGTCACATACCTAATTCTTAAACCAGTACTGGCAACAAAGGATGGGTCCACCATGATTGATTTAAACCATCTTCAGTTTTGGCCAGCCTACCTTGTCAGTGCACCTGAATTTGGTTCAGAAACAAGAGGGTAAAAAGCCCCAACTGTGTCTGCACGGGGGATTTGTGTGTCCGAGAAGCCAGAGTGTTGGGTGGATTGTCTATTTTGATATAAAGTTAATAAGAATAATAAAAAGGGTTGTAATAGAAAGAAGGGCAATGAACAATGTGTGAAATTGTTAGTCAAAGACAGAATAAGAAAGACAATGGATAATAACTTCAGCAGATGAGTAATGGGCATTTTAGCAGACTGGGATTTACGGGGTGGACAGAAGTAACAAGGAGGAGCCAGGATGCCTACCCACCTCCATACCCTGCAGGATGCGGAGTCTAGGAGGAAAAGGAGCTGTTACTGGTATCCACTGGCTATTTTTGTATCTTCCTTTTTCTACTCCTAACTTAGGTATCTTTCTAATATATATAATTTTTTTGAGAGAGAGAGCATGCATGCACATGCGTGCGTGTGGTGGTGATAGGGGCAGAGGGAGAGAGGGAGAGAGAGAGAATCTTAAACAGACTCAGCACTGAGCATGGAGCCCCACATAGGCGGGGCTCGATCTCACCACCCTGAGGTCACGACCTAAGCCGAAATCAAGAGTTGGTCACTTAACTTACTGAGCTGCCCTGGTGCCCCCTTAGATATCTTTTTAAAATAAATAAAGGATGTTCTTTTAAAGATAATAAGTACAAAATGCATTGATACTTACCATGTTTTGAAACCGAAAAGTATAAGAAGTACTTATTGAATGTAGAAGATCATGGTTGGATGCACAATAGGTACATCTTGCACCTTTAATTCAAATTAACCAATATTTATGAATACAAATATCATGATACTATTCTCTGTGCATATGGTGAAAATTAATTAGAAAATCTCCCTCCTCTGAAGGCCACAATATTTTGGAGCTTGTGTGTGTGTGTGTGTGTGTGTGTGTGGTGTGTGTGTGTGTGTGTGTGTGTGTATATACATATGTATATACATCTATGTATCTGTGTATATACACATACACACATATATAAAACATAAGTAATACATATAAGTAATAAGGCATATAAGCAATATGTTATATAAAGCAACATATAAATAATATAAGTAGTATAAAACAATCAGTAATGATTTGTACTAACCAAAAATTATGGTGAATAGAGACTTACTATTGCAAACCCTCCATAAGATAGCACAATAACTATTTTAGGACAAGGGTGGTTTCATTTCTGATAAAATTCTTTAAAGTTTTCTTTTTTCCGTATCTTCTGATAATATCTGGGAATAAACCTCAGTAGAGTTAATGTTTCTTGAATACCTTGCATCTTCTGATTAGAACCACAAGAATAGTAATCTCTATTTTAGCTAAATTGATGAGCCGAAGTCATCTGTAGTGGGCTTCAACTTTCATACATGAAATTTGGGGGCCAGCATTTCTATATATTATATGCACTTGACCCTTGAAACAATGCAGTTTGAACTGGGTGGGTCCTGTGGATTTTTTTTTTTTTTTTTTGTAAATACAGTACAGTGAATGTGTTTTCTCCTCCTTATGATTTTCTCAGTAACATTTCCTTCTTTTCAGCTTACCTGATTGTAAGAATACAGTGTGTAATACATATAACCTACAAAGTATGTGTCAATCAACTGTTCGTGTTATTGATAAGGTTTCTGGTCAACAAGAAACTCTCAGTAGTTAAGTGTTTGGGTCAGAAGTTATACACAGATTTTCTACTGCATGGGGGGGTTCAGTGCCCCCAAACATCCCCCCCTGCATTGTTCCAGGTGAGCTGTATTAAATCTCTAAACCTCCCTTGACACACCAGACTCTGGTTTTAATGCATCATCTGACACAGGAAGTTTTTGGGGTTATTACATGATGAACGGGGGCTGAATGGTTGTTGACTCAGTGGTAGACTGCACCAGCAGTGTTTGAAATGGAAAATCTCACATGGTAGTAGGCAGATCCTTTCCTACATCTGTTATACTTTTAAAGAAACATGCATTGGAGTTTTGATATTTAATTGTGATGTGTTTACCCGCTTTTTGTCGATGCGAGGATGTTTTGATCAGAATTATGTAAGGATTTCTCTAGAAAGAAATATATTGCTATTAGTTTTAAAAATTTAAGATATGGCCATATTTCTCATTTTTTCTTTTATTTTTTTTTTAAGAGTCAACACAGACTGTTCAAGCTCTACAGTATTCAACTGCTGATGGTCCACTAACAGCAAGCAAAGATTTAGAAATAAAAACCTTAAAAGAAGAAATTGAAAAACTAAGGAAACAAGTAAGAGGTAAATTTCTGTGATTCACTATTATTTCACTTTAGTAGGTTTTTAAAAAAATGTTTTATTGACACAAGACATTTATTGAGTGCCTGTCATGTGTTATGTGATGTGAGCTCTAGGGCCATGAGGGAAGAGCAAGTAAGAATGGTTTCTGCTTGGGGCGCCTGTGTGGCTCAGTTGGTGAAGCGCCTGACTCTTGATCTCAGCTCAGGTCATGATCTCAGGGTCGTGGGATCGAGGCCCGCGTCGGGCTCTGTGCTTGGAGCCTGCTTAAGATTCTCCCTCTCCCTCTGCCCCTCCACCTCCTAGCCCCAGCCTGGCACATGCGCACTCTCTCTCGCTCAAAAAAAAAAAAAAGAAAAGTTTCTCCTTCCAAGGAGCTCACATTTTGGTCTGGTGAAAAAATAGTTTTTGCAATACATGTGGAAAGGCTATGAGAAAAAGAAACATGGGTATGTGGAGAGTATTTAGGAGGGGCACCTAACCATGATTTAAGTTAACAAAGATGACGTTTTTGAAAGACCTATTAGTTTGTGACATTTAGTTGGAATTTGTCTGGCTGAGCATGTATATGAATCAGGGAAGGAGTGTTAGGAGTGAGGAAGAAGGGTAGTGTAGACAAGGGAACCAGATGTATGCAGACATCAAGGCATGTGAAAATTTATTTTCTCCATAACAGTTCCTTTCAGCATATTGATGAGATTTAATTAAAATTAATTTGGACAACTGTTGATATGCCTATTACATGCATTCATGCATGTATTCTGGTCATTCAACAAATATTTGTTGAGCACCTGCTGTGTACCAGGTGTTGTTTTAGGCTCTTGGGATGCAGTACCAAACAAAATTAATAAAATCTTTGTTTTGCTGGGGTGTAAGGCACACAACAGACCTAAAACAATAACTATATAACTTTGTAAATGATACAGTATGTTAGAAGGCGCTAAGTACTTAAACACAGAGCAGAAGAGGAATGGGTCAGAAGTATAAGATGAGGAGTTTTATAATTTTAGGTAGGGTGGTGTGGGTGTAAGCCTCATTGAGGAGGTAACATGTGAACAAAAACTTGAAGAAGGTAAGGGCTTAGCTGTGCAGTTAAATGGGAAACACATGTCCAAGGCAGAAGGACCAGCCAGTGCAAAGGCCCTGAAGTCAGAATGTGACTCATGAGTGTAGTTAGGACCCAGAGGACAGCATGGCTGGAGCAGGAGGAGCAAGCAAGAGAGAGTGGAGGAAGGGAGGCCAGAGAAGTAAAGGGTTGGGGAGGGTTTGTGGCCTGATCCGTAGAGTCTCACCGACTGTTACAAGGTTTTTGGCTTTTTCTATCAATGTAATGGCAGCCTTTTTCAGTCAGGGTTTAGAGTCATGGCACCTTAGCTAAGTGTAAGGAAAGAGAGAGAAAAAGGTACTAGTTTAGCTAGGATCGTCAGGCCTCCAGAAATACCATTTTAAGACAAAATAAGTGAAGAAGAAGAAGAAAGAATCTCATATAGGGTCTTTTATAAAAAGGGCTGTTTAAAATGCCACATTAATACTTTGCTTGTATTAAATATACGTGGAGCTCTTAAATTTGAAATTTATGCTGTTCTTTTTTTTTTTTTTTAAAGATTTTATTTATTTATTTGACAGAGAGAGACACAGCGAGAGCAGGAACACAAGCAGGGGGAGTGGGAGAGGGAGAAGCAGGCTTCCTGCCGAGCAGGGAGCCTGATGCGGGGCTCAATCCCAGAACCCTGAGATCATGACCTGAGCGGAAGGCAGACGCTTAACAACTGAGCCACCTGGGCGCCCCATGCTGTTCTATTTTTTTTAAGTGGCTCTTTTCCTAAGAAATATCTCTTTATCAAATTTCTGTAGCTTTATCTTTCTAAAATTAAGGTAGATTAGGAATATGATAAGCAGAATCCTTCACTTTGCTATCAACAGTAAAGCATCGATAGCAGTGAATGAGTTATTTGACACTGAAAAAGTAGTAAAAACACAAGAGCAGCTGGGATGGTCAGTGATTTATCTTCAAAGAGGTTATGTGGATTGGGATGACTTCTTCATAAGCCCATCTTATTAGCTCTAAGAGGGTTTTTTTTTTTTTGTTAATTGATTCCTTAGGATTTTCTGTGTGGATCATCATGCGTCTGCAAATAGGAACAGTTGTATGATCTGTATGCCTGTTTGATCTGTATGCTTTTTATTTCCTTTTATTGCATTGGCTAGAATTTGCATAACTATGCTAAAGAAGAGTGGTGAGAACAGACATCCTGGCTTTCTGAGGGGGAAGCATTCCGTCTTTCACCCTTAACTGTAATACTAGCTACAGGTTTTTCATTGACACTTTTTACCATGTAAGAAGTTCCCATCTAGGGGCGCCTGGGTGGCTCATTCTGTTAAGCATCTGCTTTCGGCTCAGGTTGTGATCCCAGGGTCCTGGGATCAAGCCCCACGTCAGGCTCCCTGCTCATGGGGAAGCCTGCTTCTCCCTCCCCTCCCCCCAACCCTGCTTGTGCACTCCCTCTCTCTCTCTTTGAAAAAGTAAAAAAAAAAAAAAGTTCCCATCTAGTCCATTTAGTCCTGTATTTCTAAGGTTTGTTTGTTTTTAATCACAAATGGTTGTTGAAATTTGTCAAGTATCTTTTCTCCATTTGTTGATATTCATATGTGATTTTTTTTCTTTAATTAGCCTGTTAATATGGTGAATTAGATTGGTTGATTTTGAAATTATTGAACCAAACTTACATCCCTGGAATATACACATCACTGGTCATGGTGTATAATTATTTTTATATATTACTGAATTTTATTCCTAGTATTCTGTTAAGGATTTTTGCATCTGTATACATGAGAGATATTGGCCTTTGTTTTTCTTTCCCCTCCCTCCCTTTCTTTCTTTCTTTCTTTCTTTCTTTCTTTCTTTCTACTGTCTTTGTTTTTGTTCTTTTGTTTTTTTGTTATTGAGATACAGTTGACATACAACATTATATTAGTTTTAGGTGTACACATAATGATTCAGTATTTGTATATATTGTGAAATGATCACCCAAGGAAGTCAATGATCACCAGTACACATAGTTACAGAATTTTTTTCTTGTGATTAGAAATCTTAAGAGCTACTCTCTTAACAACTTTTAAATATATAGTACGGTATTATTAACTGTAGTCCTTCTGCTGTACATTACATTCCCAAGACTTACTTATTATATAACTGCAAGTTTGTACCTGTTGATCACTTTTACCCCTTTAACTTGCCCTGCACCCCTGCCTCTTGCAACCACCAATCTCTTCTCTGAGTTCAGGGGTTTTGTTTTTGTTTTTTTTTTAGATTCCACATATAAGTGAGATCATACAGTATTTGTCTTTCTTTGACTTATTTCACGTAGCATAATTCCCTCAAGGTCCATCCATATTGTTGCTAATGGTAAGGCATTCTTCATTTCAGTGGCTCAGTAATATTCCATTGTACATGTACCCCACATTTTCTTCATCCATTTGTCCATCAGTAGACATTTAGGTTGCTTCTATGTCTTGACTGTTGTGAATAATGCTGCACCGTTTGGTGTATGTTTATGGAAATGCACATATCTTTTCAATTCATTGTTTTTGTTTTCTTTGGATAAATAGAAGTGGAATTGCTGTATCCTATGGTAGTTCTATTTTTAATTTTTTTGAGGAACCTCCTTACTGTTTTCCAAAGTAGCTGCACCAATTTACATTTCCACGAACAGTGCACAAATATTCCCTCTTATCCACATCCTTGCCAGCATTTGTTATTTCTTGTTTTTTGAATGACAACCATTCTAATAGGTGCAAGGTGATCTCTCACTGTGGTTTTTATTTGCATTTTCCTGATAATTTATGATGTTGTACTTTTTCATGTACCTGTTGGCCATCTGTATGTCTTCTTTGGAAAAAATGTCTATTCAGATCCTTTGCCCATTTTTTAAATTGGATTGTCTGTTTGCCATTGAGTTTTATGAGTTTTTAAAATATATTTTTGGGGTGTCTGGGTGGCTCAGTCGATTAAGCGTCTGCCTTCGGCTTTCATGATCCTGGGGTCCTGGGATCAAGCCCTACATTAGGCTCCCTGCTCGGTGGGGAGCCTGCTTCTCCCTCTCCACACCACCCCCCCCCCCCCGCTCATGCTCTCTCTCACTATCTCTCTCCCTCTCCCTCTCTCTCTCTCAAATAAATAAATAAAATCTTTTTAAAAATAATAAATAAAATATATTTTCAATATTAACCCCTTACCAGATATATGATTTGTGAATATTTTCTCTCATCCATTGGTTGCCTTTTTATTTTGTTGATGGTTTCCTTTGCTGTTCAGAAGTAAGTTTGAGGTAGTCCCACTTGTTGGTTTTTGCTTTTGGTGGTTCTTGTGTGGCTGTGGTATCAGTGTAATGCTGGCCTCATAAAATGAGTTTGAAAGGATTTCCTTCTCTTCCATTTTTTAGAAGAGTTTGAAAAGGATTGGTATTAATTCTTTTTAAAGTGTTTGGTAGTATTCACCAGTAAAACCATCAGGTCATGGGTTTTTCTTTCATCATCCTTACTCATTATTGGTTTGTTCAGATTTTTTAACTTATTCACGATTTGGTCTTACTTGGTTGTATGTTTCTATAAATTTATCAATTTCTTCTAGGTTATCCAGTTTACTGGCATGTAATCATTCATAGTAGTCTCTTATGACCTTTGTATTTCTGTGCTGCTCATTTAATTATTTCCTCTTTCATTTCTGATTTTAATTTATATAAGTCTTCTCTTTTTTTTAAGCCTACCTAAAATTTTGCCAATTTTGCCTATCTGTTCAAAAAACAATCTTCGTTTCATTGATCTTTTCTTCTGTTTTCCTGATGTTTATTTCATTTATTGCTGCTCTGATCTTTGTTAATTCCTTTCTTCTGCTACAACTTTAGGTTTAGTTTGTTCTTTTTCTAGCTGTTTGATGTATAAAGTTAGGTGTTTGAGACCTTTCATTTTTTTTTAAAGACTTTTTTTTTTTTTTTTTTTTTGAGAAAGAGAGCGAGAAAGAGCATGAGAGGGGAGATGGTCAGAGGGAGAAGCAGGCTCCCTGCCGAGCCAGGAACCCGATGTGGGACTCGATCCCAGGACTCCGGGATCATGACCTGAGCTGAAGGCAGTCACCCAACCAACTGAGCCACCCAGGCTCCCCGAGACCTTTCATTTTTTAATGTAGGTGTTTATCACCATGAATTTCCTTTTTAGAACTGCTTTTGTCATATTCTATGAGTTTTGATATATAGTGTTTCCATTTTTGTTTGTTACAAGATATTTCTTGATTCCCTTTCATTTTTGTGATCCATTGGTTGTTCAGGAGTGTATTGTTCAATTTCCATATTTTTATGAGTTTTCCAGTTTCCTCCTTTATTGATTTCTAGTGTCATAATTTTTGCTTAGAAAAGATCCTTGTTATGAATTCAGTTTTTGCTAAATTTCTTAAGACTTGTTTTGTAAGCTAACTTTTGATGTATCCTGTTCCATGTGTGTTTGGGAAGAATGTATATTCTGCTGCTGTTGGATGGAATGTTCTGTATATGTCTGTTAGATCCATTTGGTCTGTAGTTCACATTCAGTGTTTCCTTACTGATTTTCTGTCTGAATGATGTATACATTGTTGGAAGTAGGGTATTGAAGTCCCCTGCTATTATTGTATTGTCTGTTTCTCCTTTCACATCTGTTGTATCTATTCAGTATATTTAGGTGCTACAGTAGTGGGTGCATATATATTTATAAGTTTCCTATCTTCTTGATGATTTGGACTTTTTATTCTTACACAATAACTTTCTTGTGTCTTGTTACTATTCTTCACTTAACATTTATTTCGTCTAAGTATAGCTACCCTTGTTCTCTTTGTTTCCACTTGCATGGAATAATATCTTGTCAGATCCCTTCATTTTGAGTCTTTGTGTCTCCTTAAAGCTGAAGTGAGCCTTTTATAGGCAGCATCTAGTTGGGTCTTGTTTTTTTAATCCATCCAGCCACTCTAGGTCTTTTTGTTAGAGAATTGAATCTATTTGTATTTAAAGTAATTATTAATAGGTAAGGATTTACTAATGTCATCCTATTAATTGTTTTCTGGTGTTTTATAGTTCCTTGGTTTCTTTCTTCCTCTCTTATTGGCTTCATTTGTAAATTGATGATTTTTTGTAGTGTTATGCTTTGATTCCCTTCTCTTTATCTGTTGTGTACCTCCTGTAGTTGTTTGCTTTATGGTTACCATGAGGCTCACACAAAATCCTTAGTTATAACAGTCTGTTTTATGTTGATACCAATTGTTTATTCTCCTGGTTTATTTTATAATTGCTTTAAGTATTTTTCTTCATATGTTTTAGAAGCACATAAGACAAGGGTATAATATTTCCTGTAACTGTAAAATATAATTTAGAAAACTGAAGAGGAGAAAAAAATCCTTGCGGATTTACCCATACTTTATATACAGTGCTCTTTCTTTCTTCCTGATATTGCTGAGCTCTTTGTTCTGTTGTTTGTTTTCTCGTTAGATAATTTCCTTTAGCCATTTTTTTTTAAGATAGCTCTGCTATCAGCAAATTCTCTTAGCTGTTATTCATCTGAGAATGTCTTAATTTTCTCTTTATTACTAAAGAATATTTTTGCAGAGCATAGGATCCTAGGTTGATAGTTCTTTCGTTTTAACATCTGAAAAATATTGTACCACTTCCTTAGGACTCCCTCATTTTTGAGGAGAAATTCACTGTTATTCTGAGTATTTATCTAAGGTGGTATTTTTCTCTGGCTGCTTGCAAGGTTTTTCTCCTTTTATAGTTTTCTGATGTTTAATGGTGTGTTTTGGCATGAATTTCTTTGGGTTTATTCGGTTTGGGATTCGTTCATCTTCTGGAATCTGTAGGTTTATGTGTCTTGCTAAATTTGGGATGTTTTTAGACCTTACTACTTTGAGTACTTTTACAGACCTGCCTACTTTCTCTTCTCTTTCTGGGACTCTGATAACATGGATGTTAGATCTTTTGTTATCAGCCCATAAATATTTGGGTCTCTGTTCATTTTTGTTTTCATTCTGTTTTTTCTCTGCTGTTCAGATTGGTCAATATCTACTGTCTTATCTTCCATTTCACTGATTCTTTCCGCCGATCCCAATTGAGTCCATCCACCCAGATTTTCATTTTATTTATTTATTTCTAAAATTTCCATTTTGTTTTTTGTAAACTTCTGTTTTTTTGCTGAGACTTCCTATATCTTCGCTTGGGTCTTCTGTTTGTTGATTTATTTCAGATATATTCATAATTGCTCAGTGAAGCATTTTTATCATAACTGTTTTAATGTCTTGTCAGATATATTTTTAAAAGATTTTATTTATTTTAGAGAGAGAGTGAGAGAGCATGCGAGCAGGGAGAGCGGCAAAGGGCAAGGGAGAGAAAATCTTAGCAGGCTCCACACTCAATGCAGAGCCTGACACAGGGTTTGATCTCACAATCCTGAGATCATGACTTGAACCAAAATCAAGCGTCGGACGCTTAATTGACTATGCCACCCAGATGCCCCTTGTCAGATATTTCTAGCATCTCTACTATTTCAGTGTCAGCATCTATTGATTTTCTTTTCTCATTCAAGTTGAGGTTTTCCTGTTTCCTGATAGGATTTTCAGTTAGTGACTCTGAATCTTATTTAAACCTTCCATTTTAGCTGGCTTTTCCTGCCACCACTTCAGCAATGGTAGATTGCTAGGTTGAAGTAAAAGTTCAGTTTCCCCACTAGGCCTCCCTTGATACCCAAAGAAGGGCTCCTCCTCCTTCCTGGAAGGGGTTGGATGTTCCAGGCCCCCACCTGGTTTCTACTGACACTGTGGTGGGCCTGGCCTTAATACCGCTGGGCAGTGGTGGACGTTCTTACTTCTTCTGACCCCACCCCAATGTGGGGACAGTGGAGAACCTCACTACTGTTGGGGGAGGGGGTGGAAGTGCTAGTTGGCCACGTGGTCTCCACTGATACTGTGTGTGGGACAGGCTTGTTACCAACCAGTGGGGTTGAATATTCTGGCCCTTTGCTAGTCCTCTCCTTACAGTGTGTTTGGGCACCTCATCATAGCCTTATGTGATTGGAACTCTAGCTCCTCACGTGTCCTTTGCTGATGGACGTGGTCGTGGGCAAGTTGTTTGTGTTGTTTAACGTGAGTAGAATGGTTATTTTCTGAAAGTGTTCTGTCTTGTTAGTTTGCTCCTTTCCTGGTCCTTTGGGTAAAAAGTGTAGGCTTTTGTTGGGGCTTGTTGGCATTTCTGCGTTGCCAGTTTCAACCCAGGGAACTTCCCACTGTGTTGGTCCAGCATTCCTGACACCACCGTGTCATGTTCCCTTGTCCCTGTCGGTCATCCTTTTCTCTCCAAATTTCAGTTTTCTTATGTTTGTTTTATGTATGATGTCCAGGAGTTTTCGTTGCAGTTAATGGGAAGCGGGAAGTACATCTATTCCGTCTTTCTGGAAGCAGAGGTCCCCTGAGTAAGCTCTTCACATGTAAACCCCATGACATCACAGCTTCAGCATACATGCTTAGATGTTTTCTATGGATCCCCACTGGCTCCAGGATGAGAGTAAAATTTCTCAGTTGTTTCCAAGGGCCTTCATTATGGCGCATGTATTTGCCTCTCCAGCTTCTCATCTTGTTACTATGCCTCAGCGGCTGATTCCCGCCATAGGACTACTCTTAGTCCTACTTGATCACCTTCAGAGTTTCACATTGTTTGTGTTGTTTTATCTCTTTTCTTTCTCCACCCCCTTGTTCTTCCTTCCTCCCTCCTTCCCTTCCTTCCTTCCTTCTTTCCTTCTTCATTAATTCATTTTTGCTTGTTTGCTGGAGACATTCTTCACCTGGCAGTCTTATACTCCTCTATAATACGTTCTACCACTGACATAGTTTTCATTTGAATGTTGCTTTACTTCCCTCACTACTAGACTGTCAGTGTCTTGAAAGTAGGAACTTTGACCATTTTACTCATTGATATGTACATGTGCGTGGAAGAGTGCTTGACACATAAAAATCCCCTAGTCAGTATTTGTTGATGAGTGAGTGACGAAGTGGAACTTCGCTCTTGGAAACCTTTGACCACTTCCTGAAGTGTCTTCCTATGTTGTGTCTTTACAGGCAGTTCCCAACACACTCATGCCTTACGTACAAATCAGTGGTGCCCGGATGGAGTTACCGTTCAACTCCTGTTGATTGAGATTTCCTTCTTTACTCCTTCCTTCTCCCTAAACTTGTGCTTATATGACTGCTCTTCACTCCTGATGTTTCAGCCTTTCCCAGGGGTGGGACAGAACCATTGAAAATGACGTTGAGAGAAAGGGTAAATCCTCCTTTTAGAATTTTTCCTTCCCTGCCTCTTTTTTCTTGGCCAAGTGCTGGTCTCTGTGCCCTCAATTGCATTCCATCTCTTCAATATCATTCATTCATTTTTAAACCCTTTTTATTGTGGTAAAATGTATAGAATATAGAAATTAGCATTTTAACCATTTTTTAAATGTACAGATCAGTAGCATTAAACACATTCACATGCTGTGCGACCATCACCCTCTGTCTCCATGGCTTGTCATCTTCCCAAACAGAAACTCTCCACCCATCAAATGCCAGCTCCCCATTCCTCCCACCTCCACCCCCTGGCAACCCCCGTTCTCCTTTCTGTTTCTCTGAATTTGACTAGGAACTTCATATACATGCAGTTGTACAACATCTGTCCTTTTGTAACTGACTTATATCAGTTAGCACATAGTGTCTTCAAGGTTCATCCATGTCGTAGCAGGTGTCAGAATGTCTTTCCCAATACAGCGTCCTATTGTGTATATGTAAACACTCCATGTTGTTTATTCATTCATCCGCCAACCAGCGCTGGGTTTGGTTCCCCCTTTTGTTTATTGTAAATAATGCTGCTTTGCACATGAGGTTACATATCTTTGTTCAAGTCCCTGCTTTCTCTTCCTTTGGGCATATAGCAAGAAGTGGGATTCCTGGGTTTATATGGAAATTCTGTGTTTAACGTTTTAGGAATTGCCACACTGTTTTCCACAGCAGCTGTACCATTTACATTCCCACCAGCAACATTCATTCATTCTTAATTCAATCCATAAGCATCTTTATGGAATTGCTGCTCTGTACCAAAAATTATAGTAGGTTCCAGAAGCATAGTGGTCAGGCTGAGGGTAATTATCATCTGTGTCTCATTCATAATTACACCCACACTGCCTTAAACATTTGACATAAGAGCTAGAGATAAAGCATAGGCTCCCTAGGGACCTGCCTGATGAGTGGCCCCGACTATACTCGTGGCCATAAAGGAAAAAAAGTATCTAAATCACCTTCTAAATGATGTTCCTCTAGCTACTTCTTAAGCAAGATCTTTGTGTGAACAAATATGCATCATTGGTGTCTTTCTATCTTTTCTTCCAATGGCAGTGTTTTATAATATATTTAAACTTCTGGAACACTTAATAAGTTTGTGACTACTTACAATTACTTTTTAAAATCTGCTTTCCTCATCATGCTCTAAACTCCCGGAGGGTAAGACAGTTTCCTTGTGTCTTCTAACAGACACTCAATAAATACTTCTTGACCATCTGCAGATAAAAATAAAAATTCATCCTCTCATTTAATATTTTTCCATGAGAAAATAAAGGAATGGTTTCTTACTTCCTAAATAAAATAATTATTGTAACCTGTAATGTGCTTCATAACCCCGTTTCCTTTGTTGCCTTGAGACGGGTGGGTTGTGCCTCCGTGTTCTATCTCTTCAGCACTAAACTAACTCTCTTTCCCTCTCTCTCTTTCACTGTCCATCTGTCTGTCTCCCACACACACTATATCATGTAAGTAAAGTATAAAAGAGTGAATGGAAGGAGGGGGGTGAAAATAGGGGAACCTGTTTTCCCCCGTCATGATTCGAAGTCAGATCTCTTCACATCTCAGAAGAGTTCTGGATTATTTTAGGAGTAAGAATGTAGGGAGCTGTGGATTGGGGTGAGATGCTTTGATGGTTCTACCCTGCTGAGTGCTGCCCTTGCCCCATGTGGTTTGCCCGCGCTCCACTCTGAGTGATTCCCAGAGCTCCCATATCACCTGCCACACATTTGATTTTCTGCTTCATTTATGAAGAGTGTTACACTTGTCTTCCTGACTTGGTCATCTCCTTCAGATGGAGACTCTGTTTTATATTTCTCTTATATGCGACACAGTGCAAAGAAAACTTATTTACTGTGTGTTAATCCCTCATTAAATCCTCATTACTAACAGATTGAATTTGACAATTGTACTAGCAACAGTGAGCTAAGAACCATTTAGTTGGGATGAGCTAACCCACTTTGCTAGTACTGCTTCTTCTGTTTATTCACTAAAACTGGTGTTCAATTACTCCATCTAAATGTTATGGCTAATCATGGTTCATGAGATCTTTTTCGATAGTCTCTAAGGATTTCTCTTTTTTAAGATTTTATTTATTTATTTGACAGAGAGAGAGCACAAGCAGGGGGAGCAGGAGAGGGAGAAGCAGGATCCCTGCTGAGCAGGGAGCCCGATGCGGGCTCGATCCCAGGACCCTGGGATCATGACCTGAGCCAAAGGCAGATGCTTAACCAACTGAGCCAACCAGGCGCCCTGGCTTTGAGGATTTCTTTCAAAGTTTTGATCCAATTCACTGTTTGCTGTAGTAAAAGTAAACACTCCTACACCTTAGCCATTTTAGAGTGGTTGGCCAAAATTCAGTGCATTTTGGATTTTTCTTGATTTGGGGTTTTTATCTTGGGGGAATGCAAAATTCTGTGTATATCAAATGCAAGTGTAATACTTCTCTTCATATGGGAAGATTTTATAAATAATCGATTTTGTCTTCTCCAGTTGGTCTATGTAAAACATGAAAATGTGACATAGAATTCATATATATACCTAACAGCTTCATTGCAAAGCAGCCAAAGCGAAATGGCTGGGATAAAACTGGAATTTAACCTAAACTGAAAGAAGACAATAAACCATCCATGATGGCTGTGAAACCCATCCCACAGAGTCATTTTGCCGTAAACTTTATGTGATGCAGACATTTTATGAAACACTGATTTCATTTTTGTTTCTAACAAAAAGCAGTTGAGATAAGTGAATGACTCAGTAGTTTGCAAAAAACGTTAATATGCTAGGGAAGAGCTCTTCAGAGTGCAGGAAAGGAGGTGGACATTCTCAGAAGGGATTACGAAACGGGCCATATGACTACTTCAGACGGACATGCCTTAACCATAAAATGGGATTGAAGTTAGCTGTGTCACATACTCAATTTTGACTCCAAATTATTAGTAATAACAAATTGTTGAAATCTTAAAAATGTTAAAAACTTAAAAAGAAAAATATCACTTAAAAAGGTTTCAAAGAAATTAGTATAAACAGAAAAGTTCCTACATGCAATGCTGAAATTTGAGAAAATGATAAAATATAATTTTCTGAATATGACTACATGTCCTGTGATCTTTAAGATTATACATCCTATAATCTTTTAGTGAAACATTCTTCAAGTGAAATATTTATTAAGACTATTAAAATTATACTGTTAGACAAAATGAAAACTAGTTAAATGCAACTTTGCAGATATTTTTGAAAATTGTTAAAAAACTATGGTATCCATAAATGTATCCAGACTTTCAAAATACCTAAGATAAACAAGCTCTTAATAAATCTATGAGTTAGGGCACTGATTATCAGTAAATTATTTTACTTAGGGAATCTAGCACCAGTTAGTATATGATACAGTAATGTATTTTAGTGCCTTTTTGACCACAGGACTTACTATACACATGAAATGCTCTTTTTAATAGGACTAGTGTATTATAAACACTACTTCATTTATTGAAACCATTCAACTCAGTGTGCAATACTTTATGCACCTGTTCCCACACTTGAATTTGCAAGACCTGGGGATCTTGTTCAAATATAGATCTGACTCATTAAGTATGGGGTGGGTGGGGCCCGGGATTTTGCATTTCTGATGGGCTCGCAGAGAATGCTAATGCTACTTGTCTGGAGATGACATTCAGAGTAACAGGTTATAAAGAATAGAAAATATCTAGGACAGAAATTCACAATGAATGTGTTTAGATTTCTCTTTTTATGGGCTTCAGTTCTTTAATTTGCTAATTTACTTTTGATGCCAGGAATATTTTATATCAATTTATTAAATTTTATTTAAGCGTGTATTAAAATTAGTAATTTTGTTTCCTAATAACTCTTCTGAAGTGATAAATGTTAAGTATTGTTTGATAACATTAGTTTCCCAGTTGGAGAGGCTGATGCAGGAGTGAGCTGTCATCTTTGCTCTGATACCCATTTAGCAATGTGACGTCAGGCTAGATATTCAGCTCCCTAGGCCTCAGTCTCCTCTTTTAGATCAGAGGTTTTCAAATATTTGCTTTCAGAAATCAGAGTTTGATTTAATGCAATCCCTATCAAAATCCCTACCATCAACTTTTTTTCAAAGAAATGGAACAAATAATCCTAAAATTTGTATGGAACCAGAAAAGACCCCGAATAGCCAGAGGAATGTTGGAAAAGAAAAGCAAAGCTGGTGGTATCACAATTCCGGACTTCAAGCTCTATTACAAAGCTGTAATCATCAAGACAGTATGGTACTGGCACAAAAACAGACACATAGATCAATGGAATCAATAGAGAGCCCAGAAATGGACCCTCAACTCTATGGTCAACTAATCTTCAACAAAGCAGGAAAGAATGTCCAATGGAAAAAAGACGGTCTCTTCAACAAATTGTGTTGGGAAAATTGGACAGCCACATGCAGAAGAATGAAACTGGACCATTTCCTTACACCACATGCAAAAATAAACTCAAAATGGATGAAAGACCTAAATGTGAGACAGGAATCCATCAAAATCCTTGAGGAGAACGCAGGCAGCAACCTCTTCGACCTCAGCCACAGCAACTTCTTCCTAGAAACATCGCCAAAGCCGAGGGAAGCAAGGACAAAAATGAACGATTGGGACTTCATCAAGATGAAAAGCTTTTGCACAGCAAAAGAAACAGTCAACAAAACCAAAAGACAACTGACAGAATGGGAGAAAATATTTGCAAATGACGTATCAGTTAAAGGGCTAGTATCCAAAATCTATAAAGAACTTATCAAACTCAGCACCCAAAGAACAAAGAATCCAATCAGGAAATGGGCAGAAGACATGAACAGATGTTTCTGCAAAGAAGACATCCAAATGGCCAACAGACACATGAAAAAGTGCTCAACATCGCTCGGCATCAGGGAAATGCAAATCAAAACCTCAATGAGATACCACCTCACACCAGTCAGAATGGCTAAGATTAACATGTCAGGAAACAACAGATGTTGGCGAGGAGGCAGAGAAAAGGGAACCCTCCTACACTGTTGGTGGGAATGCAAGCTGGTGTAGCCACTCTGGAAAACAGTATGGAGGTTCCTCAAAAAGTTGAAAATAGAGGTACCGTATGACCCAGCAATTGCACTACTGGGTATTTACCCCAAAGATACAAATGTAGGGATCCGAAGGGCACATGCACCCCAGTGTTTATAGCAGCAATGTCCACAATAGCCAAACTATGAAAAGAGCCTAGAAGTCCGTCAATAGATGAATGGATAAAGAAGATGTGGTATATATATACAATGGAATATTATGCAGCTATCAAAAAAATGAAACTTGGATGGAACTAGAGGGTATTGTGCTAAGCGAAATTAAGTCAATCAGAGAAAGACAATTATCATATGATCTCACTGATATGAGGAATTTGAGAAATAAGACAGAGGATCATAGGGCAAGGGAGGGAAAAGTGAAACAAGATGAAACCAGAGAGGGAGACAAACCACAAGAGACTCTTAATCTCAGGAGACAAACGGAGGGTTGCTGGAGTGGAGGGGTGTGGGAGGGATGGGGTGGCTGGGTGATGGACATTAAGGAGGGTGTGTGCTATGGTGAGTGCTGTGAATTGTGTAAGACTGATGAATCACAAACCCGTACCCATGAAACAAATAATACATTATATGTTAATTAAAAAAAAAAAAAAGCAGTTTGTTCTTCAAATGACCACTAGTGAAACTCCGCTGGGAATCTGCACCCACTAGAAGCACAGCCATCTTATAATAATTTGACTAACATCAGCACATGAATGCTAATAACCATCTATAGAGAAACACTGTTCTGTCAGTTTGGTTGGTTTTATCGTTTTTATTAGTTTTAAGCTTTTAATTGGTTCTGAAGGTCCTTTTTTGGAAGTATGGTCTTCTTTTTCTAATGGAAATGTGAGGCATTTTTGTATACAAGTTTTACACATCTCCACATTGGCATTAGCTATGCAGGTCTCTACAGTGAACTGGCTAAGCATTTAATTGTTATGAGTCATGAGTCATAGTCATAGTGGTATGGGGTGTCCATAAGCCTAAAACCAAATACAAAATATTTTTTTTAAAAATTTGGTTGTGTAAAACCTTGGTTTCAAACATTTGTTTTTATACAAATAATAAAATAAGCACTGTTTTCTCTTTTTAGAATCAAGTCACTTAGAACAACAACTTGAGGAAGCCAACTCTGTGAGGAGAGAGCTAGATGATACTTTTCGACAAGTCAAGGCTTATGAAAAACAAATCAAAACACTACAACAAGAAAGGGAAGAATTAAACAAGGTAAAAATATATGGATAGATTGTTAAAGCTGCTTTTGGATTTTTAACCTTGTTTAATTTGTATACCAAAAGCTTTCCTAGTGAATTACAATAACCTAACGTATATTTTGTCTGTAAAATGTTAGTTTAAAAATTTAAGAATTATTTTGGTGTATGTCATTTGATTAATAGCTAGTAATGAAGAAATTTTTATATTCTCAAGATTTTAAAGTTCAGAATCGTTTGTTCTTTTGAAAAGTTAATAATCAAAGGACTTGATTAAAAGTAAATGTTATTGGGCGCCTGGGTGGCTCAGTTGGTTAAGCGACTGCCTTCGGCTCAGGTCATGATCCTGGAGTCCCGGGATCGAGTCCCACATCAGGCTCCCTGCTCAGCAGGGAGTCTGCTTCTCTCCCTCTGACCCTCCTCCCTCTCATGCTCTCTGTCTCTCATTGTCTCTCTCACAAATAAATAAAATCTTAAAAAAAAAAAAAAAAATTAAAAAAAAAATAAATAAAAGTAAATGTTATTGAAAAATATAAAAAAGAATAAGCAAATAGCCATATTTAGTATCTATGGAAAAATTAAAAATGTAGGCATATTTTCATTGTGATTTGCTGATATGAACATTCTTAAAAGATGATAATAAAAAAATTTCTTTAGTGTTTTAATTATTTTTTAAAATGTCAGTTTATCTTTCAAAGCATGGATGAACAAGCTAAAGTTATTTTCATAAGAACTTTATGTAACACTCAAACAGTATTTGTGAATATCAATAAAATTTATTAATAGCAAAGACACTCTAACACATCCAGTAGGGCAAATAATATTCAAGCACCAGAGAAGAATACTTTACCTAAACCATTCAGTGTATGTACTTTGCCTTTCATAAACAAGTAAAAAATAAGTTGGAATTAATACTAGCCAACACAATAAAGAAATGAGTGATTTATGGCATAGTATAAATTGTATTCAATGATATAGTATATAATTGATAATATAATGAATTTCTTTTTGGGGAAGATTTTGAAGTCTTGCTGCCAGTAAAGAAATGGAGGCAATTAAAAATAAATAACCTTTTGCTGAGGAAGCTAATCAGAAAGACTAAGAGAAAAACTATATAAGGGTTAAATTGAATTAGATTAGTATATTTTTACTTTTTTCTTAATGCAATTACAAGCAATGTGGTGTACAGACCCATTTAAATTCATGGCCAATCTAATAATAATTCGAATTTATAACATGTTCTATTTGTTTTAATAATATTATAGTAATATTATTGGTAATTATTATGTATTTAAATGTAGGATTATTCAGCCAAACTTAGTAAACATAAAAAGGATGAGAATCTGATATCTAGATATAAAGTAACATATATCTTGGCAATTTTAATAAGTTTTAATATTAAAAATCCTTTTAGTATATTTTGAGAAGAAGGTAGTGCTATAAGGAAACCTATTGATAAAGAATTTTGAGTGATTTGCTTAATATCCTACAGGCAGCAGATACTCCTTTTAAGATATTTTTCGTTTGATACATTTAAAAGAATAAATATAACATTATATGAGTTTTGATGCAAATAATATAACGCACACCTCTGAACCTACCATCTAACTTAAGAAATAGAACATCACCAATTCTGTGGCATAGCCCTGGCCAGTCTTTTTTTTTTTTTTTTTTTTTTTAGTCCCTTTCTCCCTACTTCCCTGAAAGTGGTAATCACTGTTCTAAATTTTTTTTTTTTTTTTTTTAAAGATTTTATTTATTTGACAGAGAGAGACACAGCGAGAGAGGGAACACAAGCAGGGGGAGTGGGAGAGGGAGCAGCAGGCTTCCTGCAGAGCGGGGAGCCCAGTGTGGGGCTCGATCCCAGGACCCCGGGATCATGACCTGAGCCGAAGGCAGACGCTCAACGACTGAGCCACCCAGGCGCCCCTCACTGTTCTAAATTTTATGTCAATCATTTCCTTATTGAGAAAAATTTTTATTACATATTAGTATATCTCTAAACAATATATCATATATAATAAAATAAATGTATGTGGTGACAGATGGTAGCTACATTTCTCATGGTGAGCACTGAGTAATGGATAGAATTGTCGAATCACTGTGTTTACACCTGAAACTACTGTAACATTGTATGTTAATTATACTTCAATAAAAATAAATACAAATGCCAGTGCCAAATACTGAAGATGAGATTATAATCTGATATATTATTTTTGGAAAGCTAATTTGCAAAGAGTATCCAAAGCCTTAAAATACTGAAATACTTGATATAGTAAACTCCATTTGTCAAAATTTAAGAAGATAACCAGACGTTCAAAGATTTGCTCACTGAGAAATTTCTTACCACGTTTATAAAAGAAAAATATTAGGAAGAACTGAAATGCCCGACCAATTCATATGATGGAATAGTGTGGCTTGGTGGCTAAAGAATTTTTAATGCCATAGGAAATTAAAAAAAAAAAAAAAAATATATATATATATATAATTTAGTGTTGCTTTTTTCTGAGCTTTATAAAATGGTATATGCAATTTTTTGCAATTTGTTTTTTTCACTCATTATATTTCTAATATCCATATAGCTATAAAGCATTCATTTAGTTGCTGTATAGTATACTATTACGTGAACACTCCAGAATTTACTTATTCCATTTTTTGTGTATAGACATTAAGGTTGCTTATACTTGGCAACTACTGTAAATGAACATTCTTGAATGTATTTGCTGATATGCACACACTTGCATATACAAACCCTAGTAGAATAATTGCATCATAAGTAATGAAGATATTCTATTTTTTATGATAATGCCAAATCATTTTCCGCTGATTATACCTATTTATACTTTCACTCCCACCACCTAGTGTTTATTCAACAATACTTTGTATTACTAGATATATTATTTTGGCCAACCTAGTTGAAATTGATATTTTAGGTCTAGAATGATGTTTTGTTATAAGGTCTTAACTTCTCTAATTACTAATGAGGTTGAGTATCTTACATATGCCCATTTATCATTTATATTTCTTCTTTTGAGAAATGCCTCTCAGTATCCTTTGTATATTTTTCTGTTGGGATGTTTGTCTTTTTCTTATTGGTTGGTTAAGAATTCTTGAAAATTTCTATATTAATCTTTTGTCAGTTGTGTGTTACAGATATCTCCCAGTTAGTGGCTTGTCTTTTCATTTTCTTTATGGAAGTTCTTAGTTTTAATGTAGTCAAGTCTTTCAATTTTTCTTTTTAAAGTTTTGCTGGCTTGTGTAAGAAATCTGAGGTTAAAAATTCTCAGTTTTTTTTAAAGTGTTCTGTTTTTATTTTGAAGTTTTAAAGTTTGTTCTTTCATCTTTAAATTTTTAATATACCAGAAATTTATTTTTTCATATCATGTGAGATAAGGATCCAATTTTAGTTTTTCCTGTGTATCTAACCAGTTGTTCATTTACTAAATAGCCCCTCTTTTCCACAGTGATGTGCAAGTTAACCTCTGTCATATATTGCATTTCCATTTATGAATGAGTCTACATCTCATTCCTTAAAAACTGTGATGGGATTTTGATTAAAATTGCATTAAATCTGTAGAGTAATTCGAGGAGAATTGACATCATTACAGTATTGAATCTTTAAGTTCTTACTATCTTACTAAGTTCTTACTTAGGTTCTTACTATCTGTGTTTATTAATATTATTCCAAATGCACACACAGATTTCAAGAGCAGAACGTAGTATTGCGATGTACGTAGAGCACAAATAACCACATCCCTCCTCTGTGTGCTAATTCTTACCTCTGGTAGCAATGCAATGAGAGTTGGATAGACAAAACCCTACATATATGGAGTCTATGTTGTGAATGTGAGGAACCCCGAAAAAGTGAGTCAGGGTGTTTATATAAAGGAGAGTGGTGGATGCTTCCTACTTCCCCCCTCATCTCCACCTACCCTTTTGAGAGTCTCCTTGGAAATGTAAAGAGAAGGATTTAGGACTCTTTGAAATATAAATAAATCACTTCAGTGGAAAGATAAGCCCAGAGTCTCAGGCTCTATAAAGAGGATCACTCCCTGATCCAGGCTCCTCTCTCTCTCCCCACCTCTGTTGAAGTATAAACACATACATCCAGGAGTTAAATCTCTTTGGAGTTTCTCACGCTAAATTAGTCAGAAATTACAAGGCTTGCTTTTAGCCCAGGCCCCAAGTTTCAGTAAAATTTGTTTACAAAGGCCTATCTGTAGAAAAATATAAAAATATTTTATCTAGAGCCCCACAGTCTTTCTATCCACAAACATGGTGTATCTCTCCATATCTTTAACATCTTTTAAAATGTTTTTTCATGAAATTTTATGCATGTCTTATTTGCCTTTCTTTAAATTTATTCTATTTTTTGATATTTTAAATGGTATCTTTAAAATTATATTTTCTTACTGATTTCGTTCCAGCAACATTGCTAAATTCTTATTAATTGTACTAATATATTTGAGATTCTTTATGGTTCTCTGCAAATAATGACAGTTTTGTTTCTTCTTTTGGTTTTTATGACCTTTCTTTCTTTCCTTGTCTTACTGTATTAGCTAGAACCCACAGTACAATGTTGAATAGAACTCGTGATAGCAGGCTTCCCTGTCTTATTCCTGATTTCAAAGAAAATGCCTTTACTGTTTCACCACTAATAATGTTTTCTGTAAGTTTTTGGTAATACTTTTTATCAGGTTAAGAAAGTTATCTTCTATTCCTATTTTGCGATCATTTTTATCAAGAATGGGTATTGGACTTATTAAATGTGCTTTTCTATACACTATTGCAACCAATTTCTAGGGATTTGTTAATATCTATTGATATAATTAAATGATTGTTCTTTAATAACTTGGTTTGGTAAATTACATTGACAGACTTTTTCTAATGTTAAACCATTTTTGCATTTCTGGGTTAAACCTAAATTGCATGTGTATTATCTCCTAAATAATAATATGCCAGTATATGTAACACTTATGTAATAGCACTGTAATTGGAGTGCTTTGCATATATCAGATCATTTAATCTTTATAAGAGCCTTGTGATTTAGATATTATTATTATTATGATTATTATTATTCTCATTTTATAAATGGTGAGACCAAGCACAGAGAGGTCAAATACACTTGCTCAAGTTCATAGAGCTAGAAATTGGTGGAGCTGGAATTTTAACACAAGGAGTCTATCCAGAGTTCATGCTTATCTATGTCACTGGAGTTGATTTGCCAATGTCTTTTTTTGTTGTTGGATTTTTTGTTTTCATCAATATGATTGGCTTGTAATTCTTTTCTATTCTGGTGTTTTTGTGATATCAAGGTTATACTGGTCTCATAGAATGAGTTGGGTAGCACTGCCTCTTTTTCTCTTTGTAAAAGTTTGTATAAGAGGAATGTTTATTCCTTGAAACCCTGGAGGAATCACTTGTGAAACCATCTGAGTTTGGAAATTCTCTCTCACTGAGGGGATAGGGAAAGTTTGTTGACTATTGATTTAGGTACTTTAATTATTATAGGGCTATTTAGGCATTCTATTTCTTTGTGAAACAGTTTTGATAAATTGTATTTTTGTAGGAATTCGTTCATTTCAGAAGCTAACAAATTTATTGGCATAAAATTTTTCATTATATTTTCATTAGCTTTTTTGATTTCTTCCAGATTTGTAGTTATAACCTTTTTCCTTTCTTAATATTATTTCTTTTTGCATTTATTATTCTCTCCTTGTTTGATCTCACCAGATGTTTGCCTGTTTTATTTTCTCAAAGAACCATCTTTTGCCTTTGTTGATGTTCATTATCCCAACATTTCTGTTTTTTAGTTTATGTCCTGATTTTTATTATCTTCTCATATTGGCAGAAGCATTAATGTGTTCTATCTCTTTTTATGTGGGATTTCATTGAATTTAAACCATTTTTTAAGTTTCAATGTAAGTATTTCAAGCTATAAATCTCCCCTTAAGTAAACCTTTTACTGCATCCTCAAGTTTTAATATATCTACTAAACATTTTTGTTGTTTTTTGTTATTTTCACTTTGTTTTTAGTTCTAAATATTTTAACATTCTTTATGACTTTTCTCCTTGACCAGTGAGTTATTATGGAATTTAGCCTTTTTACCTTTGATTTCTATTTTAATGGTGATGATTTTAAAGAACTTGATCTTTAATATCTGTTCTTTGAAATCTGCTGAGACTTGTTTCATGGCCTAGACAGACTGTTAACATTTTTTATTTTTTACTTACTTTTATTATTATTTTTTTAAGATTTCATTTTTAAGTAATCTCTATACCCAGCTTGGGACTTGAACTTACAACCCTGAGATCAGGAGTCACACACTCTACCAACTGAACCAGCCAGGCGCCAACAATTTTTAAATGTTCACTATGTGCTTGAGAAGAATAGGGTGCAATATTGGGTGCAAGCTTCTACACATGAAGCTTGATTATCTTCTCTATATTCACTGTTTTTTAACTGCTTGGTCTATCTATTAATGATTGTCAAATCGAAACTTCTCATTATGGTCGTGTGTTTACCAATTTTTCTATGATGTTCTTGGCTATTATTTCTCAAAATAATTTATTTTGAGTCTGTCTTGTGGAATGCATAAAAGTTTAGAATAGCATTTCTTTCTAGTGTTGAATTTTATCATTGTGTAGGACATTCTCTATCCTTAATAATAATGCTTTTTCTATTAACGTCTAGATATTGTTTTTTTAATTTGGTACAACAAATTTGGCCCTTTTATATTTATTTTGACTACTAATGTGTTTAGACATGTTTCTACCAAGTTACTTTCTGCTTTATGTTTGTCATGATGCTTTTTCTGTGCCTATCTTTGTTTCCTTTCTTGCCTTTTTAAAATTGTGGTAAAATACATATAATATAAAATCTTTCCTAACCATTTTTAAAATGTACAGTTCAATAGTGTAAAGTACATTCACATTGTTGTGCAATGAATCTCCAGCATTTTTTCATCTTGCAAAATTTTTTCTTGAATTTTAATTGAAGTGGGTTTTTTTTTTCTTCCCACTTTACTCACTACTTGTTTTAACAGTTTCTAGTAGCTGCTCTTGAATTTTATCATGCATATTTAACAAAGTCTAAATTTAATATCTGAAACCATACCTCCCAAACCTTTAACTCTGTTATGTCTTCCCAACATTGGTGTTGTTTTTTACTAATGTTTTACTTATATCCTTTTTGTTTACTGTCCAGATGAGACATTTTTATAATGCAGTCTCATTCACTTGTTTGTTTACATTCACATTTATGTTTACCAGTTTCCTAGTCCTCCATTTCTCTGTCATTATACTTTGCTTTTAAAATTATTTTTCTTTTTCCTGAAGTAAATCTTCAGAGGTTCCTATTTAGTGGAGATCTGATTGTGATAAGCTCTGTCAGTTTTTGTTTATATGAATCTAATTATTTAGCCTCCTACTTGAAAAGGAATTTTTCTGGGTGTACAATTTTAATTACTTTCTTATCTCATTAGAAACATTTCCCCCTGTTTCTATTGTTACTTCTTAGTCTATCCTTTTTTGTTTTTGTTTTTGAGGGTGGAAAATAGGTGATTTGTCTTTTTTCACTGATTTCTTTTAAGGACATTTATTTTTATTTGGTGCTACACAATTTTATTTTTTAAAAGTTTCTGGATTTGAGCTTTAACTTTTTTTTCTTGATTCATGAATGTGGAGCTTACTGCATTGATGAATTCAGGTCTTTAATTTTAACACTTATATTTTTACATTTCTAAATGTTCTACACAGTTGTTTTATAAATCTGCCTGGTCATTTTTAATAGTCTTTTGTCATTTTCCCATTAAATTGATTTCTTTTTACTTCCTCACATGTTTCATACGAATTTTATGTTAATATTTTATAATTCTAATGTCCAAATACCATTGGAGTTTGTTTTTATTGTTTCTGTTCTTTCCTTATGGTTGTTTGTTCTTTGGGTGTTTGGGAATCTATGGTTGTGAGTTCATATTACTGTGCTCATAAAAATCCTACATTTCATTGAGGCTCTTTACTCAAAAATGATTTGCATTTCCTTTTGCCAGAAGGCAGACTCGAGTGCTTTAACTCCCTCTAAGTTTCTCACTTTGATCCGGGAGTTTATTTAGCTTTCTCTCCTTGCTTCTGGCCTAAGGCTTAGTCTCCACCAAGAGCATTCCTTGTTTTTTTATCACTTGTAATGATTCAGTATAATTTTTTAAAATCTCACAAATATCCATTCCATTTCACAAATCTTTATTTTTTTATTGTTATGTTAATCACCATACATTACATCATTACATCATTAGTTTTTTTTTTAAATATTACAAAATCTTTTAATTGGTATTAATATTACAACAGAGATGGACAATTCCATACTCCCCTGCTGCCTACTACAGATTGCATTTTATTATTTAAATGGTTTGAAGTGATAATTAAAATGTTTCTTTAATATGTTTTTTTAAATTTTTTTATTGTTATGTTAATCCCCATACATTACATCATTAGTTTTTGATGTGGTGTTCCATGATTCATTGTTTGCGAATAACACCCAGTGCTCCATTCAATACGTGCCCTCTGTAATACCCTTCACCAGGCTGACCCATCCCCCGCCCCCCTCCCCTCTAGAACCCTCAGTTTGTTTTTCAGAGTCCATCGTCTCTCATGGTTCTTCTCCCCCTCCGATTTCTCCCCCTTCATTCTTCCCCTCCTGCTACATTCTTCTTCTTCTTTTTTTCTTTCTTAACATATATTGCATTATTTGTTTCAGAGGTACAGATCTGAGATTCAACAGTCTTGCACAATTCACAGCGCTCACCGTAGCACATACCCTTTATTTGACCATCGTATCTGGTGTTCCTATACTCTTTATTTATTTGTAGAATCTAAGGTACTGGCAGATTAAATCAGCTGTTCATCACAGTTAGCATGTTAGCATCAGGAATCGAGAATAATAACAGAGCACCCTGCTATTCATATCTGTTCAGAAGTAGTTGATTTCTTTTAATTTTGTCCTCAGATGAATAATTTTGGCTCTTCTTGACTTCATGATAGCTACTTTGATGGCCAAAATTGGTCCCTAGGTTGCAGAATTGGTAACTTTATTCTTTTTACAAAACTGTAGGAACTAGTCCAGGCTAGTGAGCGATTAAAAAACCAGTCCAAAGAGCTGAAAGACGCACACTGTCAGAGGAAACTGGCCATGCAGGAATTCATGGAGATCAATGAGCGGCTAACAGAATTGCACACCCAAAAACAGAAACTTGCTCGCCATGTCCGAGATAAGGAAGAAGAGGTGGACCTGGTGATGCAAAAAGTTGAAAGCTTAAGGCAAGAACTGCGCAGAACAGAGAGAGCCAAAAAAGAGGTTAGTAGTCAGGCAGATTTTCTAGTGCCCATGGGGTAGTGATTAAAGCTGCTTTTTCAGATTAGTGGAATAATGTATATCTCATTCTTTAATTGTTGAAAACCTTTTTTTTTTTTTTTAGTTTGGTTATTTTATTAAATACGAATTTCAACATTTGAGTTATTTTCTTGTTATAAGGTAAATTCCCATGGGGAAAAGCATTTTATTGGAAAAACAATTATAACCATGACATCTGCTCTTTTAATTTTATTTTAAAGCTGGAAGTTCATACAGAAGCTGTGGCTGCTGAAGCATCTAAAGACAGGAAACTGCGTGAACAGAGCGAGCACTATTCTAAGCAACTGGAAAATGAATTGGAGGGACTAAAGGTAGCGTCTGATTTCACATTTGTGAAGTTGAATTAATTTTCTTCTCTTTAGGCTTAACAGGAGTGTTAATTTATGTACTCTCTTTGATGTGGAGTAAAAACTAGCTATCCTTCAAACCTAGTATTCTTAATTCTCATTCCTACTAGTAGAAAGCTGATGTAGACTTCCTCATCATTCTGGAAGGAAAGGGAAGGTTGTGTTTAGTGCGGAGAAGAAATCTATTGGAAAAGAGTTCAAAATATTTAGGAAGGACTGCACACCTGGACAAGATTGGGGGGCATGGTTAGATAACCAGACCCTCTATTTTATAAATGACATAGGAGAGGCTCAAGGATAGCTCTGCAGATACTTCTGTTAGGTGGGATGAGATGATAATGGGCATGGGCCAACACATCTGAGCAGAAGTGCTTAGCAAGGGAAATCCTGTGTCAGCTTTAGAGTTGGACTGCTTGGTTTTACCTCCTAGCCTCATCAGTTACTAGCCATGTAATGCTGGACAAAACATTTAACCTCCACTTTAATTTTCCTATCTGTAAAACCCTATCTTACTGGTTTTATGTAGGGAGTATATGCATATATATGTAAAGCGCTCAATAACTCTTAGCTTTGATAATAATGTATATGTCAAAGTGAGAGAATTGGGATTAAATTGACATCCTATTTCTACAACACTAAATTAAAATCTGAATATGATGCCTGCCTTTTCTTCACTCTGACCTTAGCAAAACCGTCTCCTCTGTGCTGTCCACCAGCCTTCACCTACACCTTCTACTTGCATAACCATGCACAGTCTAGTCTTACTTATCTGGCAAATATAAGAATCAAGTTGAATGTCATCTCAGGGAGTCTGTGCTACTATAGAATTCTGTTAATAACTTTAGCATAGCTTTTATTGTATTTATCCACAAAATGTCTCCCTGCCTAAACTGTGACCAAACCTATTGAAAACATGCAGATATGGTATTAACCTGGCTCAGGGCCAGATTTTAATACTTGTTTAATAAATGTGTTAAATCAATGAATGAATGTAGAATTGGTCAGAACTTTTTCTCTGACTATTGAATATTAGTGGTTGCAAATGAGTTTTCTCTACTATATATATAAACTCTAGATTTTATTTCTTATTTTAGGGATTGATTTATTTGTTTTTAATTTTTTGCTTTATCATGATTGCACAGTCTTGGTCAGCTTTCCCAAGTAGAGGTGTTTCTCCTATGTACTTACGCTTCTGGAACAGGATTTGTGTATGGAACTCATTACATTACTGTCTCAAATAATTTTCAGTCAGGGACTGTTTTGTTTCCAGCACTGTTTTTGGTGATTTGGGTAACAAACAATCATAAAGCACAGACTAGAAGGAATGTTAGAGATTATTTGCATTTGAGGAAATTGAGACCCAAAAGAGTTAAGGATTATGTAGTCATAAGTGATAAAGTATAGTTTAAATATGGATTATTATTAAATATGGATTTTCTAACTCAGTGCCACGTTCTAGCCACTAGTCTGCTTTTTTTTCCTGTAATAAACACTGCTGCTCTGAAAGCTTTGAATCACATGTATTTACTCACTAATCAAATGTGCATAATCACTTGTATCATTTATAAATTTGAGATAATAATAGAACTACCCAATGTTAATGCATTTAAAATGCTTTGCCCAGGGCCTGGCAGAAAGTAAAGGCTCAGCAAGTTGGCTGTGATTATTATCATACTATAATTTCTTGAGGATATTTTCTAAAACTGGAATATCTTGGTTTAATTTCTTGTAAACCTATTTTGAATTGGTTTTGAAACCTATTTTGACCATTCTAAAAGGCTGTAGGAACGAATAACAGTTAGAAAATTCAGTATCCCATTTCCAATAATGCATAGAACATATAGACAGAAGATCAGTAAGGATAAAAAGGTCTTGAACAACACTATAACCAACTAGACCTTCCACGCAACACAGCAGAACACACATTCTTCTCAAGGGCACATGGTATATTCTCCAGGATAGGCCAGATGTTAGGCTACAAAACTAGTCTCAAAAATATAAGAAGATTGAAGTCATACAAAATATCTTCTCCAGCCACAATGGAATGAAGCCAAAAGTCAGTAACATAAGGAAAACTGGAATGTTAAAAAATATGTGGAAATAAAACAAGATACCCTTAATCAGTGGATCAAGGAAGAAATCAAGGGGAATTAGAAAAATACCTACAGAGGAATCAAATGAAAACACCACACTGGATGCAGTGCTCAGAGATTTATAGCTGTAAATAACTATATTTAAAAAAGAAGAAAGGTCTCAAATCAGTTACATAATTTTATATCTTATGGAACTAGAAAAATAAGAGCAAAGGAAACTCAAGCTAGCAGAAGGAAGGAAGAAAGGAAGATTAGAGCAGAGTTAAATAAAATGAGAATAGAAAAATAATGAGAATGAAATGAAAAGTTGATTCTTTTGAAAGATAAACAAGATTGACAAACCTTTAGCTAAAAGCACACAAATTACTTAAAATGAATCAAGAAAAAAAATAGAAAATCTAACAGACATATAACAAAAAGATGTAATCAGTAATAAGAAGACTTCTGACAAAGAAAAGTCCAGGGCCAGATGCTTCCACTAGTGAATTAAACCAAACATTTAAAGAAGAATAACACCAATCCCTCTTAGACTTCTCCAAAGATGACAAGAGTAGGAAGTACTTCTCAACTCATCCTTTAAGGTCAGCATTACCCTGATACCAAAGCCATATTAAGAACATTACAAGAAAAGAAAATTACAGACCAGTATTTGTAATGAATGTAGATGTATAAATCCCCAGAAAAATGCTGGCAAACCAAGTCCAAAACCATATTTAAAAGATTATGCACCATGACAGTGGTTTATTTCAGGAATATAAGGGTGGTTCAATGTAAAAAAATAACATAATACATGACATTAATAGGACCTGGGAGGGGGGATGATTATCTTAATTGAAGCACATAAGTCATTTCACAAAATCCAACATCCTTTCAAGATGAGAACTCCCAGAAAACTAGGAATAGAAGGAAACATGTTCAACATGATAAAAGATATTTATGAAAAGTCCACAGTTAACATCCTACTCAATGTTGAACAAACAAAAACTTTCTTCCTAACATTAGGAATGAGACAAGGATGCCCATGTTTACCACTGCTATGCAATATTCTACTGGAGTATCTAGCCAGAGGAATTAGACAAGAAAAAGAAATAAAAGGCATCCAAACTGGAAAGGAAGAAGTAAAACTATCTCTGTTCACAGATGACATGACCCTTTATATAAAAATATTCAAAAGAATACTACCAGTTTCCAGTCCAGCATATAAGAAGCTTGGAAGCCACTATGTTTGAACAAGTAAAAAGCTGAATAAATAGAAAAACCAACAACTCTTCTTATACCTGTAGGAGAAGTGACATCACAGAATAAGCTGCTGCCCCTAAATTTGGAGAGACTAACAGGCAAATACAGAGACTCACAACTTAGCAGAAACCTTTGTAGGAATCAGTGCCAGTGTTTGGAAACCTGAACTACAACTGAGAAATCATTAGAGGCGCAGTGTAGACAGGTCTGAGATATAAAACCTCCAGTGGGGGTGCTTTTGTGAGTTTTGCCTCCTGGACCTCTACCAGGTTCTCACAATGAATATCAAAGCAAAATCCCTTGTGCTAACAATAGGGGAAACCATTTTGAAATATGCCAGAGTATCCTGTTCCTCTTAACAAGGTCTGCCCTCAGGAGAAACTCTTCAACCAGAACCGAACTTGCTCAAGTTTTATCCGAGCCCAGTGGACTTGAGAGAAGGAAGACACCCAATCCCAACCTGCTGTAGTCATCCTGTCCAAACTAAGGGGGAGAGAATAGCTGACAAGGTTGTCTGACTTTTATAGTCCAGAGGCACCAGCTCAATAAAACAGTGATATCTAATCCTAGGACTATAGAACACTTCTCCTTTCCCCACAACTTACTGCCACATTACTAAAAGCCTATTTACAGCTGTTCCTTTTACCCAGGACATCATGTGCCGCCTATCAACAAAAAAATTATAAGATATACTGAAAGACAAAACACAGTTGGAAGGGACAAAGCAAGCATCAGAACCAGACTCAGATATGGCAGAGATGTTGAAATTATGAGATTGGGAGTTTAAAACTATGATTAATTGATGTGCTGAGGACTTTAATGGGAAAGTAGAGAACATGGAAGAATTAAATGAACAATGTAAAGAGAGGTGGAAATTCTAAGAAAGAACCAAAAAGGAAAAGCTGAGAAAAGAATTTCTGAGCTTGAGGATATCTAAGTAGAAACTGACAAAACTGAAAGGCAAAAAGGAAAAAGATTGAAAAAACAAAACAAAACAAAACAAAACAGAAGAGAATATCCAAATACTGTGGAGCAACTATAAAAGTTATAACATAGGTCTAATGGGAATACCAGAATGAGAAGAAAGAAAGGGACAGAAGAAATATTTGAAACAATAATGACTGAGAATTTTCCCCAAATTAGTATCAGACACCAAATCACAGATCCAGGAAGGTCAGAGAATACCAAGTAGGATAAATGCGGAAAGAACTACACCTAGAGATACCATTTTCAAATTATAGAAAGTCAAAAATAAACAAAAATCCTGAAAGCCAAAGCAAAAAAAAAATAGAGGATATAAGACAAGGATTGCACATGACTTCTTAGAAACTCATGCAAACAAGAAGAGAGTAGAGGTGAAATATTTAAAGTGTTGAGAGAAAAGGAGTAGAAGACAAAAATAGGAATAAAGAACAAGGGCAATAAATAGGAAAACAGTAGCAAATATGGTAGATACTAATCCAAAAATATCAGTAGTCATTTAGAATATCAGTGGTCTAAGTACATCAGTTGTAAAACAGATTGTGTCAGATTGGATCAAAAAATATCCAACTGTATGTTGTCTATAAGAAGCCCACTTTATTGTTTTTTTAAAGATTTTCTTTATTCATTTGAGAGAGAGAGAGAACGACACAGAGAGCACAAGCAGGGAGGGGAGAGGCAGAGGGAGGGGAGAGGCAGGCTCCCCACTGAGCTGGGAGCCCTATGTGGGGCTCTATCCCAGGTCCTGGAGATCATGACCTGAGCTGAAGGCAGACGCTTAACCATCTGAGCCACCCAAGCACCCAAGAAACCCACTTTAAATATAGAGGCAGATATAGATTAAAAGTAAATGGATGAAGAAAGATATATCATGCTAACACCAATGAAAAGAAAGTGGGAGTAGCTATATTAATTTCAGAGTGGAATTCAGAGTAAGGAAAGTTTTTTAGGAATAAAAAAGGCATCACATAATGATAAAGGAATCAGTTCTTCAAGAAGACGTAGCAAAACTTAACACGTAGACATGTAAATGTGTGAGTGCAAAAACTGATAGCTCTGCAAGGAAAAACAGATGAATCTATTATAGGTGGAAACTTCGGCACCCCTATTTCAGAAATGAACGAATACAGGAGGCATAAAATCAGTAAGGACATAGATGAGGTCAATAGCATCATCAGTCACATGGATATAAGGCAAATCTACAGACTGCTTCATATAACAGCAGAATATGCATTCTTCTCAAGCTCACATGGAACATCCACCAAAATAGACCACACATTCTGGTCTGTAAAACAAACCTTAACAAATCCTTAAGAAATTTAAGAGATTAGGAGTCATTCAACGGCTGCTCTCAGACCAAAGTGGAATTAAACTAGATGTCAACACCAGAAATATAGCTGGAAAAATTCCAAAATATTTCTAAATAACTTCTAAATAACACATGAGTTAAAGAAAATGTCTTGAGAAATTTTTAAATATTTTGAACTAAATAGAAATGAAAACAAGTTTAACTTACTAAAATTTGTGGGATATAGTGAAAGCAGTGTATAGCATTGAATGCATATATAAGAAAGAAAAAGATCTAAAATTAATCATCTTTCACTTTAGATACTAGAAAGAGAAGAGCAAATTAAATCTGAAGTAAACAGAAGAAAACAAATAATAAAAATTAGAGCCAAAACTGATTAAATTGAAAACAGGAAACAAATAGGAAAAAAATCAATGAAATCAAAGCTTATTCTTTGAAAAGATAGTAAAATTGGTTAAGTCTTTTCTCAGGCTAATTAAGAAAAAAGAGATCCCTTTCATCTATTTTTGATAGTAATTATATCAACAAGCCTCCCAGCATTAAACTGTTCTAACCTTTGGGAATCAGTTGCTCATACAATAATCGAATTCCAATACAGCAATGGGTTAGGATTGTTAACATTTTATTAACAAGTTTTGTTGTTAAATTTATACTGAGATGAGTCTATGATTTTATTATTTGTATGCTCTTTTGGTTGGGTTTTGTTTCAGGGTTATGTTAACTTTATATAAAGGGAAGCTTTCCCTTTTCTTTGTACTCATGGAAATAAACTTTGAAATCTGAAAGAATTCTTCTATAACACATTCTTTGTTATACTGTAGCTTTATTAATGCTTTATTTTTCATTCATTTTGAGACAATTTGGTTCACTTTCATTTTTCCAGTAAAAATGCCTTTCAAACAGATTTTCAAATTTATAAGCATAGGGGTGAGTACTTTATATAAATTTAATAACTTCCCTGGATGCTTGAAAAGAAGGGGATTACCTATCAATAATAGTTTATATTATTTCATACACTTGCATTTCTCTTGACACTATAGTTTCTTGTTAAAGTTTTCTTCTCTTTTCTGTAATAAATCTTTTTGCAAAGAATATAGTGGCTCTGTTTTGCATGCTGTGCTTTCTGCTATATTTTTTAAACTTTTATTATAAAATAAAATACAGATAAAACCAAAAATAAAAAAGAGAGAAGACACTACTAGTATTAGAAATCAAAAAGGGGACATCCCTACACATCCTATGTACATCAAAAGGTTAATAAAGGAATACTGTGAATAACTTTGTGCACACAAATTTGATAACCTAGATGAAATGGAGCAGTTCCTTGAAAGACACAAGCTGCCAAAGCTGACACAGAAGAAATAAATAATCTGAAAGGGATTCTGTCTATTAAAGAAATTGGATCAATAATTAATAACCTTCCAGAAAAGTACCAGGCCCAGATATGTTCACTGGTGAATTCTACAAAACATGAGGAAGAAGTCATACTAATTTTCTACAATCTCTTTGAGAAGACAGAAGCAGAGGGAATATTTACTAAGTCATTCTATGACACCAGCATTACACTACTAAAACTAGACAAAGACATTACATGAAAAAAGAGCCACAGACCAACATGCCTTATAGACACAGATGAAAAAATCCTCAACAAAATATTAATAAATTGAATCCAACAATATGTAATAAGAATTACACACCATGCCCTAGTGGGATTTTTATCCCATGTATGCAAGACTGGCTCAAAATTAAAAAAAAAATCAGTGAATAAAATGTATCACATCAATAGACTAAAAAATAAAAATCACATGATCATCTCAATACATGCAAAAAAACCATCTGACAGCATCCAACATCTATTCAAGATAAAAACTGTCAATAAATTCTAAACCTGATAAAGAATATCTAACAGAAAATGAGCTAACATTATACGTGTGAGAAACTGGACACTTTCCCACTAGGATCAAGAGCATGGTGAAGATGTACCTTTCACCACTACCTTTCAACATTATATTGGATGTCCTAGCTAATGTAGTAAGACAAGAAGACAAAATAAGAGGTATACAGATTCTGAAAGAAGATGTAAAACTGTCTGTTCAGGGATGACATGATCGTCTATATAGAGAATCAAAAAAAGTTGACAAAACAACTGGAACCAATAAGCCATTATAGGAAGATTGCAGGATACAAGGTTAATACACAGCCAGTCACTTTCCTGTATAACGGTCATGAACAAGTGGAATTTGACATTTAAAACTCAATACTATTAATATTAGTACCCATAAAAATGAAATACTTAGGTATAAATATAATAAAATATGCACAAGAGCTATATGGGGAAAACTATAAAACTCTGATAAAAGAAATCAAAGAAGAACTAAATAAATGGAGATATTCCATGTTCATGGATAAGAAGATTCAATATCATCAAGATTCAGTTCTTCCCATCTTAATCTGTAGATTTAATGCGTTCCCAGTCAAAATCCTAGCAAGTCCTTTTGTGGATGTCATCAAGCTAAACCTAACGTTTATATGGAGAGACAAAAGACCTAGAATAGCCAATACCATAGTGAAGGAAAAGAACACAATTGGAAGACTGACACTACCTGACTTCAAGATTTACCATAAACCTGCAGTAATCAAGACCATGTGGTACTGGCAAATGAATATACAGATAAGTCATTTTTAACAAAGGAACAAAGGCAATATAATGAAGTAAAGATTGTCTTTTCAACAAATGGTGCTGAACAACTAGACAGCCACATTACTGAATGAATGAATGAATGAATGAATGAATAGAACTGTAATTACATCCTTTACAAAAATTAATTCCAAATGGATCAGAGGCCTAAATGTAAAATATGAAACTATAACACTCCTAGGGGATAACATAGAAGAACTAGATCACCTAGGACAGTGACTTCTTACATACAGCACCAAAGGCACAATTCATGAAATAAAGAATTGATACGTTAGACTTCATTGAAATTAAGCATTTCTGCTCTGCAAAAGACACTAAGAAGAAAATGAAAAGATGAGGCACAGACTGCGAAAAACTACAGATTTATCCAATAACTTTTAAAACTCAGTAATTAGAAAACAAACGACCCCAGGGTTGCAAGACCAACACGCAGTAAGTAGTTGTGTTCCTATATGCCAGCAATGAACAATCCACAGAGGAAATTGTGAAAGCAATTCCAGTTACAATAGTAGCTAAAAGAATAGAGTACCGTGGAATAAATTTAACCAAGAAGGTTAAAGACTTGTGTACTGAAAATTAGAGAACACTGCTGAAAGATATTAAAGGAGGCATAAATAAATGGAAAGACATCCCACATGTATGGTTAGGATAACTTAATTTTTTTTCTTTTTTTTTTTTTAATTTTTTTATTCTTATGTTAATCACCATGCATTACATCATTAGTTTTTGATGTAGTGTTCCATGATACTTTGTTTGCGTATAACACCCAGTGCTCCATGCAATACGTGCCCTCCTTAATACCCATCACCGGGCTAACCCATTCCCTCACCCCCCTACCCTCTAAAACCCTCAGTTTTTTTCTCGGAGTCCATAGTCTCTCATGGTTCATGTCACCCTCCGATTTCCCCCCCTTCATTTTTCCCTTCCTTCTCCTAAGGTCCTCTATGCTATTCCTTATGTTCCACAAGTAAGTGAAACCATATGATAATTGACTTTCTCTGCTTGACTTATTTCACTTAGCATAATCTCCTCCAGTCCCATCCATGTTGATGCAAAAGTTGGGTATTCATCGTTTCTGATGGCTGAGTAACATCTTTTTTATCCATTTGTCTGTTGAAGGGCATGTCGGCTCTTTCCACAGTTTGGCTATTGTGGACATTGCTGCTATGAACATTGGGGTGCATATGGCCCTTCTTTTCACTACATCTGTGTCTTTGGGGTAAATACCCAGTAGTGCCTATTTTTAATTTTTTGAGGAACCTCCACACTGTTTTCCAAAGTGGCTGTACCAACTTACATCCCCACCAACAGTGTAAGAGTGTTCCCCTTTCTCCACAATCTCTCCAGCATTTGTTGTTTCTTGCCTTAGGATGACTTAATATTGTTTAAATGTCCGTGTTACCCAAAGTCATGTACAAGTTCATCACAATTCCTAGTAAAATTCCAACAGCCCTTTTTGCAGAAATGGAAAATATAATCCTGAAATTCATATGGAATTGCAAGTGGCCCCAAGCAGCCAAACTGTTGTGAAAAAGGAAAACAGAATTGGAGGACTCAAACTTCCCAGTTTCAAAAGTTACTACAAAGTTACAGAAACAGAAGGAGTGTGGTACTGGCATAAGAATAGAAACACAAGCCACTGGAATAAAATTCAGAGTCAAGAAGTGAACTCTTGCATCTGTGGCCAAGTGATTTTTTATGTCGTCCTAAATCTGTTCAGTGAGGAGAGAACAGTTCCTTCAATTTATGTGCCGGGACAACTGTATTTCTACATGCAAACAAATTTGGACCCCTACTTCATACCATATAAAACAATTTATTCAAAATGGATCAACCTACATATAAGAGCTATAACTATAGAACTCTTAGAAGAAAACCTTGGGGTAAGTATTCATGACCATGGCATGGATTCTTAACTATGACACTGAAAGCAGAAGCAAAAAAAATTTTTTTATAAATTGGACTTCATCAAAATAAAAAGTTGTGTGCATTGCATCAAAGGACATTTTTAAGGAAATGGAAGAAATTATTTGCAAATCAAGTATCTGGTAAGACTTTGATAACCAGAATATATAAACAAGTCCTTCAGTTGAACAACAAAAGGACAAACTACCCAATCAAAAAATGGGGAAATAACTTGAATAGACATTTCTCCAAAGAGGATATTTTAATAGTCCATAAGCCCACAAAAAGATGTTCAACATCATTAGTCATTAGGGAAATGAAGTTAAGATACCACTCCATACCTACTAGGATAGCTAAAATGGGGCGGGAGGGGAGGGTTTGAAAGGAACAAAACAAGTGTTTGCAAGAATGTGGAAACAGTTTGGTGGTTCCTCAAAAAGGTAAACATAGAGTTACCACATGACCCAGCAATTCAACTCCTAGGTATGTACCCTGAAGAATTGTAAGCAAGGACTCAAACAGATACTTGTACACCAGTGTTTTTTGAAGCATTATTACAATTATCAAAAGGTAGAAATAGCTCAAGTGTCCATCAACAGATGAAGAAGCAAAATATAGTTTTTACATGCAATGGAATATAATTCAACCGTCAAAGGGGGTGACTCTCTGATACATGGCCCAACATGGATGAATCTTGAAAACTTTATGCTAAGTGAAAGATACCAGACAAAAAAGAACAAATATTGTACGATTCTACTTGCCTGAAGTATCTAGAATAGGCAAATTTATTGAGATAAAAAGTAGAATCAGGGTTACCAGGGGCCAGGTAGAGTGGGTAATGGGGAGTTATTCTTGAATGGTTAGAGAATTTCTCTTTGGGATAATGAAAAAGTTTTGGAAATACATAGTGGTCATAGTTGCACAACATTCTGAAAGTAATTAATAGCTGAATTCTACACTTAAAATGAATTCTCTTAAAATGGTTAAAATGGCAAAACTTTATGGTATATGTATTTTACTACTTAAAATTAACCATAAACCATTGAATTATACACTTTAAATGGGTGAATAATACGGTATGTGAATAGTATCTCAATAAGGCTGTTGAAAAAAAAAATACTTCTCAGTTCTTGTGATCATGTACTACAAGAGCTTTTTACCGTGTTGTATTAGTTTGCTGGGGCTGCTACAAATTACCACAAACTGGGTGGCCTAAGAAACCGGAATTTATAGTCTCAATCATTGCAACTAGATGTCTGAAATTAAAGTGTTGGTGGGGTTGGCTTCTGATGGTTTGCATTCCTTGGCTTATGTATCACCTGGATCTCTGCCTTCTTCCTGTGTGCAAGACCGTGAGTCCAAATTTCTTCTTTTTATAAGGACACAGTTCTATTGGGCCCACCCTATGACCTCATTTTAAGTCAATTAGCTCTGTAAAGACCCTACTTTTATTTTCTTTTTTTCCAGTGTTACTGAGATAAAATTGACGAATAAAAATTGTATATATTTAAGGTATAAAATGTGATGTCTACATATATGTGTACATTGTGAAATACGTACCACAACAAGCTAATTAACATACCCTCATACCCTCACTTAGTTATCTTTTTTTTTTTTTTTTTGGCTGAGAACAATTAAGATCCACCCTCTTAGAAATTTCAAGTACATAATACAGTATTGTTAGCTTTAGTCACCCTGCTTTACCTTATATCTCCAGAACTTACTCATCCTACCTGTGTGAAATTTTTGTACCCTTTCACCAACATTCTCCCATTTCCTCCACTCCCCCCTTGGCAACTACCATTTTACCCTCTGCTCCTCAGAGTTTGACTTTTTTAGATTCCACATTTAAGTCAGATCATGCAGTATTTGAGACCATATTTTAAAATACACATTCTGAGGTACTGGTGGTTAATGCTTTAACATGAATTTTGGAGGGACATAATTCACCCTTAACACCTGTATTTTTCACTTGAAAGTGTGAGACAAGCATTTACGTTCATTACGTAACTATCACATAATTTTATTATTTTTTTAAAGATTTTTTTATTTATTTGACAGAGAGGGACACAGCGAGAGAGGGAACACAAGCAGGGGGAGGGAGAAGCAGGCTTCCCGCCGAGCAGGGAGCCCGATGTGGGGCTCGATCCCAGGACCCTGGGATCATGACCTGAGCCAAAGGCAGACGCTTAAGGACTGAGCCACCCAGGCGTCCCACTATCACATAATTTTAATGATATTAGAAGGATATCCACTTAATCCAGTTCTCTACTATTGAATATTTATGTTTCACTTTTGCAACAGTGTCATTACAGTGAACACTTTTGTGCATTGCCTTTTTGATATTATTTCTTAGAACAGATACCTAGAAATGAAATTGTCAGATCACTTTAAGGCACTAGATGCGGGCCACAAATTGTTGCAAGTATAAGAGGCATTTCTTGCCTTATTAGTAGATTGTTTATTAATTATATTTTTTCTTTGTGAATTATTCCTTTAAGTTATTTGCCTTTTTAATTTTAGAGTCTGAATATTTCTCTTACAATTCATATAAACTCTTCAATAGCGAAAATGATACTTTTTCTTCCATTTTTCTACAACTATTTATTCATTTATCTTTTGACTTTTAATTTTGGTCTTGTTTCCTTTTCAAATCACAGGAGGTTTGTTCTTATTTTCCTTGGTGTTTCTTTTATTGCTTCAAAGCTTAGCTTGTCCTTTTCTCAGAGTTTGTTAAGTATGTAATTCTGCCTTTTCCTGGGTGTTTCTATTGGGTTTAAAAATATTTAATTCTAGGGGCGCCTGGGTGGCTCAGTCGTTAAGCGTCTGCCTTCAGCTCAGGTCATGATCTCAGAGTCTTGGGATCGAGCCCCACATCGGGCTCCCTGCTCGGCTGGAAGCCTGCTTCTCCCTCTCCCACTCCCCCTGCTTGTGTTCCCTCTCTCGCTGTGTCTCTCTGTCAAAAAAAAAAAAGAAAAAAAAATTTAATTCTAGTCACATATACTTCTGTATACTTCTAAATATATTTTTTTCATGGTTTATATCCTTTATTTTCCAAGAAAATTAATTATCATGACTCAGTATTCATTAGCTAAAGCAATGTCTAACAATGGATGAACAAAGATGATTTATTTTTCTGAATGTACAAAATTCTGTCTCTTGAAAAAATTTCAACCACATAACCTCCCTTTTGACAATGTTGTGAAATTGTCCTGTGATTTCTTTCAGATATTTATAAACTACACCATAGGAGATAAGTTATTTTTTTAATAATACAGTATAATGAACATCTTGTTCATGCAACTGTCCATGTACTTACTTAGCTCTCCCTACCAAAGCCTATCAGTGCTTACTTAGAATTGTGCTTGGTTTAACAAACATCATATATACAATCTAACAACCCCTAAATAGTTATCAGTTTATTAAACTATTGAGAAGTGTGGGGAAAAAACTTCTAAATATATTTAAATCTAAGTTACCTGGAATTTGTTTTGCTAGATGGGATGTTGTGAGAATCATTTTGTTCTTTTGTTGCTAAATTGGTGGTTCCAATTAGTTAATTACTGCCTTCCTTGGTGATTAAAGACATCTCATATATTGAATAAAATTATTTTGGGATAGAGCTCTATTACACTGAGATTTTATTAAAGATTTGTATAGTATGTTTTAATATCTGAAAAGAACATTCTTCTCTCTTCCTCTTTACTCCTTTTTGCCGTCAGGATTTTCTTTGGCATTTTTACAAGTGTATTTTACAAGGAACACCTGTGTGCCATCTCCTATATTTAATTGTTTTTTATATTTACAAGGAATATAACTTGAGAAATATTAAATAGCTATACATTTAATCTTTCAAGTAGCAGGTATTTTTCTATATTGTTTCAAGTCTTCTTTTATGTCTTTTATAAAGACTTGTCCTTTCTTCATATAATTCAGACAAGTTACTATTGTTATTCCTCACGTGCATGTATTAGTTTCTGATAATTTTTCTTTGATTATTTTTGCTATTAACAATGAAATTTTTTACTGTGTTTTATTATTGCTCATTCCACTCCCCAGGAATATTGTTGATTTGTGTTTATCTTACCTGCAGTTGCTTTACGCAACTTTATCAGGTGTAACATTTTTAGTGGATTTATTTACATTTCGTGGGCAAACAATTCTATGGAAATTATAATGGTTTTATCACTTTTCTTTCTAATATTCATTTCTTATAATTATTGCACATGTTACTTGCTCAGACAGAATATCTAAAAACTAATACTAAGAAATAATGGCAGACACCCTTTTTGTGATTATTCCTTAATCTCTTGTATGTATTTCTGGTGCTTCACCAATAGGTATTTTTTTGTCTGATAGCTGGAAAATGGGTAAAGGAGAATCATTTTACTGTTTTTTGTTTTGTTTTATTGTGGGATTCGGAGTAGTATTTGGAATGGGTATTGGATTTTCTCAAATACTTTTGGACATGGATACCTAGTGAGATTATCATATGGATTTATTTTAATTTAATACATTAAAGTAATGCCATCTTTGCACATTTATTAACAAGTTTACTAGTATTAAATTACCTTCAGTAGCTGCAGTAAGATCTATTCTTTGGGGTAGAGTGTTCTTTTTTACATATGGTTTGATTTTATCAACATTTTGACTTTTTTTACATCCTTATCAACAAGTGACTTGAGTCTATGACTTGTTCTGATGGTATCTTTGTTAGGTTTTGATATCAGGGTAACTTTTGCTTGAAACGTCAGTGCATGCTGCTGCTATCCCAACAGCCAAACTATACAAACCAGAACAGCAAACTAAGATTGTTTTTTAGGTGATGAAAAAAGTGAAAGAGCCATATAGGTAAATGGTCAGGACTACTGATGTCGATTTAGGCCTCATTTTTGTGGAGTTGCATGGAGCCAGAGTCGGACTGGCTGTGGCTCTTCCCGGTTCGGCCGAGCATTGCGAGACAGGCTGCCCCCAAAATGCTGGATGGTCCGAGTCTTGCGTGCAGTAGGTGCTCCATCAGTAGTGCTTTAGTAAATGGTTAAATAGTACAGTGGATAGCCCAGAGACAGTTCTCCAGCCCAATTGATGTCTCTGGGTTCTTTTTTTTTTTTTTTTTTTTAAGTATGTACCTCAAATGTGAAGAAGTGAGCATAGTTTTCTTTCAGCTTTAAATCAACTTCTGTTAACAGTTTTTCAGCCCTTATTACTGTTGTCAAAAAAGGACACAGTGTCCTCCAGAGCATGATTCATTATATCACTAAACATAAACCCAGGTTCTTTGGGTTTTAAAAATTTGTCCTTGACCCCCTGGGAAAATAGCATATAGCAAAGTAATGGAAAAGTTCCAAAGCTCAGGAGGTCTTACAGGCATAATCTCTATATGTTTCTATTCACCCTTTAGCCACAGTCTGGAAGAAGCTTTGGACTTTGTGTTTTCCTTGCACCTTATTACTGAGAATATATTTCATCCAAATTTCTAAGAAGTTGGCTTTCAACTAAATTTCTTGTGTCTAATGCCCTACCTAAATGTCAAGAAACCTATCATTTTTTTCTAGTGGATGTGAAAATGTTTGATTAGACCTTTGTCTTTCTCCCTAGACCATTGGAGAAGCCCCCTCTCTTTCCTTTTTGTACATTCTAGCTCTGTCATTCCCTAGCCCCATTTAATCTTCTAAAGACACAAGCATACTTATAATCCTCTATTGGTTCCACATCAGAAATAGGTTGCAGTTAGATTTTTCTCTCACTCCATACACCAACAATAATTGTGTTTACATTAGAAATTTAAATATAAACAAATAATTATATAACTATGAGCAGAAATTACAGATAAATATATAATCTTAGTGTAAAGAAGGCTATAAAACACAACACAATAAGAGAATACATACTGAGAAAAGTATTTGCAACATGTGGCCGACAAAAGGTGAATAGCCTTAATAAAGAAATATTGTTTATGTGGTAATATACAAAAATAATATTCAGCTATATGAACAGTTCTTTATGTTATAGAAAGAAGTTATTATTTGATATTTTATTATTCTTATAGATGAACCAATTTTTTGTTATTACTTCTGTAGCAAAAACAAATTAGTTACTCGCCAGGACTCTGCAGCATAGAACATCAGCAAGAGATAACCAAACTAAAGACTGATTTAGAAAAGAAAAGTATCTTTTATGAAGAAGAATTGTCTAAAAGAGAAGGAATACATGCAAATGAAATTAAAAATCTGAAGAAAGAACTTCATGATTCAGAAGGCCAGCAACTTGCTCTCAACAAGGAAATTATGATTTTGAAAGACAAATTGGAAAAAAACAGGAGAGAGAGGTAAGAATCAAGTTATTTACTCTTTAATAAATATTTCCTGAATGCCTATTATGTGTCAGGGGCTGGAGATACATGGGCAGTCCACATATCCCAGTTCTACGGAGCCCAAAGTCAAGATCAGTAAATAGGAAATTATACTACAGCATGACAGGCAAGCACACAGGATAGTATAAGTGCAGACAAAATGCAGGAGCTCCCATAGACGAGGCACAAAGGATAACTTCGGTATGTCTGGGTTTTTTGGACAAAATTATGTCTAATTTAAGACCAAAGAGATAAATTATCTAACTGTGGAAGAGTGTCCAGATAGACGTAGCAGAATGTGCTAGGATGGAGAGGAAAAGAGGGGAGCATGGCACATTCAGAGACTACGCTGTCCTGATGGTGAAGCCATAGAAGGCCAGGTGAGAGGGTGAGAAGTGGGTCTGCAGAGGGAAGTAGAGGCAAGATCATGAAGGAGGGCAAGGAGTTTGGGCGTCATCCTGAGGCCGTTGAAGGCAGGTGACAGGGTGGTACTCGTGGTTTTGAAAGATCACTCTTGTTTCTGTGTGGAGCGGGACTGAGGGGGGCAGATGGCAGGTAGGAACCTGGCTGTGGGAAATGAGCAGGACTGTAGGTGCTGACCTCGAAGGTGGAGGGAAACATGTGGGCTCGGAAGGTCCCAGAGACCCAGAACCTGGGTGCCATAATGGCCAGATGTGAGAAATTGCTGCTGGGACCTGGGACCTTATTTTTAGGCAGCTGAATGTATGCTATTGTCATTCTCAACTTATTTTGGAAGCCAAAATTTATTTAGTTTGGTCCATTCATTCAACAGAATTTTTTTAGGACCTGTGGTGGGTAAAGCACTGTTATGGGCCCTGGGAACGTAGCAGTGGATAGACAAAAAAAATCTCTGTCCTTATGGAGCTTTCCTTTAGTTAGGTGAAAGACTACAAACAAAATAAGTAAAATATAGAATATATTAGGTAATGATAAATGCCAAGAACAAAAAATACGGCACAAGACAGGGCCATGAAGCATTGAGGGGGCAATTAAATTGTCTGTATAGACTGGTCTGGGGAAATTATGCTGAGAAGGTAATTGAAGTAAGGGCTAAAGAAAGTAGGGAGACATCTCTACAGATGTAGGAGAAGAGTACACGGAGTACAGTCTGTTAAAAAAATAACAAGAAGGCAAAACTAGGGAGACAGTATAAAGATCAGTGCTTGCCGGGGCTTGGGGGAGGGTGGAGGTGTCTAGGAGGATGTCCAGGGCAGTGCAGCTACTCTGTGTGATGCTGTAATGGTGGGTGCATGTCATTGAACATGTGTCCAAACCCTGACGTAAGCCGTGGAGTTTGAGTGATGCTAATGTGTCCACTGCAAGTTCACTGACAAAACACATGCTCCACCCTGGTGGGGGTGGTGTTGTGGGGAGGCTGTACCTGTGTTTGGGGGGCAGGGGGTATGTGGGAAATCTCTGCTTTGAACCTAAAACTTTTCTAAAAAATAAAGTCTATTAAATATAATAATAAGGAGGCCAATATGGCCAAGGTAGACTTAAGGGGAAAGTATAGTAGGAGATAAGTATGAGAGGGACCCGGGCCAGATCGCACAAGGCTTTGTGACAGGTGACTTCTGGTTATTTGCTCTGAATAAAACCATTGCAGGGATGTACTGCGGGATTTTGAGTGGAAAATTGACAAATACTGGGTTGTGTTTTAACAGGGTTACTCTGACTACTGGGTTAAAAACAGTCTGACTTAGATAAGAGAAAAGCATGGAAATGATTTAGAAGGCTATCATAGTAGTCCAGGCCCAAGAGGATGGTGGGTTGGCCTATGGTAGAGGCAGAAGTGGTGGAAAGACATGTTGGAATTCTGATACTCCTTAAAAGTAAAGACACTGGTCTCTGCTGGTGGACTAGATACTGAGGGAGAAAGGAAGAAGAAGAAGAAGAATCAAGGATGATACTGAGGTTTCAGGCCTTAGCAGTTAGGAGATTGTAGTTACCATTTAGAGAGGAACAGTGCGAAGGAAGCACGTTTGGGATAGGAGTATTACTGGGAGCTCATTTTAAACATGTTTGAGATGCCCACTAGACACCCACATGGAGATGTCAAGTAGGTCATTGGGTAGATCAGCCTGGATTTTAGGGCTAGAGATAAAATCCTGGGAGTAGTTTATCACTCACATGGTATTTAAAACAGTGAGACTCTGTGAGATCACTTAGTGATTGGTAGAGATAGAAAAGAGGTTCAGCACTGAGCCCTGGGGTGCTCCAGTCTTTAGGACTTTGGAAATGAGGAAGAAACAGCCAAGAATGATAGGAAGAAGACCGGCTGATTTGGTGTCCTGGAAACCACGTGATGAAGCATATCAAATCTGTCTACATGTTAACGTGAGATGAGGTCTGAATCAAGTAAGATGAGGTCCAAACAATGACAGTTGAATTTAACAATATGAGGCTTATTGGTAACTTTGGTAAGAACAATCAGTGGAACAGGAGGGGCAAAAACCCGACAGTGGGATCCAAGACTTAAAGGAGAGCAGTTGGAAAACAGAATAGTGGTGGGAATCTCTTAAAAGCAAACAGTGCAAGGAAGCAGTAGCTGGAGGAGAAATTTATCTCAAAAGAAGTTATTTTTGCCTTTTGTTTCTGTTTTTAGATGGGAGAAATAACACCATGGTTGTAATCTGATAAGAATTATCCAACAGGTGGAGAAAAGTGCAGAAACCATGTAACTTGAACAGGTGTATGAGTGGAGGGTTTGGCCTGAGCTGTGCTTCTCACCTAGAGAAAGAGAAGAGAAAGTAGAGTGTATGAGGAAGGTAAATAGGGTGGTAAGGAACTTGTTTATTTGTGGAGCTCTCCTGAGTTGGGCATGTTGAATTTGAGGTGCTTGGCGAGACATCTTTGTGGAGATACCAAATCAGCAGTTGAAGCAAGCCCAGAAAAGCTTCAGATTAAATTCAGAGTTCATCAGCGTAACAGGTAATTGGATTCAGGTGGTGCGGTGGATGAGCCAGCTCAGGGGAAGTGTGCAGAGAGAGAGGTCGAGCTCTGGAACGGAATACCCAGGAGCATTGGTATTTTGGGGAAGGACAGAAAGAAGGGAGTCCACAGGGCAGAGATGGAGACTGGAAATCGGAGAGCATGGTGTCACTGAAGCCAAGAGAAGGTAGCATTTCAAGAGGGAGGAAATGGACGACGCTGTCAAAGGTGGCGGGTAGATTGGGTGTGGTAACAGGACTATGGCCGGTTGTGAGAGAACAGGTTTTTGAGGTGGTGGCGCAGCAGAAGCCAGATTTTGTGTGGTGAGGAACAGATAGGTGATGAGGAAGTGGATACAGCACACCCTGTCAAGGTTTCCAGATGGTTCCCAGTGAACAGGAAGGCAGGGAATTGGCAAATGAAGCATGACATAGGGTTCAGGGAAGAGTGTGTTCATTTTGTTTTCATATGGAAGAGACTTCAGCTTTGTTTAGTGCTAGTAGGAAAAAACAAGAAGAGTTTTACATAGAAATTTTACTCAGTTTATTTGTGTACATATTTTTTCGAAAGGCTTCTTTGTAATTTTTCAAGTTTTTGTCATTGTTTGTTATTTGGAGTTGCTTCTGAATCAAGATTATTTTTTAAATTTTATTTAAATTCACATTACTTAACATATAGTGTATCATTAGTTTCAGGGGTAGAGTTCAGTGATTCATCAGTTGTATATAACACCCAGTGCTCATTATATCACGTGCCCTCCTTCATGTCCATCACCTACTTACCCCGCCCCCCCACCTCCCCTCCACAACCCTCAGTCTGTTTCCTATAGTTAAGAGTCTCTTGTGGTTTGTCTCCCTCTCTCTTTTCATCTTACTTTATTTTTTCTTTCATTCCCCTATGATCCTCTGTTTTGTTTTTTAAATTCCACATATGAATTAAATCATATGGTATTTGTCTTTGACTGACTTATTAGCATAATACATTCCAGCTCCATCCACATCGTTGCAAATGGCAAGATTTCATTTCTTTTTGATGGGTGAGTAACATTCCAGTGTGTGTGTGCGTGTGTGTGTGTGCGTGTGTGTGTGTGTGTATACACATCTTCTTTATCCACTCATCCATCAGTGGACATCTGGGCTCTTTCCATATCTTGGCCATTGTGGACATTGTTGCTATAAACATTGGGGTGCAAACATAACTAAATTTTGACTATTGATAATTTAAAAAAAAAAAAATTTTTTTTTTAAGATTTTATTTATTTGACACAGAGAGAGGCAGAAAGCAAGCACAAACGGGGAATGGCAGGCGGGGGAGAAGCAGGCTCCTGGCTGAGCAAGGAGCCTGACTGGCTCAGTCAGTTAAGCAGCTGCCTTCTGCTCGGGTGGTGATCCCAGGGTTCTGGGATAATTTTTTTAAAGTGGCATGTTTGCCTGCACACAGGATGGTTTATTTTCGCAGAATTTATAATTTAAAATATAATTTCATTTATATTCACTAATATAGTGATGTAAGAAGTTTTTAAGATTAGGGGCGCCTGGGTGGCTCAGTCGTTAAGCGTCTGCCTTCGGCTCAGGTCATGATCCCAGGGTCCTGGGATTGAGCCCCCCATCGGGCTCCCTGCTCGGCGGGAGGCCTGCTTCTCCCTCTCCCACTCCCACTCCCCCTGCTTGTGTTCCCTCTCTCACTGTCTCTCTCTCTCTGTCAAATAAATAAATAAAATCTTTAAAAAAAAAAAAGACGTTTCTAAGATTACATTTTTAAAATCAGCCATTATTCAGGTTCTTTGTTGACTTGGAATCAATCATATGAAATTACTCAGAACAGATCCACATTGAATTTCATTTACTGCTAAGATATAAATCTCTTTAAATTTTTTTTTATTGAATATAAGGTGACATACAGTGTTACCTTAGTTTCAGGTGTACAACATGGTGATTCTCTACAGGTTATGCTGTGCTCACCAGTGTAGCTACCATCTGTGACTGTATGACACCATTACAGTATCATTGACTAGATTCTCTAGGCTGTGCCTTTTATTTCTATATCTTATTCATTCCATAACTGGAAGCCTGCACCTCCTGCTCTGCTTCACCCATTTTTCCCATCCTCCACTCCCCTTCCCTTCTGGCAACCATCAGTTCTCTGTATTTATGGGTCTGTTTCTGCTTTTTGTTTGTTCATTTGTTTTTTAGATTCTACATGTGAGTGAAATCATATGGTATTTGTCCTTCTAGGTCTGGCTTCTTTCACTTGGCTTAATACCCTTTAGGCCCATCCATGTTACCACAAATGGCAACATCTCATCCCTTTTTATGGCTGTGTAATAGTCCATTGTGTATGTATTATCCATTTGCCTATTGATGGACACTTAGCTTGCGTCCATTATCTTTGCTTTGTAAATAATGCTGCAGTAAACATAAGGGTGCATATATCTTTTCAAATTAGTGTTTTCATTTTCCTCAGGTAAATACCCAATAGTGGAATAACTGGATCATTTCTATTTTTAATTTTTTGAGGCACCTTTGTACTGTTTTCCACCATGACTGCACTGGTTTGTGTTCCCACCAACAGTGCATGTGGGTTCCTTTTTTTCCACATCTTTGCCATCACTTATTTCTTGTCTTTTTTATGTTAGCCATTCTGGCAAGTGTGAGGTGATACCTTATTGTGGTTTTGACTTGTATTTCCCTGATGATCAATGATGTTGAGCAACTTTTCATGTGTCTGTTGGCCGTCTGTATGTCGTCTTTAGAAAAATGTCTATTCAGGTCTTCTTCCCATTTTTTAATTGGATTACTTGGGTTTTTTTTGGTGTTGACTTGTATACGTTCTTTGTATATTTTGGATATTAATCCCTTATCAGATATGTCATTTGCAAATAACTTCACCCACTCAGTAGTTTGCCTTTTCGTTTTGATGATGGTTTCCTGGCAAGTTTTTTATTTTGATGTAGTCCCAACAGTTTATTTTTGCTTTTGTTTCCCTTGTCTTAGGCATATCTTAAAAAAAATGTTGCTATGGCTGATATCAGAGAAATTACTGCCTGTGTTCTTTTCTAGGAATTTTATCAGGTCTAACATTTAGATCTTTAATCCATTTTTATTTTATTTTTGTGTATGGTGTGGGAAAGGGGTCCAGTTTCATTCTTTTGCATGTGGCTGTCCAGTTTTCCCAGAACCCTTTATTGAAGAGACTATCTTTTCCCCATTGTATATTCTTGCCTCCTTTCTCATATATTAATTCATCATATAAGTGTGGGTTTATTTCTGGGTTCTCTGTTCCATTGATCCTTGTGTTTATTTTTGAGTCAGTACCTTACTGCTGTAATTACTACAGCTTTGTAGTATATCTTGAAATCTTATAGTATGCCTCCAGCTTTGTTCTTGTTCCTGAAGACTGCTTTGGCTTCTTGGGGTCTTTTGCGGTGCCATACAAATATTAGTATTACATGTTCTAGTTCTATGAAAAATGCTGTTGCTACTTTCCTGGGTATTGCACTGAATCTGTAGGTTGTTTTGGCTAGTATGGACATTTTAGCAATATTAATTCTTCCAGTCCATGTGCATAGACTGTCTTTCCATTTGTTTGCATCATCTTCAATTTCTTTCATAGTTTTTAGAGTACAGGTCTTTCACCACCTTGTTTAAGTTTATTCCTAGCTATTTTATTTATTCTTTTTGGTGTGGTTATAAATGCAGTTGTTTTCTTAATTTCTCCTTCTCCTACTTTGTTATTAGTGTATTAGTGAAATGCTACCAATTTCTGGATATTAATTTTGTATCCTGCAACTTTACTGAATTCATTTATTTCAGTAGTTTTTTTTAGTGGAGTCTTCAGGGTGTTCTAGTTATAGTATCATGTCATCTGCAAATAGTGACAGTTTAACTTCTTACTTACCAGTATGGATCCTCATATTCCCCCTTTTTTTCTTTGTCTGATTGCTGTGGCTACAACTTCCAGTACTATGTTGGATCAAAGTGGTAAGAGCAGACATCCTTACAGGAAAAGCTCTCAGTTTTTCCCCATTATGGAGGATGTTTGCTAAGGCCTGGGCTTTTATTTTGGGGAAGAGTTTTGATTACCGATTAAATTTTGTTACTAGTAATTGGTCTGTTCAGATTTTTTGTTTCTTCCTAATTCAATTTGGAAGATAGTGTGTTTCTGGGAATTTATCCATTTCTTCTAGTTTTTCCAATTTGTTGGCATACATTTTTCATAGTATTCTCTTATTCTTTGTATTTCTGTGGTATCAGTTCTCTTTTGTTTCTGATTTTATGTATTCGAGTCTTTTTTCTTGATGAGTCTGGGTAAGGGTTTATCAGTTTTGTTTATCTTTTCAAAGAACCAGTTCTTGGTTTCATTATGGGTTTTTTCTCTTTTAATCTCTATTTCATGTATGTCTGCTCTGATCTTTATTATTTCCTTTCTTCTACTCACCTTGGATTTTGTCTTTTTTTTTTCTCTCTCATTTAGGTATAAAGTTAGATTGTTTTTTTGAGCTTCTTAGTTCTTGAGTTGGCCTGTATCACTGGATATTTCCCTCTTAGAACTGCTTTTGCTGTGTCAGAGATTTTGGACCATTGTGTTTTCATTTTCATTTGTCTCCATGTATTTTTTTTTTATTTCTTTGATTTCTTCATTGACCCATTGGTTGCTTAGAATATAAGCCTCTTCATCTGCATTTCAGCTCAGTGTTTGAAAACTGATTCCCCTTTCTCCCTTAGGTGGTTTCCAAAAAGTCTGTTAGCACTATGTTTACCTCTAAGGGTGAGTCAGTTGTGCCTCTCAGAACTATCATTTTAAATAAGTTTTATAATATTAAATTTGTTGTGTATTTTTGCATATGTGTGTAGGTAGGTATGTAGGTAGGTAGGTACCTAGGTAAGAAGAAAAGGAAGGGCTGAATATATTGAGAGAACTATTGGAAATTTCACTGAGGGTTTGCTAGAAATCTTGAACTGAGTATAAGGAATCATGCTGGGGCCCATGTATCCCCCTCTTTCCCTAACCTCTTCATTTTCCCATACTTTCTGGTACATATGCAACCAAATAAGGTGAGCACAATCATGAAGTCTACAAATCACAGATGTCTTCTCAGATTTTCAAATGAAAAACAAAGTAGATGTTGTTAGGCAGACAAGTCTATTAATTAAAAGAGAATGATTGTGACTTTTAATTTTAAGGGGGAAGATAAGGATTTGGCACATTTAACATATGTGACTTTTCAGAATAAAAGCATATGGTACAGTAGCCAGTCGGGGATACCATTATTTTAACTTTAATTCCATTCCTTTTTTTTCCCCCTCTTATGTTTCAAATTGTGTTAGTCAAAGTGAAAGGGAAGAATTTGAAAATGAGTTCAAACAACAGTATGAACGAGAAAAAGTATTATTAACTGAAGAAAATAAAAAACTGACAAGTGAACTTGATAAGGTGAGTGATACAATCTAATTTGTATTCCCTGAGCATATGCTAGATGTTCAGCACTGTGATAGAAATTGTAGAAATAATTTTATGTTTGATGCACAGTTTGGGTTTACTATCCCTCCTTATATACAAGGATTACCTAGATGGTACAGGCAAGTTTTCATTACACCAGTCTGTATAGGAGTTCTGAGGAGAGGGTTTTACTTATCTCATCTTATTCTTTGTCCCATTTATTTTTTGATCCTCTATTCTTTATTTCACTTTCCATCTATTCTCTTTTTCACTCTTTCCTGTCATACTTAGCACTTACTCTTTCATGGCTGTTGGAGTTAAGCTGGCCATTGGCAAGAGCAGGAATATTTAGGCCAAACTGGAGAAGTTTTGACAACTATGATGTCCTATTCATGGTGGAAAACTGCGAGTAGCTAGAAATAATATCATTGGTAGGTAGGAATCCAGGGAAACCAGCTCTGCCTAAACTGCTGTAGCTTGAGTAAAGAGCAGAACCATAGATTAAACTTAGACTCAGCCAGATTTGTGAACAAAATGTCAAATACTTAAAAGGAATGTTTTTCTGTTTAGTAGCTGAGATTTCTTGAACCGCCGTTATTCTGCATTTCTTTTGTCAGTTCTTAACAAACAGTTGTAAAAATCCTAATATTATCCAGACATTTTAATAATCTTATTTATATTTAATTAAGAACATTTGGGTAATTGTGTTTTATAATGATTTCTAGGACTTTCCTCCAGTAAAAGTATTTTGTTCAGTTATTAGTTATTCTAATAACAGATTGAAATACCATGACTAAATAGTCATAGAAGAGAGACTTTTTATTGTCTCTCACAATTTTTATTGTCTCTCAGTTTTCCTTTGTGTTCCATGCATCTTTCACTATTTTCCTCATGACTGTTAGGTCCTTTACACATTTAATAATGACTTTGCTTGTTTGCTTGAAAACTATTTGAGAAACAATTCCATTTGTCCATTTTGTAAAGTCTTATGGAGCTGATGTACACAGACACTGTGGGAAGTGGCCAGAGATAGTAAGTAGTATGAATGTTTTGTTTAAAGTACGAAGAGTATATGAAGGTGATTGTGTAACTCTTAGTTATTTCCACTAAAATAAAACTAACAGTATTTGAATTTTATCCAAATAGGTCACATAATTTTTATTTCATGTGTTTGACTAATATGACTATAAAATTAAACATTATTTCTGTCTATTAGAATTTAAGATTCTCTTAAGAGTTACCTTGACGTAAGAAATGTAATTAAACTCTAGAAGGCCTCTGCATGTAGTTTATAAACAAATTACCTAGTAAAAAATGTATATAGTTCAAGAAAAATTATATTAAATAATAATCAAATTGAATGTAGATCAAATCTTGTATTCACCCCTTGGTTTTATTTCATTAGTAACCATAAAGTTCTGCCGAGTTTTCCAGAAATACATATTTAGAGATAATTTGTAAGCAATACTCTTTTTGATTCTGATGAGATGCAAAGGATAAAAATAAAAGCCTGTCTCCTAAGTTAATAAAAGTAGAACATTACCTTTTCTTACTAAATTGAAAGGTATGATGAAGGATGAGTAGAACTTTGAGAGCAAATTTGTATGGTGGGCAAATATTTAATGACAAATGATAACAAGGAAATATTTATTCCTGGAGAAATAGAGATGGATCTGGGTTCTGCTACCTTTTAAGCCTCTTCCCTATATTTATTCCTTTTACAGCATTTGCTTCTCTTCCTCCTTAACTCTCAGTTCACCTTAACTGAGCATCTTCATTGTTTCTTTCTGTTCAATCATTTTCTGGTTTGGTTTGAACTGTGTTTTTTCACCAAGAGGGATAACCAAAGAATACTTTTGCCGTTGCTCTAACAGCTCTTCTGTCTGGAACCTGAGCGGAGAGCTGAATTTCTTCTCAGCAGAACTTCTGGCATAGAAGCCAGAAAACAACTATTAGGTTAATTTTGAAATTTATTTAATTAATGCTATGAATAGATTCTCATGTTCACATTTTTTTATTATGTTAGCCAACATTTTTAAACTCCACAAATTAAAATTTAAAAGGAAATTAAAAAGGGGTGCCTGGGTGACTCAGTCAGTTAAGTGTAGAACTCTTGATTTCAGCTCAGGTCATGATCTCAGGGTCGTGAGATCAAGCCCCCAACTCAGGTGCAATGCTAGGCATGGAGCCTGCTTGGGATTGTCTCTCTCTCACTCTGCCCCTCCCTCCACACCTCCACACCTCCGCCCACCACTCATGCTCTCCCTCTCTCAAAAAAAAAAAAGAAATCGAAAAAAAGTTTGTTGATATTTTCAGAAGTCTGGTAAGTTTCTTTTATTTTTTTAGAGAGAGAGAGCACTCTCTCTAAAATGAGAGGGGGGGTGGAGGGGGAGTGAAGGGCAGAGGGAGAGAATCTTAAGCAGGCTCCAAGCCCAGCCCAGAGCCCCACGGGGTGGGGCTTGATCTCATGACCCTGAGATTGTGATCTGAGCCAAAATGAAGAGTTGGACGCTTAACTGACTGATCCACCCAGGCACCCCTGTTAAGTTTCACTTTTTATTAAAAGATAACTTATTGCAAATAAAATTAGCCATGTATGTTAGAGAAAGTAAATGGCTTCCCATAAGGAAAAGTATTATTTGTATCTTGTTCTTAAATTATTATTTTACAAAAAAGCAAAATTATAAAAATTACATAAAAGTTACCCATGATCTCATTACCACAAAACAACGATTTTAATTTTATGTGTTCCTTTCCAGGTTTTGTTTGTATAAATATTATGTAATAGGTGCAGTCATACGTGCATTCCGTTTTCTAATATGCCTTTCACTTAAAATGTCATGAGCATGTTTCCATATTCTATACTATACTACTATTCCATACTATAAGCCAGATATGTCAAGGTACAAATAGTAAAACCTGATTCTCATTCCCAAACAAGCAAAATGAACTAATACTTGGCTAGAATTTACTGAGGGCAGGTCCTCTTCTGAGTTACTTTATATAAATCATTTAATCCTCACAAAAACTCTGTGAGGTGTTCCCTATTACTCTTGCCATCTTGTAGATGAGACTGAGGCAGAGGGGGATGAGACTCCTTTCCTAATCAGAGAACTAGGAAGTGGCCAGATGAAATTTGAATACAGGCAGTCTGGCTCCAGAGTCCATGCTTTTATTCAGTAATAATGAAAAGATTAGCATTTCTCTAATACTGAACAAGTCTACTTAAAACTACCTGTAACTATTGTAACACGGCCTTGCAAAATCTGTGTTTCCTCTCCTTCCTGCAGATGTCTAGCTGACCTCACTCACAAATTAGTTGGGAGGGCTGTCAAAAGCAATCATAATAAAAAATAATGTGTTGTAGGAATTAGTGAAGACATTCATCTGCAAAAAAATTTTCAAAAACAGCCGGTAAACTTCTGTCTATGCTAACATGAAGAGATTGATGAATCCTCTCAAGAAAAAAAAATTTTTTCAAAGTGGACCCCATTGTCAAAAACAACCATTATGGAGCTCTGGGAATTAACCAGAGGAAGACCACTACAAAACATTGATGAGATAAATGAAGGAATATCTAAACAAATGGAGAGATGTACCCTGTTAATGGATTGAAAGACTTGGAATTGTTAGGACCTCAGTTCTCCTCTAATGTATAAATTCAGGGAAATCCCTATCAAAATTCTGGTAGGCTCTGGAATTGAGAAGCTCATCCTTAAATTTATTTGGGAATACAAAAGACCTATAATAGCCAGGTGCAACAAAAATTGGAGGATTTACCTGACAGTCTTTGGAAACTTACTAGTAGTATTGGCATGATGGAACCATAGATTAATGGTCTAAAAATAAGCCCTCATATTTATGGCCAATTGATTTTCAGCCAAAGTGCCAATGCAATTCAAAGGGAGAAGGATAATCTTTTCAACAAATTGTGCTGGAACACTTGGATATCCATATGCAAAAAAATTAACTTAAATTCTTATGCCATATAAAAACATTAACTCAAAGTGGATCATAAACTGAAACGTGAGCGATAATCATAGGAGAAAATCTTCATGATTTAGGGTTAGTCGAAAATTTCATAGATATAAATTAAAAGTACAACCCATGAGAGAATAATAATGATAAATTGTACTTCATCACATCTAAAGACAACATTAAGAAAACTAAAAGACATACACAGATGAGGAGGAAACATTTGCAAATCACTTACCTGATAAGAAACATATTTAAAATATAGAAAGAACTTAAAATTCAAGAATAAGAAATAATGCAAACAACCCAGTGAAAAATTGGGGGAAAAATTTCAGTAGACATTTCATGAAAGAGATATGAATGACAAGCATGTAAAAAGATGTTCAATGTCATTAGGAAAATGTGCACTTAAAACCACAGTTATGTACTGCTGTACACCCTCAAGAACAAGTGGAATCAGTAAGAGTGACCATACCAACTTTTGGCAAGGATATGGCAGAACTAGAACTCCTGCACTGCTTGTAGGAGCATCTGGTGGTGGTATAACCACTTCAGGAAATAGTTTCAAAGGTTCTCAAAAAGGTAAGCATACCGTTACCATGTGACCCAGAAATTCTTGTAGATATTTATTTAAGAGAACTGAAAACACAGTCCTCTTAAAAACTTGTGTATGAATGTTCATAGCATAATTATTCACAATAGCAAACAACTGGGAACAGTACCAATGCTCATCAGCTAGTGAACAAGCAAATGAAATTTACTATTATCCATATAATAGAATACTACTCAGCTGGAAAAAGGAGTGAATTTCTGATACACGCAATACTGTGGTTGAACCTCAATATTGTGACGAGTGAAAGACAAAAAAACTCTCATGTAGGATTTCATTGATACTAAATTTCTTGGAAAAGCCAAAGTATAGAAACAGAAAACAGATCAGCAATGCCTGGAACTCAGGTTGAAGCCAGGGCTGACTGCAAACCAGCAGTGGGGAAATTTCTCCTGTACCAAAACTGGATTGTGGTGATTGTTGCACAGCTGTTTAAATTTATTAAAGATCCACAGTTTGGCTATAGCCAAACTGTGGATAGAGCTGAGATGCCCTTCAACAGATGAATGGATAAAGAAGATGTGGTCCATATATACAATGCAATATTACTCAGCCATCAGAAAGGATGAATACCCAACTTTCATATCAACATGGATGGGACTGGAGGAGATTATGCTAAGTGAAATAAGTCAAGCAGAGAAAGTCAATTATCATATGGTTTCACTTATTTGTAGAACATGAGGAATAGCATGGAGGACCTTAGGAGAAGGAAGGGGAAAATGAAGGGGGGGACATCAGAGGGTGAGATGAACCATGAGAGACTATGGACTCCGAGAAACAAACTGAAGGTTTTAGAGGAGAGTGGGGTGGGGGAATGGGTTAGCCTGGTGATGGGTATTAAGGAGGGCATGTATTGCATGGAGCACTGGGTGTTATTCAAAAATAATCATGGAACACTACATCAAAAACTAATGATGTACTTTATGGGGACTAACATAACATAATAAAATTAAATTAAAAATAAATACATTTATTAAAAATCCATGAACCATACACTTGTAATGAATAAATTTTATTGTATGTAAATTATACCTCAGTAAATCTGTAAAAAGAAAATAGCTGGTAAAGTACATTTTCAGAGGTAAGTGGCACACCTTGAGGTACAGAACTTCAATCCCTTATTCTCAATGGACAAGTAAGGGTGTATGTTGGCATCAATAGCTTCTCTGGACCCCATTGCCTTCTGAGAAGACAGTGAGGTTGGAGGTAGGGTAAACAGGGAATTACAGCTGTGCTCCTTTGGTAGAGGGAAAGAAAGAAAACTGCATTGTGACTTGTGCCAAAACTGTCTATGTCTCACAGAAGTGCAGGCCAAAAACACATGAGAACAACCCTAGGTCACTAGGAGGATTCCTGATCAATTTAAATGAGGGAATTGGCACACTGTGACCTGAGCCAGATCTGACTCTCAGACTAAGACCCGTGAACTAAGAAGAATTTTTACATAACTTCTAAGTAAGTTTTTGTAAGAAGAACAAGATGTGATGGAGGCCATGTGTGTCCCACAAAGACAAAAATATGTACTATCTAATTCTTTATTGGAAAGTTTGCAGACCCCTGACTTAGAACATGGCTTTAGCCTGTATTAGAAACTGAACCAAATATACGCACGCATACACACGTATATACACACACACACACACACATGTATGTGTAAAGACATTTATTGTAAGGAATTTGCTCACCTGATTATGGAGTCTGACAAGTCCGAAGAGCTGTAGTTTGCAGTCTGGAGACCCAAGGGAGCCTATGATATAGTTTCAGTCCACATCCAAAGGGCTTGAGACTCAGGAAGAGCTGCTGTTTCCATAAGAGTCCAAAAGCAGGAAAAACTAACCTCCCAGCTTGAAGGAATTTAGGCAGGAGAAGTTCCCTCCAATTCATCCTACTCCCTAGGGTCAGCCTTTTTATTCTGCAGGCCTTTAGCTGATTGGTTGGGCCCACTGTGTTAGGGAGGGCAATCTGCTTTATTCAGTCTCCTGATTCAGATGTTAATTTCATCCAGAGACACCTTCACAGACACACCCAGAGTAATGTTTGATCACGCTTGTTGGCACCCTAAGACCCAGTCAGGTTAACACGGAAAATTAACTATCACTTGGCCTCTCATCCCCACAAACTTGTAAATAGCTCTTCTAGGAAAAACTTGCCTTCTTCAGGTTGAGTAATCAAAAAGAAACGAACACAGGAACACAGTATTTCTATAAACATACCAAAAAACGAGAAAGGAATAGTAATAACTAATGCAGATTGAGACCATTTATCAGAAAAACTACAGCCATGAAATGAAAATTGAATGCAAATATTTTATCATAAATTTTTAAAAACCTACTAAAGCAGGAACTTTCGCTTCTATGGCAGATTAGTTTACCTCATACCCACCACCTCACCAAGAGCTGGATTTTTTAAAAAATTGTCTTAATATGGTGGGACTATTTCCCACAGTATTTATCTGCAGGAAGGCATTGGAGAGATAAGAAGGCAGCCGTCATCACTGACCAAGATCCTATAGAGGAGTAGTGCAGAGAGATGAGCCCAGCACTCAATGCCGCTTTTCCCCTTGAGGCATTTGCTGATATGAAAGCAGTAGCTGAGGATCCAGGAAGCTGAGCACAGTATTCCACAGTCCCACAAGTTTGAAGGGATGAATACAAACTTTCAGTTGGACTCATTGAAAGGCTACATTTTAGGAATAAGAGTGAACCAGAAAGAGATGAGACCTCTCACTGACTGAAACCTAGCCTCCAAGTAACTCAATACCTGACCTATCTTGAATCTAAATACCTGCCAGGTAAATACTCTCTGGAGGAAGATACTATGTACAGATCCTCAAATTACCTCTAAAATTTTTATGCAAAATGTGTGGCATACATTAAAACAATTACCATGCATACCAAGAGATACAACTAAATCACTGAAAACCAAGAGTAAAAATAAAATAGCAAAAACAAAATAAGGAAAGAAAAAAAACAAAAAACAGAAAACTAGGCAGTCTGTATAAGCAAGCCCACAGGGATTCCCATCAGAATTTCCATAAATGAAATTTTATAATAACTGTATGATAGAAAATTTAAGACATGAAGAATTTCAGCAGACAACTGGAGTGTATACAAAAGAGTCAAATAGAACTTCTAGGAGTAAAAACTAAAATAACCAAAATACCGAATAGATTTTAACAGCAGACTGGAAAGAGCTGAAGAAAAGAGTATATAAATAAAAAAATATCAGACTAAAGTATGGGTAGAGATTAATTAAAAGGATGGAAATACATAAAAGAGGACAGAGACCAAGGGGACGTGATGAAAAGATCTTATGTACAAATACTTGCTCTCCCAGGTGGAGAGGATCAAGAGACTGTGGCAGAAGCAGTATTTGAGGAATTAATGGCCCATAATTTTCCAAAACTTATGAGAAACATTTAGGTACAAAATCAGGAAATGCCACAAACCCTAAAGGTGATAAATAGAAATTAAATCCCACTTAGGGACATCATAGAAAAACTGCTGAAAACCAGCAACCAAGGAGAACCCTAAAAGCAACCAGAGAAGAAAGTCACATTATATTCAAATGAGCAAAAGTTAAACTGAAAGTTAACTCCCCAACAGAAAAAAATGGATTTCCAAAAAGGAATCAAAACGGGGAATAAAAAGGAATGCCATTTTCAAAGCGCTAGAGGAGGATAATTGCCAACCTGGAATGTCCTATATGGCAAAAAACGTCTTTCAGAAATGAAAGCAGAAATCGAGACTATAGAAAACTCTGCAGGACAAACCTGTTTGCTTCAACAAATAAATTACAAGAAAAATAAAAGTGCTGGAGGGGAACTGCTATGGACAGAATGTTTGTGGCCCTCCAAAATTCACATGTTGAAACCTACCCCCTAGTGTGATTGTAGGAGGAGGTGCTGCCTTTGGGAGGTGATTAGGTTGTGAGGTGGCACTCTCATGGTGGTATTATTATCCTTATGAAAGCAACCCTGGAGAGCCCACTCACACCTCCCACCCTCTGAGGATGGCAGCCAGAAGACAGCCATCTATGAACCAAGAGCAGATCTCACCAGACACTGAATCTGCTGGCACTTTGATCTTGGACTCTCTAGCATCCAGACTGTGAGAAATAAATGTTTCGTACTTAAATTACCCAGTCTTTCGTATTCTATTATAGGGGCCTGAATGGACTAAGAGCCTATAAATAAAAGAGACTTAAAAGATATAGGAACCATTAAGCTGTGGTTACTTGTTGGTATCACAATTCAATTTAATAAACTGTTAAGCTTTTTGATATTTTGAGATACCTGGAAATTTGAACAGTTACTACCTATGTGATGATATAAGGAAACTCATGAAATTTTTTAAGTATGATAATGTTATCTTTTGAAAAAGAGAGCCTTATTTGCAGGAGATATACACAGAAATATATATGGGTAAAATTATAGATGTCTGGTATTCACTTAGGAATAATTCAGGAGGAAGAGGTAAGAAGACAGGATACAAATGCAATGACTGGCATTGAAATGGTAATTATTGAAGTTGGCTGTGGGCTCATGGGAATTAACTTATACTGTCCATTTTTGCATATACTTGAAATACTTTGTAAGATTTTATTTTAAAAAGATGACATGAAGACATTTACAACCCCCCCCCCCCAAATAAAACCAAAACAAACAAAAAAACAAAAAACGAGAGATTGTTGTTACCAGTAGAACCTGAGGAGTTTTCAGGCAACTGGAGAATGTTCACAAATGGAAGCAATTCAGTGTGGGAGTAAGGGAAAGCAAAGGCAGAGGAGAATTCAGAATACTTGATGTTTCCAAATTCAGTGACCAGAAGGGTATATAATAAGAAGAAATCAGGAAGACAAGCATTTTTTAGTGGAATATGGTAAGTAATCAGCTCTAACAAGTGGCATCTGAGCACTTTGCATTCCTGTTCCTAAAAGTCACATGTGTCTTTAAGTGTCTTAAAACTGCCTTTCAGCTTACCACTTTGTATGAGAACTTAAGTATGCGCAACCAGCAGTTAGAAGAAGAGGTAAAAGACCTAGCAGACAAGAAAGAATCAGTTGCACATTGGGAAGCCCAAATCACAGAAATAATTCAGTGGTGAGTACTCTTTTTAAATGTATTTTTGTGAGTGATTTGAACATGTGGCCAAGTTTGCGTGAATTCCAGAAGGCTACAACATGTTTTCTTTTTCTTACTTTTTTGCTTTGAAAAAATAAGTTTCCCTTAAGAACAGTATTTTATTACTGACCTGTTATTTATTACTGATCTGCGTCCTTCTATATTTTCTCTTATGTTCCTCTTTTCCCCAACTGCAGCAAGTATCCTGTGTCAAATTTCCACAGCTTCACTGAAAGCTGTTATTTCTAAGAAAAGAAAAGGTTATTTTAAGACAGTTGGTCCTTAAAGAACTGAAGAAACTCATTCACTAGCTATAAGTTCCTTTCTAAGACCAAAATTGCTGTATTTGTGATTATTTTAAGAAACAGCCTGGAGAAAAATTTTGAACCTAAAGGTGTGCTATCATTTTCTTTCATAATTACAACAGATTGATGCACATGTCATCATAAAAACTTACATGATTACAGCTTCATTTTATTAACTATTCTTTAAGCTCTCAGGATTCAATGTAGAATGAATTACCTTAGTAATACTAATTATCCTACTAATACTTAGTAGGATAAAAGTAAAAGGTATACTCCCTGTTCTCTGACTCCTCTCACCTACTTAAATCTGAGACGTTCTGTCCACACTTAAAAAGGTCAGGAGTCTTAGTCTCTTTCAAGTTTTTCAGTTTTGGTATATTAAAAAATGAAGTGATGCCAGAGACAGGAAGATGGTGGTGGAGTAGAAGGGTTCTAGGCTTACCTTGTCCCACGAATACAACTAGAAACTGTCAAATCATACTAAATACTAAATCAAACTGAAGGCTGACAAAACAAACTCCAAAATTAAAGGGAGAGAAGAGGCCACATTGAAGAATGTAGGAAGTGTGGAGATGTGGTTTAGGGAAGAAACAAATCCTGGCTGCTGCAGAGGAGAGGTAGCCGTGGTCACAGAGAAGGGCGAGAGAGAGAGAGAGGAGCACACAGGGGAACGCACAAGGAGAACATCTCCCCATAGCCATTGGCTTGGAAAATGAGAGGGGCTAAATTTCATGAGTTCTTGGAAACAGCAGGGCTTGAAGACTGAGTTTTAAAGGTCAGCAGGCTTGGCTGGAATAGAGCCTGGAGGGTACTGCGCTGCTCTTGGAAAGAAGGCAGGCAAACACCCCGGGGGCAGATGGTGTGGAAACAGCAATATGAAGAGTGCTTGGAGCACACAGTGGGGAGGTTATTTGCTCTTCTTGGAGTGCAGCCCAGAGAGACAGCATTCATGGAGAGGCCTCTCTGAGAACAAAAGGAGCTGGCCAACACCATTTCCCTCCCTGGCCCCTCAGCATAAACACAGAGCCACTTATGGGAAGATACTGGCTGTGTAACTTGGTTCCACCAAGCCCCACCCCCAGGTGCGCTGGTGGAACTGCCCTTCTCAGTCACACTTACCTCAGTTGTAGTGTGGTGGCCCTTCCCCCCAAAGACTAGCACAAACCCTTGCCCACACCATGTCTCCTGACCAGGGAGTTTTACAGGGCCTCAGTTCCAGTGGAGGTGGTGATTGGTCTCATTTCACAAGCAGACCAAAGCAAATTAGTGAAAACTTAGCACATTCAGACCAGGGATCAAACACTGCCCACAGCAGGCAAGGAGAGCCTCTGTAGATGACTGGCTTGAAGGACAGAGCAACCAGACACAGCAGCAGAGCACAGGCAGCACACACTGGAGACATTCCCTGGTGTGCCAGGCCCTGGGCACTACATGCCCTCTTCTTCATAAGGCCATTACTCTCAGGAGCAGGATACATAAATGGCTTTTCTAACACAGAAGAAGGCAGAGACTTAGACAAAATGAGAAGACAAAAGAATTTATCCTAAGTGAAAGAACAAGATAAGGCCATGGCCAGAGATCTAAGCAAAATAGATATAAGTAATATGTCTGATGGAGAATTTAAAGCTATGGTCATAAAGATGCTGGACTTCAGAAGACAGTGGAGGACATCACTGAGACCCTTACCACAGAGATAAAAGTTAAAAGAATTAGAGATGAAGAGTGCAATAAACAAGATTAGAAACACACTTGATACAGGCTGGAAGAAGCAGAGGAATGAATTAGTGACCTAGAAGACAAAGTAATGCAAACCAGTGAAGCTGAACAAAAGAAAGAAGAATTACACAAAACGAAAATAGACTTAGGGATCTCAGTGATTCCATCAAATGTAATAACATTTGTATTTTAGGAGTCCCAGAGTAAGAAGAGTGAGAAAAGGGGGCAGAAAATTTATTTGAAGAAATAATAGCTGAAAACTTCCCTAATCTAGGGAAGGAAACAAACATGCAGATCTAGGAAGCAGAGAGAACTCACATCAAAATCAACAAAAGCAGGCCCACACCAAGACAGATTGTGATTAAATTGCAAAATAAAGTGATTAAAAAAAAATCTTAAAAGCAGCAAGACAAAAGAAGTCAGTAACATACAAAGGAAAACCCATAAGGCTAGCAGGAGACTTTTCAACAGAAACTTGGCAAGCCAGAAGGGAGTGGTATGATATATTCAAAGTGCTGAGTGGGAAAAATCTGCAGCCAAGAATATTCTATCCAGCAAGACTCTCGTTCAGAATACAAGGATGATAAAGAGTTTTCCAGACAAACAACAACTAAAGGAGTTCATGACCACTAAACCAGCCCTGCAAGAAATATTAAAGGAGACTGAGTGGAAAGGAGATACCAAAAGTGACAATTTGAAGGTAGGAAACACAAAAGGAGTAAAAATGAATATTTTTGCAAAAAGAAAAACAGTCAAGGAACTCACAAAAAAGGATATGAAATATAATAACATACACCTAAAACATGGGGAGGAGAGGAGAAAAGAATGGGTTCAGATTTAAACAGCTGTCAACTTAATATATAGACTGCTATATACAGAAGAGGTTATATACAAACCTAATGGTAACCATATATCAAAAACTACTAATAAATATGCAAAAAAATAGAAAAAGAAATCCAAATATGTCACTAAAGAAAATCAGCAAACTATGAAAGAGAAAGACAATAAAGGATCAGAAAACAAATTTCAGAAACAGCCACAAAACAAGTAATGAAATGGCAATAAATACATATCTATCAATAATTACGTTGGACATAAATGGACTAAATACTCCAATCAAAAAGACATAGGGTGACAGAATGGATAAATAAACAAGGTCTATCTATATGCTGCCTATAAGAGACTCATTTTAAATCTGAAGACACCTGTAGATCAAAAGTGAGGGGATAGAGGAACATTTATCATGCAAATGGATGTCAAAAGAAAGCCAGAGTAGCAATACTTCTATTGGACAAAGTAGACTTTATGTTGTTTTGTTTTGTTTTGTTTTGTTTTGTTTTGTTTTGTTTTGACAAAGTAGACTTTAAAACAAAGACTGTAACAAGGGACAAAAGGCACTATGTCATAATAACGGGGACCGTCCAACAGGAAGATATAACAGTCATAAATATGCACCAGACATGGGAGCACCCAAATACATAAAACAATAGGAAACACAAAAGAACTAATCAATAATAATAATACAATAATAGTAAGGGACTTTAACACCCCACTTATATCAATGGGCAAATCATCTAGAAAGAACATCAACAAGCAAACAGTTTCTTTGAATGATACACTGGACCAGATGGACATAACAGATATATTCAGAACCTTCCATAATAAAACAGAATATACATTCTTTCCAAGTGCACATGGGACATTCTCCAGTATAGATCACATATGAGGCCACAAAACAGGTCTCAACAAATTCAAGAAGACAAAGTCACCATGCACCTTTTCTGACCACAATGCTGTGAAACTGGAAGTCAGCCACAAGGAAAAATCTGCAAAGACCACACATACATGGAGGTTAAATAACATACTACTAAACAATCAGGAAATAAAAGAAGAAATAAAAAAATACATTGAAACAATGCAAATGAAAACACAACAGTCTAAAACGTCTGGGATGCAGCAAAAGCAGTTCTAAGAGGAAAGTTTATAGCAACACAGGCCTACTTCAAGAAGCCAGAAAAATCTCAAACAACCTAACCTTAAAACTAAAGGAGCTAGAAAAAGAACAACAAACAAAGCCTAGAGCCAGCAGATGGAAGGAAATAATAAAGATTAGAGTAGAAATACATGATATAGAAACTTTAAAAACAATAGAATAGATCAATGAAACCAGGAACTGGTTCTTTGAAAACTTACTAAAATAGACAAAGCTCTAGCCAGACTTACCAAAAAGAAAAGAGTAAGGACCCAAATAAATAAAATCATGAGCAAGAGAGGAAAACTAACAACCAAGACCACAGAAATACAGATTGTAAGAGAATATTATGAAAAACTATATGCCAACAAATTGGACAACCTGGAAGAAATGGATAAATTCCTAGAAATATATAAAATTACCAAAACTGAAACAAGAAGAAATAGAAGATTTGCATAGACTGATAACCAGCAAAGAAATCAAATCTGTAATGAAAAAACTCCCAACAAACGAAAGTCCAGGACCAGATGTCTTCACAGGCAAATTCTACCAAGCATTTAAAGAAGAATTAATACCTATTCTTCTCAAAATATTCCAAACATAGAAAAGAAAAATTTCCAGATTCATTCTATGAGGCCAGCATTACCAAAACCATATAAAGACACCACAAAAAAAGAGAACTACAGACCAATATCTCTGATGAACATAGTTGCAAAAATTGTTAACAAAATACTAGCAAACTGAATCTAACAATACATTTAAAAAATCATTCACCACAATCAAGTGGAATTTATTCCCAGCTTGCAGGGTTGGTTCAGTGTTCTCAACTCCATCAACATGATTCATCACATTAATAAAAGAAAGGACAAGATCCATATGATCATTTTAGTAGATGCAGAATACCCTGCGATCCAGCAATCACAATACTAAGTATTTACCCAAAGAGTATAAAAATACTAATTCAAAGGGATACATGAACCCCTATGTTTATAGCAGCATTATCCACAGTAGCCAATTTTGGAAACAGCCCAAGTGTCTGTTGATTGATGAATGGGTAAAGAAAATGTGGTATATATGTATATGCAATGGAATATTACCCAGCCATAAAATAGAATGAAATATTGCCATTTGCAACAATATGGATGGAGCTAGAGTGTATTATGCTAAGTGAAATAAGTCAGTAAGAGAAAGACCAATACCCTATGATTTCACTCATATGTGGAATTTAAGAAACAAAACAAGCAAAAGGAAAAAAAGAGAGGCAAACCAAGAAACAGACTCTTAGCTATAGAGAACAAACTGATGGTTACCAGAGGGGAGGTGAGTGGGGGGCTGGGTGAAATAGGTGATGGGGATTATGGAGTGCACTTACCAGGATGACCACTGGTTGTCATATGGAATTGTTGAATCACTATGTTGTATACCCAAAACTAGTATTATTCTGTATGTTTACGAACTAGAATTTAAGTTAAAACTTTAAAAAATGAAATGATGCCAAGACAAGGTTTTAGGAACTTGTGATATATAGTATTTTAAATGTTTCCTTTGGACAAAATAACAGTTTTAAAACAGAACAAGCACTATTGTAAATAAGATCTTACTTGGATGCATTGCTAATGGTCATCTTACTTGGCTCCCTCTGCCTTTTCCTATGAAATATCCCTTTCATATGAAAGAATAACTTTTAGTGAAGGGAGACCTGTTTCTCCTCACTGTGTTAGAGCAGACGCCTTTCTTCTCACCATTGATTCATCAGAATACTTCACTTTTTCTTTGAAATGATACAACAATGAAAGGTCAGAATCATAAGCTAGTCCATAAGAGTGATTTTTAAAATCGCAAACAATGAATCATGGAACATTACATCAGAAACTAATGATGTACTGTATGGTGACTAACAGAACATAATAAATAAATAAATAAACAAACACACACACCAAAAAAATAAATAAATAAATAAAATGCTTCTCCTTACATCTAATGCACTTTTCTGGTATAATACAAGGTAGGATGGCCTATAAACTATAGTACTTTGCCATCAAGCTGCTTTTAACGTATCATTGAAAAGTTTAAAAAGTAATGTGACCAGATCTGGAGATTAGCTATAAGACTTAAATGTAAGTTGCCCTATGTATTACACAATACCGATTTTCCTATGGGAGTGTAGAGGAGAGTTACCTCAGACTGGGTGCTTGAGAAAGTTGGGGGTAATCATTTGAACCCATAATGCATTTTCTGAAAACCCTGAGGTTAATAAAGGGTCCTATACATAGGTTGGCTGAATTGGAGATTTCATATAAAACAATAGTAGGAAATAAGACTAGTAAGGTTACTACTGTATAGTTACCGTGAATATTGGGTAAGAATTTAAACTTTATTTATTTATAAGAAGGAGAGGGTTTTTGCAAAGGATAATGGCATTGATTGCATGATGCATTAGGAAGACAACTCTACAGTGGTGTTCAGGGTGAAGTGGAGGGAAGTTTGGGAAAAAGTGAAGAAATGGAGAAGACATTGTGCGAGAAGAATCTATAGGACTTAATTATGAAGGAAGGTCAGGAAATGAGGAAGAATTCGTTTTTCTGAAATTCAGAGTTAGATTAAGAAAATGATGATATCATTGAAGTAGGAAAGTCAGAGAAGGAACCAACTTTGGGGAAGATATAATCAATTTTGTTTGTGTTATTTTGCTTGTTGGTGAGTCTGGGCTCCTCCTGAGACATCTGGGTACAGAGTTTCAATACGCTTTTGAAAAGATTACAGAAAGGTTAGGGTAAAGCATATAAATTTGGGGATTTAATTCCTGGTCAATAAAGCCATTGAAGTTGTTGAGATCTTTTTAAGGAGGAAAGAAAGAAGGATAATATGGTGAGGGCAGCATATAGAAGGTAGAGGGCAGCCAGGAAAGTGTTTTCATAATCAGCAAAGGGTCTCAATAATAACACTTTTATTTCCCTTTATTTAAATTTCCTCACATTATTTGAACTATTCCTCATTCATTAATCTTTGTTTGTGGATAGTCGTAGCTTATACTGATTACAACATAGTATGTTCCAGGCATTGGGCTGAAAATTCACTTGTACAGGATTCTCATTTAGTTATTACAACAGTCCTATGAGGTAGGATTATTATCCCCACTTTGTAGGTGAGATAGCAGAGAGCTAGAAGTGGGTAAATGACTTAGCCCAAGTCCCGGAACTGGTGAGCAGCGAGTTAGGATTTGAACCAAGGTCTGTTTGACTCAAGAATCAAGTTCTTAATCACTCTACTGTGTATGTCCTACCTCCCTGACGTTTTAAGGACTATCTTCTAGATCTTCTCTGACTATTATGCCCTACATAATAGTCAGTATTAATAAGTATTTCTGCATTAATTACTTGAAAGAGCTTGGGAGTAGAGGATTTAGCTATGGCAGAAAAACAAAAGAGATTGAAATTGGCCTTTTATAGTTGACTTGTCACTTGAATGAACTGTGGTTTCAGCAAAATAGTTGAGGTAGAAATCAGACCTCAAAGTATGTACGAGTTAGTGAGGGGTTAAATACTAGAGTAATTAGATACAGGTTGTATCACAGTGACAGGGAGAGGGATTGGGACAGGAACCTTTCTGGATTAGAAAACGTCTGTATATGTTTACAGCAGCCAGTGGAAGTGATGAAATTGAAAGCTGTTTTAAAGAAGGTAATTATTTGTATATGTGTGGGATGAGGAATACATTTAAATGACTTGGCCAAAGGAAAGATGAGGGACTTACTTGCCTCTAAAACTTAAAAAAAAAAAAAAAGTTAAAATGGGCATGAGTCAGCTTATCCAGATGGCCTAAAGAAAAGGGCAAGACAGTGTTGGTCTGAGGGAAGTGAGACTTCAAGGATCAAGGTTGGAAACAAATAGCAATGATTCTAAAAAGGAATTGTTGTAGGAGACCAGGGCCCAGTGGAATTTAAATGGTAGGAGTTGTAACTGACCCAGTCTATTTTTTTTTTTTTAAACCCTTCCCTTCATTAATTCTCTGTAGCCAAGAAAATAGACAGAGCTTTAATAAAAAATTGAGACTTAGCGGGAGACCACATGGGTCAGGGAATGTGAACGTATTCAACATGCAAATAAAACGAAAATTACAAGAGATTTTTTTTTTCTTTTTTTTCCCCATTTTATTTATTTTTTTATTATTATGTTAATCACCATACATTACATCATTAGTTTTTTATGTAGTGTTTCATGATTCATTGTTTGCGTATAACACCCAGTGCTCCATGCATTATGTGCCCTCTTTAATACCCATCACCAGGCTAACCCATCTCCCCACCCCCCTCCCCTCTAGAACCCTCAGTTTCTTTCTCAGAGTCCATAGTCTCTCATGGTTCGTCTCCCCCTCCGATTCCCCCCCTTCATTCTTCCCTTCCTGCTTTCTTCTTCTTCTTCTCCTTCTTCTTCTTCTTCTTCTTTCTTCTTTCTTCTTTCTTCTTTCTTCTTCTTTCTTCTTCTTCCTTTCTTCCTTTTCTTCTTCTTCTTCTTCTTCTTCTTCTTCTTTTCTTCTTCTTCTTCTTTCTTCTTCCTTTTTTTAACATATAATGTATTATTTGTTTCAGAGGTAGAGATTGGTTTTTATTTGAAACATTAAACAGCATGAAAGTCATGTACAAGAATTTACTGCTTTCCAGAGTTATGGAAGCAGGTTGGAATGTGCATAAACCGAGATCACTGTGGTAGATAGGCACTAAAGCAATGCTAGTTGAGGCTGATTAGCCTGGCCCTTTAAATGATAATACAGTTTTCTTAAGTGTCTTTCTTGGTACTCCAAAAAAAAATAGGTAATCTTCCTTCATCTTCACTTATTCTTTATGCTGTAGATCAGATGATTAAATCAAAAGGTCGTGGTCACGTGTGGTGTCCAAAGTTAAAGAATTTTAAAGGAAACCACTTCCCACTACACAAACAGTATTTTCTAAAGCCATTTTCTCTTAAAAGGCAATAAAAATATATATATATGTATATAGAGCCTAAAAATATGTAACGAACTAGGCTGGGCAACTTTTTATAATGATTGGATCGCTTTTATTGTTAGATTCTTTTGCTTGTCCTCCAGTACACCTTCCCATCTGAGAGAAAAGAGAACCAAATCCCTTTTAAAGAGCCTCTTTAAGATATATAGATAGAAATATATGAATTTGGCTCCTCAAGAGTTTAAATTCTAAAAGCTGCTAAAGCCAAGTTCAAGATTTCAATTTGCTATATGCATAGATACTTATTGATTTACCTGAAATATGCTTTTCTCATTACTATTCAGTGGCCTGAATTGTATTTATGAAAACAGCCAGCCTTCCCAAAGGCAAATGGTGTTCCCCAGAGTATATTAGAATACACTTCTAAGCACTGCAAATTTCAACTCCTTTTTTTTTTCTTTATGCCAATTATAGCTTTCTGTATACTAATTGTTTTCATTCTTCTTGAGAATAGGACCTTCTTTTGTAGATTTTCATATGCTGGCAGTCCTTATCCTGGCCTTGCCCTTGTTTTGAAGATGTAACAAAACACAAACTTTCTCTTAGACAAATTCTGAAATTTAGAATATGTGTCATTGAATATAATTTGAAAACATTTTTATAGAATCGTAATAGTTACATCAGCAAGATAGTCTTAAGACAGTTATGAGCTTCAGTAGACTTTAATCTTTTCCTTTTGATTGGTATTTTATTGACCATTTTAGAAAACAGAGGAGCTGTATTGCAGTACAACCCTGATTTTTGCAGACTATTTTACTTTAAACTTTCTAAATATAGGGTACTTCAGTTTTAAAACTGATGCATTTTGTTTTCATAAGATAAAATGGCAGAACCCAATTAGAAATCTTAATATTCTTTAGAAATCATGTAAATATGTGTGTTTTTAATGTTAGATTAAAAGAATACTCTGTGGTTCAAGGGTGAAATTTTACTAATTTATCAGATACAAGTAATTTGAACTTTCCTAAACATGACCAGATAGATAGATAACTGAAACAGTTCAGTAAACCTCTTCCCGCTTATTGTCAGGCAGTAGTACTGTGGTAGATCTTTTGAAAGAAGACATTTATTTCACTTATTTCTTGTATGAGGCTTTAAAAACAATATATCTCTCACTGAAGTTTTTCTGTTTGTGTTACTTTTGTCCTTTGTATGTGTATGTATTCCAGGGTCAGTGATGAAAAGGATGCACGAGGGTATCTCCAGGCCTTAGCTTCTAAAATGACAGAAGAGTTGGAAGCTTTGAGAAATTCCAGCTTGGGTGCACGAGCAACAGTAAGCTCTGCCGTTTTGCATGGAGAATTATCATATGGGGTGGGAGGGGAGGCTCAAACACACTATAATAAATCTGAGCACTTCTATCAGTTTGTCTAGGCTTTAGCTCACTGTAAAGTTTTTCTTGAGAATTCACTTAGTCCAAGTCTTTGCCAGTTTAGGAAATCATAACACATCACTGCTTAACTGTAATTTTGTATAGGTATCCGTTATTGGTAATAAGTATGGAAAATAAACTCCTTATATGTGGGTCTACAATTATTTCTGAATTTAATGGAAAATAATATACTTTCACAAACAGTGTTTCAGTTCTATTCTGTTATCAGAGAAAGATAGTGCTTTATGTAGTTTCTAAATTTACTTGCATTACTGAATTTAAATGTTAAGGAAAAAATAGGATGGGGCTAACAACAGTCATATTATTTGGTAGGATATGCCCTGGAAAATGCGTCGTTTTGCAAAACTGGATATGTCAGCTAGGCTGGAGTTGCAGTCAGCCCTGGATGCAGAAATAAGAGCTAAGCAGGCCATCCAAGAAGAGCTGAATAAAGTTAAAGCAGCTAACATCATCACAGAATGGTAAGGTTGAATATACTTGGTTGAGTTGAGTCTACTAGAATAATTTCTAAGTTGGTCCAAAAGTATTTGGGGAGAAGTTCATACCTATCACTTTTTTCTTTTAAGTAATGACCAGAAAAATTTATGAATATTTGAAAATGAATAAATGCTTTCAAGCCTTGTATGCAGTGATGGGATTTTAATACAACCTTGTTTGTATTTAGAAAACAGACTAGCTGAAAGATTAGTCCTCTGACTTGTCCATAAAGTAGAATTAATAGTGCTAATTAATATTTTATTTTCCCCCTTACTTTGTAAAATTTAGTTGACTCTCAAATTCTGTTCCATTAAATCCAAAATTCTCTCCTGTTCAAGAGTATCATATTAGTATAAAAATGCAACATATATTCAGAACAAAATACAGTCATCTGGGAATTCTGGCCTCTACCATAGATCTTTTACAAATGAAGGTTCTCTATAATTGTTTCTTCATGTTCTTTTATGTTTTAAAACAAGTATATCCTCCACAGTCCGAGACAATTACTGGATAAATACATTCCTTCAATCCTTATCGCAACAGTAGAATAAATAAGTGATAAAATAAAAATCTTAATTGGATTGGATATAACCATGGTTCAAGAATAAGTCAGTATTGGTGATATAGAGGAACAATAGAAAGTTAGTGTTACAAATCAACATATAAATAGAAAAATCCATTTGGTGCTGGCATAGCGGAGTTCCAGAGGCATTCAATCATGAAAAGAAATATAGTCCCATAAATTTCAGTTTGTAATGGTGTGAAGCCTTAGTCCTTAAACTGTAATCATTAATGTTTTGAATCCAATTAGAGGGCGGTTGCCTGGCACCCCACTGAAATATAAACTCTTGTTATAAATAATCCAGACATAAATTAAGTATGCTTTGCTTAAATGTGATAGCATGACATTGAAAATTTGAGAGAACATTTTCTGGAGAATGTGAGTTGATCCTAACACAAAGAGCTACTGAATGTCATTCTCTGTGTTGTAAGTAGAACGAGCATGAGCTACCTTCCCGTGCCTGGGACACAGGCATTTGCACATTCGCTCATAAACCAGACTGAATGAAATCGGAAACTACAGATGTATTCATAACAATGCTCCACTTTCATGGTTCTCTGTGGAAGAGTCTAACAAAATCCTAAATTTAACCTTTGATTTTATGACATTTTAAAATCTAATCATTTAGCTCCAGGTCAGCATCTTTTTCTATAAAAGGCCAGATACTAAATAATTTCGGCTTTGTGGGCCATATCGCCTCTGGCTACTCAACTGTGCTATTGTGTGAAAGCAGCCAGAGACAGTCTGTGAATGAATGAGTCTGGCTGTGTTGCAGTGAAATTTTATCTATATAACAGTAGATGACCGGCGGGATTTGTCTTTCCTGCAGTGGCTTTGCACTTCCCTGACCTAACGTGACTGACATTTAAACCAGGAAGCTCCAACTACATACTGTAGGATGGCTCACTAACCAGCAGTAAAAATAATGACATTTTTCCTTTTTTTTTCCCTTATTGAAGTAAACTAAAAGATTCAGAGAAGAAGAACTTGGAGCTACTCTCAGAAATCGAACAACTGATAAAGGACACTGAAGAGCTTAGATCTGAAAAGGGTATGAGAATGTGTTTTGCATCAATCAGGGCTTATTCTGTTGTGAATGTATTTTATTACCCAAGAATCCGCGTATGTGTAGGTCAGAGAATTGTTCACACTAAGCACGCTGACGCTCACTGATGGATATATATACGCATATTTGACACACTCGCTAGACTGGTTTCAGTCATTTTGTTGTACTTAATATACATGGTTTAAAGATTTCATGGTAACAGAAAAACTCATTTTGCCATAAATTGGACTGTTTTTTCAGTGCCGTGGATGATTTCACAAATAAGGTTTTTGTGACTGGGGGGAAAAATACTTTTTATAGTGTACTTTATACTCTTTTCAAGTGTCGTAGGATTCACTTCCAGGGTAGTTGAGGAAACAATGTATGAAGTAACTAAAGATTAATCTAATCCCATATTAGAAAGCAATTCAGTGATGAACTGTTTTGGCATTTCATTGTTTTCTTCCACGTTTGATTCTCAAACTGCTTACCCTGAGGGATTTCTCAGGATTTATTCCCATTTTCTTGAAAGCATTACCTGAGCATGTTTCCATTAATGTGAAAAGTAACTCAGAGTGCATGGCAGCTATTACAGGAACTTGACTTAAACTTTGTTTCCATAATGTGGGCATTAAGAATGTGAAGATTTAATAAAAACAAATTCAGAATTTTTTTTCCTCAATGAAGGGATCTCTTATATGCAGTTATTAGAAATTCTTTGTCCTGGGGCACCTTGGTGGCTCAGTCAGTTGAGCATCTGACTCTTGATATCACGGTCATGAGTTCAAGCCCTGCCTTGGGCTCCACACTGGATGTGGAACCTACTTTAAAAAATAAATAAGTAAATAAATTCATTGTCCTGACAGAGTCAGTATTCCTGACTGAATAGTGAACTAATTAATGGCTTTATGTTATGCATACATTATGTGATGCTTCCCTGTAATTCCTCAGTCCTGTGACACACAGTGATGTCAAGCTGGTTGGGTCTCTGTATCTGCTTTTAAAATTGTGGAGAAAAAAATAAAATTGTGGAGGAAAGAGAAGCTATCACATAAAGGAGTTGACATGAAAAACCACTAAAAGTAGTAGATATTCAAAAAATTTTTGTCGGTTCGATTTCCTAGTGAACAGGAAAGGAAGGAACAGCAAAAGTGAATTAGGAACTCACATTGAGCACAAGGCTTCACACTAAATTGAGAATCAAGCAGTTTTCAAACATGAAGAGTGGAAGGGAGCTGCATTATTCAGTGAGTAGAGGAAAAAGAATATATAGGACCTGGAGGATCTGTAGCCCTAAAGGCAGTTTATATAGAAGAGAGACCAGTGCAGAGTGTGACTGACTATAACATGCCTCATGTCACTGACTGCATCACTTTTAGAATAGATCTAAACTTGCAGAAGAAATAACTTAAGTTTATCACATTGCTTTATGAAAGCATGTTAACCTACAGCTTTTATTTGGATTTAGAACATTGTAGATAATAAAATTTCACTTTGTGTTGTAACATAATGTACTATACTACTTAAATAATATAATGTAGTATTTATATAATATAGTGAGGGCAAGGATTTTTTTTCTGCTCATTTACTAATATGACCTGGTATCTAGACAAGGTTTGGCACAAGGCTCTCAATAAATATTTATTGACTGGATGAATTTCTGAACATAGTGCCTCATCTGGCATCCATGGTGTTAGTTATTAGAGAGTAGTAGGAAAGCCACACAAATGAGTTAATGTCACTTCCTAAGGATGTGGAAGTCGAAAATGTGTGCTTGGTTGTATTTATCATTGTATATAAATTTTAAGAATTATTTTGGAAATTATGCATTTGAAGTTAATGCCATAGCTAACAAATATGCACCAGCTTTTATAACTTCATCTGAGAAAAACTAGGGTATGAGTGATTTATTCTGTCAATAAAACAATACCTGAAATCAGATTGAGGCCTTGACAAAAGTATTTTCATAACTAAATACATTTGTTTTATCATGACATTATCATAAGAGATTATTTATATTAATGCTTACTATATGTTTGCTAAAAGTTTTTCAAAACAGAAACCTTGTTTGGTGATAAATTAGCTTAGAAAAATCAGATATAACCATGTTTTTAAAATTCTCCCAAGTCTACCAAGATGTAATGTGTTTCTTCTGATGCGCTATGTGGGAAAAGAAAGAAATTCAAGTCCTCAAGTCAGGAAACAAGTATGTCATGGAGACTGATTTAACTGTTAAGTGATATTCCAAGAAACACTAATAATAGTTTTTTTAAATATGTAGAGTTAATAGTATTGATCAGCTTTAAAATATGGTAGTTTGTGAACAGCTCTTAATAGATTCAGACAGGAATGGTTATCCATGAAAATTAGTTTAAATTGTTCTAGTTTTAAAAAAGTTGCTGCTGTCTTCTAGGTATAGAGCACCAAGACTCACAGCATTCTTTCTTGGCATTTTTGAATACGCCTACCGATGCTCTGGATCAATTTGAAGTAAGTATTAAACTTTTCAAGTATTCCCTGCGGTCCATTTAAAATTCACTTTGTGACTTAAAATTCATTTGCAACGAAACTGTTTTATTGCCTCCCACATAAGAGGACCTAGAATCTTATATAAACAAAAACATGTGAAGAGAAGAGTATGTTCTGCATTTTTTAAAGATTTTATTTATTCATTTGACAGAAACACAGCTAGAGAGGAAACACAAGCAGGGGGAGTGGGAGAAGGAGAAGCAGGCTCCCTGCAGAGCAGGGAGCCCGATACGGGCTTGGCTCCATCCCAGGACCCTGGGATCAATCATAACCTGAACCAAAGGCAGACACTTAACAACTGAGCCACCCAGGCACCCCATGTTCTGCATCCTTATGGAAACTGTAATCACATTTGTATTTAAGAAAAATCTAAGAAAGGTCAAAATGTGAGAGTCATAAGATTTAAAAGAAATTTTGTCTCTTCCCCTGAGAAACAGTAAATGCAGAACAAATCCAAACTTTTGAAAGAATTTTGACACTTTTCTTTTTTCTCCCAAGCACAGAGCCGCAATTTAAAAAAAAAAAAAAAAGTGAAAAAGGTCAAAACTCACAATAGGGCAATGCTGGGTCTAGCTTCAAATCCGTTCAATTATTTTAGAAGTTAACAATAGGAATACTTTTTGTTAAAAGTATTACATAGAAAGTATTAGGCAGTATATTCCATAATAAGGAAATAGTGACTCTATGACTGTCCTTCTTTGGTGCTTAAATTCTTTGCTGAAAAAAAAAAACAATTTTATGATATAAAGTATATTTTTGTCTCAGAAGATTTAAGTTAGTGATTATATCTTTATTAAACAAATAATCACAAGTCTCTGTGTAGAGCACTGTTCTAGGTGCTGGAGATAGAATAGTGACCCAGTTCACCAAGTCCTGTTCTCAGAGAGGTTACATTCCAGTGGGAACTGCTCACTTTTAATTGTGACCCTTCTAAAGTGCTTCATTTAATTTGATTATTAATGATTTACCGTGCGCTTCATTTTATTACATTTTGGGCACAATGTGTGCATTGTATTTCATTTCTTTGGGAAAGGGAAAAAGAACCACGCTTTAAAAATTAATGGATTTCTAAGTTTCTTGAGAAATGATGCCAATGACTGCTTTTCTCATTTATTTATTTGAATTAATGTCATTTGCCTTTCAATTGTTTTACAAAATTTTTGATTTATTATTTGTTCGTATTAAATTGCTTCATCCATATTTTCTATTTCTTATTGCTGTATTCGTTAAATAGGATTCCTTTTCTTCTTCCTCATCTTCACTGATTGATTTTTTGGATGACGTAAGTCTTTGATTTTCAAACCAATGCATCCTTCAGTAAAAGACATCAGTGAATTGAATTGAAGAATTTTGCCCAGTAATGCAGTCAGTTTTAGAAATATCACACCTGGTAATTTATTTATGAGACAAAATTAGCTTCTTTCTTACCTGAAATATAATGAAGAGTTTATTAAACATCAGAAAGTGAAAATGTACTTTGAAAAATGCTTTGGCCATCAGAGCATCTGTATTTCCTTTCTTTGCAACAATTCTGAAGACTGGAATGTTTATTTGATTATTGTCACTATGTAGATCTGTATATAAAAATGCTCATTTTTATTTTTCATTGTGATTTCTATTTGACATTCCCGTTTTTGGCACTTTGCTGTTTTATTTCTCAGAAGTAAACTTCTGGTGGTAAAATCAGAAAAAAGTGATATGTTTTATTAAATCTTTCAATAGATTTTACTGTGACATAATAACTGAGTACAAATCAGTTTTTAATGCTGACAGAATTTCACCTGTAATGTGGAAAGTGATTTTCGTTAACATATGTGCTACATGCACTATAAATTGACTGCACTACCATTTTTTCTCCTAAATTAATTCTATCCATTTGATAACTTAGAAGTCCCTAATGTATATTGTTTATTCTCTTTACTAAAATACCAGATGTATGCATTCTCTCTATTCCACATTAAATGGCACAAAAATCCTTATCATGTCGAACATTTAACCTTTCTAGAAACTGGAAAATAAAATGGATTCAAATGCAAATGTTCTACATAGCACTGGTTTTTCTACCAGGGAAATTTTTGTAGGTCTTATTTTTTGTGTTTTGTTAAACATAATTCTTATATTCAGAAAAGTATTTCGCATAATTGTCCACTAAAGAAAACTCTTGATCTAGATTTTTAAAAATTTTTTCAAGTTATTTTTTTCTGTCTTTGAAATATTATACCCAAGTCCATTCTGAATGGAAACTATTCCATTATTCTTGAGACAGTTGTTCTAGTTAATTCTACAGGGCAATAAAAAGAGAACTCTCTTGAGTTCTCTTGAGTACAATAGTATTTCACATTATAATCTACTGTATGTTTCACTGTACTAAAATATTCAATATAGTATGTCCATAGAAACATCATTCACTTGACAGAGATTGGGAAGGAAGTTCGAATAAATTATTTTAACTGTTCCTTCCACTAGAAAACCATTTCCATTTTTTTTTTCTAACAAACTCTTCTCTACATTCCCTTTCCTCCCACAAAAAGCTCTGAATGTAAAACCTAGAAGTCGTGTGTATTTTAACAGATAGGTTCATTCTACTCGGCCCAAGGGCTGCAGGAATGCGCGCCGTCCCACACCTGCCTTGTCACTGCTCTCTCAGCCACCACCCAGCTGTAGTGAAGAAGCCTCCCACTCTCACTTTCCTCCAGGAGGACCTTTCTTGTCTGTCACCCACTAGCACTCAGCCTAAGTGCAGTTCAGACATAACACTGAATTTCAAACCAGCACAAAGGAACTCCTATCATAAAGGGAAAAGGAGTTGAGTTCACACATGCTGAATCTTTATGAATCGGGCTCCAGCTCTTAAAAAGCCTGGTCTTTCCCTCGTTTGCTTCCTGAGTTCTCTTCTTCCAGTTTATTGGTTAAGCGCACAAGGGGGCTCAGATTTGCTGCCTCTGCCACTTTCTGGGTGTATGATTGGGATCATGTTCCCTAACTTTTCTGTTAGGTAAGCCCCAGTTTGCTCATCAGAAGAACAAGGATAATAATAGTGGTACTGCCTCAGAGGTTGTTTGAGAATTTAAAGAAACAAAGTGTGTAGAGCCCTCAGTAACACTGGTTACTGTTTCCTTACTCGTAATAGGCCGTTCACCTCCCTTCCTGCATTCCCTTTAGCTTCCTTTCTTGTCCAGGAATCCAGTGTGACTTAAATGTTTCCTTGGCCTTCTGCTCGCCTTCTGCCCCCCCCCACCAATACGAGTCACTGCACTCCCCCCGCAAATTGTCCAGCCCCAAGACCGCTGCACAATGAGGCTTGCATGTCAGGGAGAAGGAAGTAAGCTCCTGTTTAAAAAAAAATAGTTTGTATTCTTACTTCATATTTTATGGCATAAACCTCTGTAGTTGATAACTATGACCGCTCTTCCCAGAGTTACCATTCAGTTCATCCTCAAAGCCAGAGTAGAGTGATGTTTTGAAAAATGGTATTCAATCCTTGGCATGCTTGTCTTTGGTGTCCAGAATACTTAGTATGAACCAAACTTCTGTTGCTTCCTTTCTCTTAGGCATTTGGAAGCTTAAGGAATAGAATCAATCTTGATTGTTCTTTGTGCCAAAACTAGTTAAGAGTGTTGTGCGTGACTGCCCCCCATAGTGAGCGGATTGTAACACTTAACTAATGCATACAACACATCCTCTGATCATTCTTTTCTAATTTTATCTCCTAGAAATAGAAGAGAAATAGATGACATTGAAGATCTAGAATTTGAGTCGCAGCAGGAACTTGTAGGTTTAGTAAGGGATAAAGCCAGTGATTCAGCAAGATTGCAGAAATGAAACGTTCTTTGGTGTCCGTACACCATGGATCTTCCCCATTTGTTTCCTGTGGCCTAGTGACCTCATACTGCCCTCTGATTCTCTAGAACCGTATCACTAGCACCTCCCCTCCTCAAAAATGACCCTTTACTTTTTTCCTTAACCCTCCCATGTGGGCCTATTAACACAATAATTCTTTTCACATAAAATAGTGCCCAGAATCGCTCTCCCACCTCCAGTTTTTCCTCAGTGTATTTTGCCTGTTCAAAATTCAAGTGAATGCCAGAATTTCTGGCAATATGGGAACACATTTGGAGCCATAGGCCTTCCTTTTAAGTTGCACAGTTTAGGCAATTCTGTGTGAGTCAAGTTTCCAGCAAGAGCAGCCTTGACAGGAGAGCAGTGTAAGCAACCCAGGTCCCTTCCTTGCCCCCGACTCAGGTGAAGTGGAAGGCATTCTCAGCACCCTGCTTCTGTAATTCAGGACAACTCGGGTAGTTGGGCTTTTCTCCATGTAGAATCGTAGGCTTCTGACAGAGAAAAGCACCATAGAAAAATACTCAGTCCAGTGGTTGTAACCGTTGTTGATCACAGCATTCTCCCATTAGTAGACTGGATCGTTTTCTCCCCCATTAGTAAAGTTTTAGAATTCTCAGTCTTTGGAGGAATAGGGAAGGGGTGGCAACAGGGTTATGGATGACACTGTTTAGGGCAGATAAGAGGGGGTTTTAGTTCATGGCAAACTGATGTCACTCTGACCACTTTGTCTCTTGGGTCAGGCATTCCCACACATGGTGAGACACCAGTGACAGCAGTGAAACGGACACCAGGGTCCTTCTGCTGTGGAAATCATTTCCTCTTGACCTCGTCTTTTCTCTCAGCCCCACACGCCCAGTCCTAGACTGCCTGGGGGTGGCTCTGTGTTAGGCCCAGCACCAAACAGGGTGAGGGGCAGGCGGAGCTCAGCAGCTCAGGCTCTCCCTGATCTGTTCCCTGTATCCCAGTGGCCAGAAGTCCAGGGATGATCAGACCAGCTTGCAAACTTCCCATCCTGTTCCGTTCATTTTCTTCTTTTCAATTGAGCCCCCAAAATACTTGGCTTGACTGTACTAAAGGTCATACTAATTATAGTCATATAAATGAACTACTTGTTCTTTATATTTGGTAAACATACTGTCATTTATTAACATATTGTCACTTATTAAATCTATGCCAGGTAAGTTTTGAGTTTTATTTAAATTATAATTCTACACTCTGTTCATTCAGGCCAAATTCACAAAAACTGGGAGAACCTGGCAAGTGAGAGTATGCCAACTTGCTTTCTGGAGGCTTATTCTAGTGTACTGAGGAAAGAGTAAACCACAATTAAAGGTGTGGAATAAAAAGGTCAGACATCAAGGAATAGAGTTAGTCCCAATAGTCCAACTGTCTGGTCTTCCTAATACTGTTTTCTTGTATCCTGGCATATGACAAGAAGCAAGTAGTCTGAGAGTATTGGCAGGCTGAGTTCCACTCCTTGTTTGATTTCATGGTAAAATCTTGCTAAGATGTCCTAAAATATTTAATTTCAGTCCTGGCTCCTAGCTTCCTTCCCTCATCTCTTGCTTTTAGCTGGTCTCTCCCTTGGCTTCTTTCATAATCTATCATAACCCATCACAGAAATCTGAGGTTTGGCAGCATTGTGTAGCTGTACCTGGGGAAGATTGATCATATGGGAGAATCAGTGGAAGACAGAATTTTAAAACATACATTATAAAGATCTTTCAATCCTGTGACCCAAACCAGGCCTAAATCCAATAAATTATGGCATTCTTGATATTTCCTCTTTCAATTCTTTTTTTAAAAATCTTCCATCCACATATTAAATACAACCCAACTCGAAACTCTCCCATTTCAGAAGATTGTCATATGCAGTCCTTCCCTAGGTTAGGCAGCATTATATATTATTTTATATATAAGATATGTTTTTTATTGTATATCATATATCCTAATAGTTTAGACAATCTAGAGAGAAAGAACCATGACTACCTAGTCTTTTACTCTTCAATATCTTACTTTAAAAGACCTTTGGAATTCATTAACTGAATCTTAAAATCTATTTGCCAAATTATGTGTCTGTAAGATAAATTAACTTCTTTTGGTTTCTGCCCATGTGCTTACTTCCATAATCAGCCTGAAATTTATGGCGGCAGTTTTATACCAGATATAAAATGCACAGTTTTAAATGGTATATGAAGACAACATCCTGCTTCCCAGCGTGTACTGTGAGACCAGCGTGTACTGTGAGACCAGTTTCTACTGTTAGTAGAAAACCATGGTTATGAGAGTGTGTGTAAAGGAGAAAGTGTGTGCCATGTGTGTTCCCCCAATTCCATTTGTACAGTGCCAGCTATACACTGTGTTGTCCTTCATATGCAGGGATGGTTTTGAGAGACATGTTGACTTGTTTTTAGCGTAGTGGCAATATATTTACTTTGAGCTAGTCATGCTTTTTTTTCATGGTTTCAGCACATTCCTGACTCTGGTCTAGAAGTGTAGGGATAGCCAAAAAGTAAAGGTTTCTCTGTATTAAACATCTTAGCACTTTCTACACATGTAGTACTCTACTTTGCACAATGGTAGCTGCTAAGATCAATCAGAGGTAGAAGTAGGCCTCAAAACACTTATTTTACTGTTAGAGAAAATAAATCCATAGTTATATACTGTGCCGTATAGAAAGTAATAAATGCCATAAAAAAAAAAAAGAAATAATGAGGTAAGTATTGCAGAATGTCAGAAGGATTCATTCAGTATTTATTAAGGACTTTATAGAGGCTTTATGATAAGCGTATTCCAGATCTTTAAGGATCTGAATCTGATGGAGAACCACACATGTAAATAAATAATTATAACACAATTGGGAGCAGCACAATAATAAAAGATATGGACTGTCTATCATGGGAGTATAAAGGAGAGCTACCTGACCGAACTAGAAGCCTGCCAAAAGGCTTTCTGAAAGAACCGATGGCTGAGCCGGTCCTCACGGAGGGACGGGTATGGTCCGCAGAGTAAGAGATACTGAGGAAGACGAGTGCGTGCTAGGCGGGCAGCGCGTGGTTAGGGAGGGGGAGTTCTGCCTAAAGCAACAGGAATGACTGGACGAAGACACCAAAACTTCCTTAGGAACCTGCAGGCCTTCTAATCCTGGTTTGCCATTAACTCTCTGGGACACCGTGTTCAGGTCATCTGCCTTCCAAGTCGCCTAAAAAGAAATAAAAGTTCCTGTTTACCAGTGTGCCAGAGTTGTACAAATAACACTGATCACCTGGAAGGATGTTTCTTATCCTTCCAGTTTCCTCTGAGCTCTGTAGCTCCTGTAGTTCAGTTTATAAACTCCCTCTCTAGGTCCCCCTACAAATCTTGTACGTCCCCCACACACCTCACCCCCCAGCTTCCCGGAGAACTCTGCAGCTAACCTCTGTCACAGCATTTGTCACACTGTGGGTGGCATGGTGTCTTCCCCACCAGTCTGTGAATGGCACATCTTCTGTGTCTTTTAAAAACCTGACCTATTAAAAAAAATAAAAAATAAAAACCTGACCTATTGCAAACCCTCAGTAGATGGTAGGTTCTATTGAATATAGGGAATTGCCAGAGGCAGATACAGTTTATATTTATAAAACTCTGCTGTTCACGCATCACCAAGTTCCAGAGACCTGGGAGATATTTCAGTACAGTTATTACCTACTTATTGTTATTGCTGCTTTTCTCTAATTACTTAATCTTTAATGTCCGAAAGCTGAAGGTCCTTCTTGACTTAAGCCTAATGTCTAGTCAGGATGGACAGTATTGTTGAAGTAACTTTTTGTTTTCATTCATTATCAGTAATTCTGAAGGCCTAAGTTAGCTTTTATCATTTAAAAGCATCATCTTTGGAAACAGTAAGAATTTGGTAGGTAAAAGACTGATTAAGTATTTTATTAACTATTACCCAGCACTAAATCAGAATTATTTGGATCATTTTTGTTCTCACATTTCCAGTTGTTACTACCAACCTCTGCAGAAAAGAGATTGTCCATCACTTGATGGAGCATTATTTCGTGGGTCACTGTTTGCGTGGGGTCCCGTGAAAGCTTGATTGTCATCGTAGACCGAGTCTGAGCAACAAATTCTTTACTGTCCTATCTTCCAGTTTTTCCTGAAAATACCTATCAGAAAATGTGTCTTTATGTGTATGTTGATATACTTTGTCTGTTAATACAGCGGTAGCCTTCAAGAGTCGTGTGTGAATATTTGTAACGTGCAGTATTCTCCTTTCTTTGTTGAAGCGCTCTCCGTCCTGTACTCCAGCTAGCAAAGGCAGACGTGTAAGAAACTACTGCACTGTGTGTCCCCACCCCATGCCCTCCACCCTGTCTCTTCCCCTTCTTGCCTGTGGTTGCGGAACACGCTAACGTCTCCGCGATGTACTCTCACCTCTGCTGCATGCTGTGTGCTGCTGGCCCTGCTGTTGCTACTCTGCCTTTCTGCATTTTCTTTTTGCTTTTTCTTTTCTTGTTTTGGCTTTGGCCGTAAAGCTTTAGGAATGTTTGTATAAATTTCAGTAACCAAACTACTAAAATTATAAGGTATCTTTATTTTAATTTTTACTAGGGGAAAAAAGTGATCCTAACGTATGCTTTCCAAATTGATCGCCTACAAAGTAAATGAGTCTCTAAATAAGAATCTGATATAAGCAAATATGTAGAGATTTCCTAGAGATTTTAATTATGTGGAAAAAAACCTTGATGATTCATATTATGCAGAATTCAAAAGAATTTGGGACAACTTATAGATCTTACTGACTATAATTTTATGTAAATCAGTTTTGCAGAAATCTTTGATAGATTATTTAATGTATTTCAGAGGAATATCCCTAAATATGTTTATAGATTTGAGGCAATAATATTAATAATAAATTGTTTATATTCTAAGGTATTTCCAAGATACTTAAAAATACCATGACACTTGATATATGTATTGATAACAAACTATAAGCAACATCCTATGCTGATGCTAGCTCAGTGTTTCTCAGTACTGAATGGGCCAGCCATTATCTCTATCCTGCAGTTTTCTTATATGCTCAGAATGGGGCATGTATTTGTGGAAAGATCTCAAATTTCCTAAACCAGCGTCCACCCCAACATCAAGATACACAACATACACACCCCCTAGTTGGGAAGCAGTGGGCTAGCTGACATCTGCTCTGGTTTTCATATGCGATGTAAAATAGTAATATTAAAAAGGAACTTCTGTGGTAGATAAAAGCTTATAAATTTTCACCTGTCAGCTTCATAATCACTGGATTAATCCACATCTTAAATCCAGAATTCTGACTTGGAAAGGGCTAGATCATGGAATAATCTGGTTTACAGGGAGCATGGGTAGCAGTAGGGTGCCTCACTGCTTCCTGTGCTCTTATCTTTCAGATGTCGTGCAGCATTGATGGCAAAATAAACATGATGAACCCTTACATAGCACATATTTCCAAACTCCTGTTTAATAATGAATAAGCAGGTCAAATACCAGTGGTATGGCCAGTAGAACTATGACTTTAATATCTCATTGATTAATGACACTTTTGAAAAGACTGCTGGGTCAACTGATTTTTTTATTTATTATTTTGTCATTTAGAGAGTTAAAACTGTTGGGTGCTTGGACTTACCAGATTAAACTGAGTATGTGTTAAGTATACCCTATAACCTCTAGGAAGGAAGACCAAAATGTTGTGTGCGCAATTATATTAGGGTTCAAATCGTCAGCCTGTGAATTGAGTGAATTTTTAACGAGTTTTTTTTTTTTTAATACGGTTATAATTAAGAGAGATTTTATTTTTCTGGGTAAGTAGAGATTAATTATATCTCACTTGCCTTGTGGACTTCTAGGGGCCTTGGCCTCCCAGAGCACCTCTGTGAATCTTGATATAAGGAAAAATTTTTGAGGGAAATACTATTCAGTCTATATCTTCATTCTATAGGATATGAATAAGCTGCACTTAACCAGAGTCTCTTGACGTGTATATGATTTTTTTAAGTGCAGATGTGATAGGCTTGATAACCTGCTTTCCAGGCTTGCTTCAATTTTTCCTTGGTTATGTATCTGACAAATTAAAAAACTGCCTCTGAAAAGTGGTGATGTCTATGAGGGAGCTGAGTGGAGAATCAACAGCTATTCAGCAGGTACAGAGAAGCATCTCCCTGGCAATAGTGAGGGCCTTGATAGTCCTGGGAGACGGCAGTGTGTTACAGTAGGACAGAGACGGTTACCATTCCTAACAGTGGCCTTGAATCCAACAGTGACATATAGTTGGGTTATATACTGTGTTTTCAGACAAGCAGTAAGTAATACTTTTATAAACTTAAAATTCTTAGGATTCTTACACGTCCTATAAGTGAGGTATCACTGTTCAAGGTTTGCTGTGTTTTTATTTCCAGTCCACTGTAAGTTTCCATTTACAATTTGAATACGTTATTTTTAAGTGGTGTTATTCAGTTAGGCATAGCACAAAAAAGATTTGTTCTTATCATTAATGCCCGAATATAAATGGTTATGGAAAGGTCCACAGTGTTTTCATTAATAGTGAGAAACGTTAAATGTCTCATTTTAGATTATTCCTTTAGAGTTTGGAAGAGAGATTATAAATAGCCAACGTGTAACTTAAGTTTCTTTTATGTTTTCTGAGAACATTTGTGAATTCTCCAGAGTAGATTTTCAAGTCGATATATTGAAAATAAGGAGAAATTTTCAGAAAGAGTAACAAGTTATATTATTTGTAATTAGTAAGATTGCACTTACTAGTCGTAATCTTCAGTGATTTATTATTTGTTTTAGGATGATAAAATATTAGATTTGCTGTTTTCCAAATGATACAGTATTTCCCTAACACTGTTTTTTATCATAAGCTCAGTTAACAGAAAAAATTATATCAGTGAAACGTTGAGGTTTTGAAGTGTTTCTTTAATACAAAAAATTGGATTACTTGCCACTTTGTTTCCAAAATACTTCTAGCTAAAGTAAAGGGTACTTTACTAAAGGGTAAAGATAATTGATGATAATTGTATTTTTTTGGTTAATTTAGAGTTTTGTATTTACAAATACCAAACAACATGTTAGATGTAAGCTTTTTTAAAAATCTATATCTAATCTGTATCAAATCTTGGTATCTTTTACTTTAAAACCAGGTTTCTCATGAGAATGTTTTGCTTCTTGTATTTTTCAAATCTATAATTATTTTTGGAGTAGAAAAGGCCCATTGATACATGTTCAAGATGAGTTGTTTTAGTTGTTTTTATTATTTCTCAGAAAACCATACTGCATAATTTAAGGAGTTCACTTAAAACTCAGATCTGATCCTAGGGGGAAAGAAAACTTTTCTATTTTACTGCACTACTCTAGAAATAAATTTTGTGGATCACTCAGTAGGGAAATCCTAATAGATTCAGGAAACATTATAGACTTTTTACATGACAGTGTTATGTATTGTGGATGATACTGCTGATACTCATTCAGTTTTTCTTTTTTTTTCCCTGAAGAGTAGAGCAGTAGGTAAAAATGACATTGGAGTGTAGTAGATGTTTCTAATGCCTGTTCATCAGAATAACTCCTTGAAGTAGGTTTACTTAGAAAAAAGAATTAGTTAACCAGAAAATAGAAAAAAATCACATTTACATAAAGATATTCCTCATCTTTCTCAGTAGATTGCAGCTTAGAAATATTGAGTGAATTGCTTATACTGTTCAGTTAAGATTTGTTTCCAAGATCTTCCTCCAGATACTATCAGAAGGTACTATCCAATTAATATTAGCTGTGTATTGCTTTTCACTATTTTCTCCTTTTTATCATTTTTTCTACAATGATAAATGCAATTATTGAATTGTGGTATTTCTGCTATGGATGTATATCATGTTTATCAGCTTTTCCTGCATTATTAATTCAAGTCATTGCTTACATTTAATGCTATATAGTTTTTCAAAACACAAAGAATTTAACTTCCATGGTTTAAGTATACTATTAATGACTGTATTATAACCACGATAAAGGTTTGGAAGGTAAACATAATTGATGTGCTATTAATCAGATGCTTTGCTGCCATGTTATATCTGAATCATTGCCAATTAACTATTAAGTTAACTTTAGGCTGTCTGCAAAGTCTGGCTTATAGTTATTGAGTATTCTGAAAGTTCAGTAAAATTAATTGCTTTTTAGTGGATAGAATAAGTCCTTAATTATAAATGTATCAATAAGCATGTAATTATAGATAAAATTAATAACATCTTGAAAAACCAGTCCTGCTGGTGGTAATTAACACTTTGAATTAGAAAATATGTAAGTGGTATTATATTTTTCTTATTCTTCCTATTAAACCTCTTTTGAGATATTGTTTACACTGGCAGTAATCCAGAAAGGAAATGAAATATGTAAATCTATTAATCTAACAGGTATTAGCTTCTAATAGCTTTTAGAAGACGTGGGAAAAAGTTTGTTATTCAAAACGTTATTGCCATGAGTTTTATTCATCTTTACCAAACTTTGTTCCTTGTCTTTCTAAGAAACACACTTTTGAGAAATAAAGTGGTAATTTTTAAACTTCACTTATACATTCATGGTTTTTTTTAAAAATCAGAGTATCATCATAAATGGCATAGTTCAACTTTTTAAATATACTCAATGCCATCTCAAAATATTATTCAAATATTTCTACTTACTGTTAATTTGTTTTAACAAAAACTACCTGGTTTTGTTTAATCTCTGGAATTTATTTTAAGAGCATATAGTTCCAAGAAGCTGGTATGCTAATTTTTATTATTCTATTTTATTAGAATTGGTATCGGGTTGGTTTTTAAATCTAAATGTTTCCTCTTTTGAATAACCAGTTTTACCTCATGCAGCTAAGAAAATCATTTTAAAATCTATTCTCATTCCTGTTGTTTTCTTTTTTATTTATGAGTTAAAAACTTGTTAGGAGAAACAGACTTTTTATAAATGACAGTAATTCTAAAGAAGGGCCAAGAGGTATGTATTTAAAGCCTCGAGAGTTCTTTAAGAGTCACTAATTTCTGTAATCAAGGATTAAACTTTGATGGTGTATTTTTCCCTTTGTTCAGTATCACACTGTCATCATGTCACAATTTTCATAGGGTCGTGAAACATGATGGTGAATGTTTGAAGAACCAACTATGGGGTGGGGACAAGGGGTGGGGTCGATTTTTAGGGGTGATGATTTCTGTGATGTACACCTCCCAGCAGGGCACGTGCTGACAAAATGTCTTAAGGCAGCGTGTTCTAATGTCATTGCAAGAAAGTAGAGGTAATCAAACCGCATGCTCACCTCTGGCCAGCGTGTGTTCACGGGACTCAAAGAGCAGATCTGCTTTTCAATTGTCAGCCTGTACTCCTGAACACAGCAAGCTCCTGCCTTTCTCATTTTTGAAGTATCTTTAAAGTAATTGGGCCAGAGGCAGAAAGCCACTATATTAGCTGTCCAGTCCCATTCACAGCATTATCCTTTGCACAGAAACTTCTGCTTTTATCTCTTTCAAGCTATGGGCTACAGGCTTTTGTGTGACAGGTCAGAAACTTAAATTTTATTAAAATGACCCAGTTTTTTGCACTTAGCAAATCCCCTACTTGGACACTTCTTGAGAACTTTATGAACTACTTAACTTGATTATTTGGGGTCATTTTACATTCTTATTAGTGTAAAATGCATCAGGACTGCTTTGCTTATCAATTCCATTTTAACTGAACCCCCTCCCCTCGTATTCAGCTTGCAGTTTATGTAATTGTATGGAAACTAGAAGGAGGAGATTTCTAGAAAGTAGGATCTTTCTGCCCTATCTCCAGCCCAGATTTATATTCCAGATTAATAATTTAAAAGGAGTACCTTCTCCATGACTCTCCCTGCGTAAAATTGTGAACTGGGCAAAACTTGTCTTAGAGTCTCAGTTTCTTCTTTTTTTCACTCTCCTGTTCATGATCAGAGTTCACTGTCAGGAAAAGAGATCATGTAACTCATTCTCCATGACCATTAAATTGCTATGAGTACCTTTACTGTGGAGATGCCTCTGGTACCACAAAAATAATACTGGATTTGAAGTCAAGGAATGGGATTCGGGCCTGGCTCTCCCACTTCATAAGCTGTACTAGTTTTCTGAAATCAGCCACATTGCACACTTCAGAGCGGACATACAGCTGGTATGCTTCAGCTTAGGTGTTCCAGTTTTTAAAATATTGAAATACCTTCCTAGCTGATGGTACATAGCTGCTGCTCCAGGTTCCTTAGATGCCCTCCCAGAGACCCTTCTTCTCCCCACTTCCCCTGAGCGCAGTAACTAAAGGTTTAAGGCCTGGTTGGGAGCCATGTGAGTCATCCCCACCAAAGTCTTGCCTTGTGGTTTGCCAGAAACCTGCCTGTGCCCAGCAGAGGACTCCTGCAGGGTTAGCCAGCTCACTAGCCTGTCCCTAAAAGAGTAACCATAATATAGTAAAGGAAAAGAAAAAAATATTTTAAGTACCTATTTAAAATCCTTAAGCTGATTGTTCATTTTATTGAATTGTAGCTTCTGATCTAAGCATTGTTCTTGCTGTACAATATAGTTGAAACAAATCCCCCAACCTCTTTTCAAAATTGCTTTCCTTGCCCTTCATTTCAAAAATGCAATCCTGGTAATTTTGAAAATTGCCAAACTGAATATATCATCGATTGGTATGCTCCATAAGATCTTTAATGCTAAGTTTTAACCCCAAGCATTTTGAGTTTCTAAAAATACTTGGTTAAAAGGGCGCAACTGAATATAAGTGCTGGTATTTCTACTGCTGCAGAATAAAAAAGCGGTGTTACCCTCAGCCAACACAAAACTGATAAATTAGTTTCTTTTACTTTCAAGTAATGCCTGGTAGATGACCAAATTTCCTTCTTATGAAGGACAGGATTATCTCTAATCTGCAGCACATACTCTGTTAAGTACTCTGCACTTAATTCACACGTATGATTTCGTTTGTGGAATACAAGTCAAGAACATGTATTAGAGACCAGTGCTCAAAGTCGGAGACCGGCAGTGAAGATGGGAGCATTTTGTTAACTGTTGTTTTTATCTTTGTTTACATTAAAGCTAGCGGTTATGCTTTTGTGTGATGACACATCCCGAAGGTGAATATTCAAACTGAAGTTTGTTTTCCTCTTCTCAAGAAATGTTATCATGATTATGCCTTACAGAAATTTGCTAAGAGCTGCACATTGTTTGAAAGTGATTTCTTGGGTTTTTGTTTTTCCCGACTTATCTTCCTAGACTGATCCTGTTGAGAACACATATGTACGGAATCCGAACGTCAAGGTTAACATCCAGTCAAGGTCCACATCTCCTTCCACATCTAGTGAAGCTGAGCCAGTTAAGGTGCCTCATTGGAGCAGTCTTGCTCCCCAACTTTTCACTTGTGTCAGGAAAGAGGGAATTGCAAAAACAAGTGAAATCTGACTCTTCTTTTAATCAAATATATTATGTAATAAGTCACAATCTATTGGAGATGATTGCGTTTGACTGATAATGTAAATATGACTCTAAAACAAAAGTCGCAAGTTGCCCCCCGCAGATTCAACCTAAAATAGACAGATACTTATTTACTTATAAAGGTAGCCTTTATTTTAAGTAAAGGACTATGTGGAACAGAGGGCAGGGTTATCTCAATTTTGGAATTGTCAGATATAAACTTGGTAGGCACATGGCAGTGTCAGGTGCCATTCTCGTATTTTAATTTGTCCAGTAAATGTAATAAGACCTACACAACTGTTACTTCATAAGTACAGCTTAAAATGAAAATTGCCACTGCTGGCCACTGAATAGTTTATTCTAACTGCTCGGTCCGCAAGAGGCATTCAACTATGTCATGCCTTTTAATAATACAAAAACAGTGTTGTTTTGTACCTCATGTTAGTCAGTGGTTTCAAACAGCCAGTCAGCCAGTTTTCTCAACAGAGGTCATTTCCTCAACGAGTCAGAAGGATGTGTCATGCCTCAGTGAAGCCCTCCTGCTTCGAGATGCAATTTGGATTCTTCACTCAGCTTGCAGTTCTGACAGAGCCCCTTTGTTTCCCATATTCTCTCTAGAGCTGTGTCTCATGTTCAAGGGAAGCAGACAGTCCGCTCTGGAAAGCTGTCTGAAGTGAAGTGTGATTTGTAGTTAGATTCTGACTTGATTTTTTACAACCTTGTGACAGACTACCTCAGACTGGTTAAGTTGATGAGTCTCTGCTTTTTTTTTTTTTTAATCATTGTTTCAATATTTTGAGCTTATACATGTTTAATGTTGAAATATCTCAAGCATACTGAGGATAATAAACATATATGTAACCACCATCCACAGATTTAACAGATGTGAACATTTTGCCCTGTCCTTTTCAAATTTGTTTTGAAAGAAAGAAAATATTCCAGAGAATTGAAACACCCTTCCCTATACCATTCCCCTCTCTCCTTAGTCAGACATATCTAAAGACCCTGAAATTGATGCGCATCTTCTTCCTTCATTTTAAATTTCACTTCATTTGTATCCATAAACAATATATGAGAATGTTTGTTTTATATTTATGTTTTACACAAAGCTTTATCTTTCTGTAACTTCTTTCATTCAGCATTATGCTTTTGAGCTCGACTCATGCAGATACGTGTCCGTTTAGTTGATTCATTATACCTGTTACATAATATTTCATTGTATGAATATACCCCAACCACTTATCATTCTCCTGTTGTTAGATATTTAGGTTGTTTCCGATTTTTGTTATTACAATCAGTGCTGAAGTGAACATCCTAGTAGCTGTCTGCTTTTGCAAATGTGCAGTTTGTTTAGCATATATATACCTGGAAGCTGAATTATTGGGTTGTGTGGTATATGCATTTTCAACTTTAACTAGATTTTGCCAAATTATTTTCTACAGTGGTTGGACCAGTTTTCACTCCCACCAGCAATATGTGAGAGTTCCCCATTTTCCCACATCCTCACAAACCCTTGGTACTGTCAGACATTAACTTTTGCCAATTTGATGGGTATGGAGTGGCCTTTTTGTTTTTAATTTGCATTTCTCTGATCTCAAGTGTTAATTCAGCATCTTTTTATGTTTTTTGACCACTGGTGGTTTGCCTGTTTATGTCTTTTGTCTGTTGTTCTACTGAATTATTTTTCCTATCTTTATGTAATCTGGATACTAATCCTTAGCTGGCTATATGCACTGCAAATCTTTTATTCCAGTCTGTGGCTTATTTTAAAATTTTATTTGGTGTCTTTTTGTCTTGCAACAATGTTTATTTTAAAGTAGGCTTATATATATATCAATCATTTCCTTTATGACTTTATTTTTTTATGTCTTCCTAAGGCAGTTCTTCCCTATGCAACATTTAAAAATTTTCTTCCATACTTTTTTCTAAAAGTTTAAAATTTTTTATTTTACCTGTTTAGGACCTTAAACTGAAATTTATTGTTACATATTATGTGAAATGGGGTTCTAAATCTATTTATCTCATATGAACAGCCAACTCTACTATATTTCCCCCATTGATTTGTAAAACAATCTCTGCTTTATATATATGGGTCTGTTTGGGGGTCCTTTTTTCTCTTCTGTTGTTCTTTTTGTCTATTCCTGTATCAATATCACATTGTCTTAATTGCTATAACCCTAAAATAATTCACCTGGTATAATCAGCCACTCCCACCCACCTTCTTCTTTTTCCTTTTCCTTTTGACCCTTTAGTTTTACATATGACTTTTAGAATCAGTTTGTCAGGTTCCATGTGGAGGCTTTGATTGAAATTGCATTGAATTTTATAGATTTATCTGAGGAGAATTGACATCTTTGTGATTGGGTCTTTCCATCTATGAACAGGGTATACATATTATCATTTAGATATTCTTTTATATCTTTCAGTAAAGTTTTGTTAATTTCTTTATGAATTTACTTCATATTGCTTGTTACATTTGTTCCTAGGTACCTTAAAGTTTTTGTTTCTACAGTGAATGGAATCTTTTCCAAATATATATTCTTATGGTCTTGATGAACTCTGTTGATCTTGTATCCAACACCCTTACTTCACTCCTTTTTTTCTAAACTTCTCTTGGGCTTTCTGTGTAAATTATAATGTCAATTTTGTTTCCTGTTGCTTTTTATTAACTTTTATATAGGTTTTCAGTGTTCCTCTCTTTAATCTCTCATGTTTACATTTTTAAACATTAGTTTATAAATTGGGTTCAAAACTTTTTCAAGCTATTTAAAGTAAATTTAAATTAGAACTAAACTCACAAGCAGAAAACTCTGAGAAGCCCAATTCAATTGCCTTTTAAGGTTATAGGGCATAGAAAATACTCTGTTTATATAGTAACAAAGGCAAAGAGAGATCATTTATTTTTCTCTTAATATTTTAGACTATTCTATAACTTTATTCAAAGCTAGCTTTTTCATCTTGTTTGCTTGCTTAGCATCCTAAAACGAAGTAATTCTTTGTGCCTTTTTTCTAACACTTTGCTAATCAAGTGATGTCTCTTTTCCAGTAAAATCACTGGTTCCTTTCACTGAAAGAAATATCTTACATTAATGTCTTATAAAGATATGGCTTTTAACTTTTGAATTTGTATGTTAAGTTCTGAATTCCAGTAATACTAAATAGTCTAACTCCCTTCTTTGGAAATTGATTTCTGCACAAAATCCCAATAATCTCTCTCTCTCTCTTTCTACATACACACACAGACACACACACAAATCCACTGAATTGTGTTCCATATGTGTAACATGCATTCTGTGTATAGAAGTTAGGAGTTAAAAGAATCTTCTAAATATTTTGATTTTAAATCCTTTTTAAAAAATCAGATACTTTTAAGAATTAATGTGCATTTTCAGATGAACTTCAAAATTAATATCCTCATTTTTATGTAGGCTGTATGCTGTGACTTTTTTGTTTTCTTCTGTGGATTCTCTTTTCTGAATCATTTCTTTTTAAATTTCCAGACCAATTTTTTTTTTTGCTAATTGAACAACTATTTCATTTGTAGACATTGCAGGCTGAAATTTAAATTATCAACACTATGAGAATTTTAGCTTCATTGAGATATTTTTTGCCTTATTGATGTCTTGCTTGGCTTTATTTACTTTGATTTGTTTTTAGTGATGTGTGAAATAGATGGAGTATTTCATGACATTTATTTCCTTTTTTGCTCCTGGATTCAGACTGTAGACAGTACTCCTCCTCCAGTTCACACACCAACCTTAAGGAAAAAGGGATGTCCTGGTTCAACTGGCTTTCCGGCTAAGGTACTCAATCTAAATATAAGCATGATGTTCTGAAAAAAAATACAAATAATGGATTCCTTCTGCTTTTTGTATTTGCTGTGATTTTTGCTATTGGTTTCCTCAAAATTGCAAACATAAAAGCTTGGAAAGAAAATAAATTTTATAGGACTGGAAATAACCACCACTAAGAAAGGTAGGAAGAGTGTCGTAAAGTTTTGTTTTGTTTTGTTTTTCTTCTATTTTTTTAATAATTTTAATCTAAAAAATTATAAAAATTGAAGATGGAACGGCTATATTGAAGTGCATAGTTTGGTTTGGTTGGTTTTATTTATTAGTGGAAAAGCCTGACAAGTTGGAAGTTTTGTGCCTTTTCTTTTTTATAATTTCTGGGCTTTTGAAAGATTACTATTTTTAAAGTATGTTCTCCTTTTGCTTTATGCTCTTAAGGTTTTTTCAAATCAGTTTTGGGCACTAACAAATTGAAGGAGAAATAAAATCATTGATAAACCAATTTTTTTCAAAATTCCAAACAATTTTTCATTATTAATTGTTCCCATTTTATTTTTTTTTTTAAGATTTTATTTATTTATTTGACAGAGAGAGACACAGCAAGAGAGGGAACACAAGCAGGGGGAGTGGGAGAGGGAGAAGCAGGCTTCCTGTGGAGCAAGGAGCCCGATGGCAGCCGCTTAACCAACTGAGCCACCAGGCACCTCCCCATTTTAAAATACAAAACATGGAATACATAGTAGTGGAGGAACGTGCAACTTGAATATACCATAAGCACAGCATTAGCGTGCACTCAAATGCATATTTGATTTAGGAGAAAGACTACAGTACAGACCTGCAAAGTTCAGAAGAATGCTGGGTTTGTGTTTTGCTAGTTCTTTGGGGTTATACTTTTATTTTTATATCTACAGGAAAATAACATTATTCTAGAAGTATTTACATAAATATTTATGGGATTAAACATTTTAGAAGACCTCTTAAATTATCAATCAAAAAATAATATAAAGAGCAGCTTCATAATCATATCTACAATTTCCTGAATAGGACTATGCCCCAGACATTATCTATCTACTATATCATTATTTCTGTCACTATTATTTCTATCATATGTCTAAAAGTTTCTAATTCAATTCTTACTACAGTGTTTGGAGGTGTCTAATATGTCTCTATAGAGCAGAAAACTAAGGCTTAAAGAAATTACCTTTCCAAATGTCACACAAATAGTAAGCTACAGAGCCAATATTTGCATGTAGATCTGTACATGTCTAAGTATTTTCTTTTAAAAAATATCTATTAATGTTAGATATACAATTAGCAACTAAACACATAATTGCACCATAATTTGAGATGGTTTGGGGTTCTAGAAAACACAGATTGGCATTCCTTACTTATCTGGCATAGTTAGTTCATGTAGGTAGTAAAATAAATGGAAATTTCCAATGAATAGAAATCATTGCTTCTATGCTTGCTCTCTTTTTTGTGGTCTCCTTGTTTCCATCTTCCTAAATTCAGTGTTTTGAAGTCTGCTATTGTAAGGAGTAGTGCTTAGAGGATGCACTGTAAAGAAGATATTAAGTTGAGGCCACTCAGAAGAATCTAAGATTGAAGTTGACAAACCACTGAGAAAGAGAAACATTTAGTGAAAAATTCAGGTGAATTACTACTTTTTCATTCTATTCAACATAACTATCACTGAAGTATTGATTATAGTAGAACATGAAGATTTAGTTGCTTATATCTCAAGCTCCTACAAAGAAATTCTAAAAATTGGAAAACAAATGATCTCCCTCTCCAGAACAGAAACCTTGGATAAACCACAGAGTGAGAGACAGGTTGATGGATCTGAAAAGCTAATAAAATATACAGAAGTATAACTGGTATAAAAGAAAAACAAGCTGAATAACCTTTCCTAGATACAGCAAAATTCTGAGACCAGAATATGAATTTAAAATAGGCACAATAAGTATCTGAAAGAGATTTTTTAAAAAAGGAAGTCTATTGGTAACATGGAGTGGAATAAGGCACCCATGAAGAAAAATAATTTGCAAGTGCTTCATGTGAAAATATAACTGCTGGAATAAAGAACTCAGCAGATGGCTTTAATAGAATGAGCAAACTAGATGTAGGAGAAGAACAGTTAATGGGGTGGAAGATGACATGGATGATATAAGACATATGACAGAAATAGTTTCAGTATCTCTGTAGTAGGACTTTGAAGGGGAAAGAAAAAAACTGAGGCACTTGAAGAAATAATCACTTAATATTTCCCAGTAATTAAAGATGAAAAACTTCATATTGAAATACATCATTATGTGCTAAAGAGAATAATTTTTAAAAACTTACACTTAGACACATTATAGTAAAATTTAAGGATATCATAGATCAAGAGACAATCCTAAAAACTTTGAAAGACAAAGAGTAAATCATCTGTAAAGAAAAACTAAATTGATATCAGACTTCTCAATGGCAACACTAAATGCAAGAAAACAATTAAGATAAATGTTCAAAATGTTGAAGAAAAAGAACTTTGAACCCTAAAATTTTAACCAAGCCATAGTATCACTTAATTATGAGAGTAAGTTAAAAATATTTTCATGTATACAAGAACTTAGTAAGTTTTATTTAAAAAAAAAAAACCCGTCTCTGAAAATACTCTTTTATACACTAAGAACATACTATCAGAAAGGGAAATTAAGATAACAATCCCATTTACAGTTGCATTGAAAGGAATAAAATACCTAGGAATAAGTTTAATCAAGGAGGTAGAAGATCTATACACTGAAAACTCTAAGACACTGATGAAAGAAATTAAGACACAAATAAATGGAAATGTATTATGTGTTCACAGATTGGAAGAATTAATATTGTTAAAATGTCTATACTACATGAAGCAATCTATAGATTCAATACAGTCCCTATCAAAATTCCAACAGCATTTTCCACAGAAATAGAAAAAACAATGCTAAAATTTGTATGGAACCACAAAAGTCCCCTCAAAGAGCCCAAGCAATCTTGAGAAAGAAAAAGCTGGAGGCATCACACTTCCTAATTTCAAACTGTATTACAAAGCCATAGTAACCAAAACAGTATGGTACTGGCATAAAAACAGACACATAGATCAATGGAACAGAATAGAAATCCCAGAAATAAATATGCATATATCTGTTTATTGAACACATATATTGATCACTTAATTTATGACAAAGGCATCAAAAATATACAATGGGGAAAGGACAGTCTCTTCAATAATTGGCACTGGGAAAACTGGATATCCACATGCAAAAGAATGAAACTGGACCACTATCTCACACCATACACAAAAATCAACTCAAACGGATTGAAGACTTGAACATAAGACCTGAAACCATAAAACTCCTAAAAGAAAACAGTGGGTAATCTCCTTGACATTGGTCTTAGGAATGATTTTTTTGGATTTGATATCAAAACAAAGACAAACAAAAGCAAAAATGAGTAAGTGGAATTACATCAAAGTAAAAAATTTCTGCACAGCAAAAAAACCATTAACAAAATGAAAAGGCAACCTATGGAATGAGAGAAAGTATCTGTAAGTCATATATCTGGTAAGGGGTTAATATCCAAAATATAAAAGAACTCCTACAACTCAATAGCCAAAACAAAAAACCCAAACAAAACAAAAAACCACCACATAATCCAATTAAAAGATGGGCAGAGGACCAGAGTAGACATTTTTCCAAAGAAGACATCCAAAAAAATTGCCAAAGATACATAAAATGGTGCTCAACATCACTAATCATCAGGGAAATGCAAATCAAAACTACAATGAGATATCACCTTGTACCCATTAGAATGGCTGCCATCCAAAAGACAAAGAGATACCAAGTGTTAGTGAGGATGTGGAGAAAAGAGTTGTGCACTGTGGGTGGGAGTGTAAATTGGTGCAGCCACTGGAAAACAGTATGGAGGTTCCTCACACAATTAAAAATGGAACTACCATATGGTCCAACAACTCCACTTCTGGGTATATATCTGAAGGAAACAAAATCACTATCTCAGAGAGATATATGTACCCCCACGTTCAGTGCAGCATTATTTACAATAGTCAAGATGTGGGAATAACCTAAGTGTTGACAGATGAATGGATAAAGAAAATGTGGTGCACATACACACACACACACACATACATACACACACACACACACTGGAATATTATATGACCATAAGAAAGAGGAAAATCTTGTAATTTGTGATAACATGGATGGACTTTGAGGGCATTATGTTAAATGAAATAAGAGACAAATACTGTATGATCTCACTTATATGTAGAATTTTAAAAATTTGAACTCATAGAAATGGAGAACATATTGGTTGTCAGAGGTAGGGTTGGGAGATGAGGGAAAAGGTACAGACTTCCAGTTACAAGATAAGTAAGTTCTGCAGACAAATGGAATACATTGTGACTATAGTTAATAACACTGTATTGTATATTTGAAACTTGCTTAGAGAGTAGATCTTAAACATTCTCCCCGCAAGAAAAAAATGACAACTATAAGAGGTGATGGATGTTAACTTATTTGGTAATCATTTTGCATTATATACATGTATCAAGCCATGATGGTGTATACCTTAAACTAATACATTATATGTCAGTTATATCTCAATAAAACTGGAAGAAAAAAAATATTCTTGGAGGAAATTCTCCATCAAAAAGAGATAGAAAGCCACAAGGCCACTGTGAGAGATTTGGGAAATAGGGTGACTAGGTATCTCAGAGGACTTTACTGTAGTCTGTAAAAGCAAGCACCCTCACTCTACAAAAATCAAAGAGAAAGGAAATACATATTCAAAGCAGTCCAGAATTAATCTAAATACAAACACAGTGGAGGTAAGTGTAAGAATCGGGTGAGGTGAGCATGCTTAGGCATTTGTCTCATCTGGGGAGAAGCTGCAGAGACAGCAAGGCATGGTGGTTATCGTGGTGGGTTCCTAGCAGGGCCTCCTAAATTGCAGTCACAGCTCCATCACTAATTAGCTGTGTGAACTTGAGCAAGTTACCTTTCCCTGCTTCCATTTCCTCATCAGAAATGAGTACAATCATAGTATCCATTTCACTGGATTCTTTGGAGTTTTAAAGAAGCTTAATATTTGTAAACACCTTAGAACAGTACCTGACATAGTGGTAGCATAGAAATGTTTAAATAAATATTGGTAACTTGATAAGGAAAGTAAGCACAAGTTTGAATCTTAATGAGTTGAAAGGAATCAATAGAAGACTAGCATATAAAATGTGTAATTTTCATACCTGCAGAAGGAAATGCTATTCATTGAACTGAGGCAGGAAAGAGAAAAAGGAGAAAGGAGAACATGGTGACCTGGTGCTCTTAACTGCAATAAATTGTCTCAAATCCCAATGTCTTAGAAAACATTTTTATTATGCTCACAGTTTCGTGGGTATGAGTTTAAGAAGGGCTCCAGTGGGAAGCTCTCACAGAGGGTCTGCCGTGTGGGTGTGGTAAGCTGTGAGCTGAGGCTGCAGATGTGTGGAGGTTCAGCTGTGCTGTATGTCCAGGATGGCTCACTCCCGTGACAGGCAGCCGATGCTCAGGTCTGTCCAGATGACACCCTCAGTCTTCCTACATGGCGGCTGGCTCCCCAGAGTGAGCCTACCATGAGAGCCAGTGAGAAGCCACATGGCTGAAAGCAAAGGTGGATGGGAGGGAAGAAAATAAAGGAAAACAGAGGTCACAGATACGTACTGTAATATGGAGTTTAAGGTGTAAAACACCAAATGGCACGAAAGAGGACATTGTATGCTAGTAAAGGGAATAATAGATAAAGAAGATAATGATCATGAATGTGTATGGGACTCACAAAAAAGCCCTAACCTATATAAAGCAAGAACTAAGAACTTGGGAGGAGCAGGTTAGAGACAGATTGGAGATTTTAATTCACACCTCTCAGACAAACAATATAGTAGAGAAAATGCTGGGCAGAGGACAGAGGGTTAATACCTGCATGCACTGAGAGCTTTTATAAACAAGGGGATGAACATGCAATAGTTAACTGGCCAAAAGCCAGGAATAGGCCGATGAAAACTTAAAATGACTGAGAGTGAAAAGATGGTCAGACTTACAAGAAGTTGGAGAAAAGCAGATTAAAGTAATAATGAACTACCTCTTTACATTTGTGGGGTACATATCCTTGTTATCAGTAAGATACTGTGACACATTGTAGGTGGAAATGTGAATCAGTACCACCTTTTTAAATACAATCTAGGGGTGCCTGGGTGGCTCAGGCATTAGCGTCTGCCTTCGGCTCAGGTCATGATCCTAAGGGTCCTGGGATTGAGCCCCACATTCTCCCTCTCCCACTCCCCCTGCTTATGTTCCCTCTCTCGCTGTCTCTCTCTGTCAAATCAATAAAATCTTAAAAATAAATTAATTAATAAATACAATCTAAAAACATTTTAATGAAAAATATATGTCGGTGAGTCTCTAGAATCCAGTGAGTAGAGGGTAGAGGATTCTGGGAACTTGGTCTCGGTGGCAGCATGGTTTTTGAATCTCACAGAATCTCCATAAAAACAGACAAACCAACTGGATAGGTATCAAAGCTTAAAAAAACAAACAAACAAAAAACGCTACAGATGAGAAGATTTTCCCACAAACTCCAAAATACAAACTGATAGGGGGAAAAAAAAAGTCATCTATAAGACCCCCCGCCTCCCCCCGCCCCGCCGTGGTATTAAACACTGTGCTAGAGAAAGAGGGATTCATGATAATCCCAGAGCCAGAAAACCACCAGAGCACAAGTACGCATCTTGAGAACCGAAGAAACCGAGAGGATTTTGCAAGCTCCATCCTACAGGTGAGAGAGCAAGGAAGTCAGGATGGTAGGAAGATACAACAGTGCTGCAGTTGTAAGCCCTCGAAACTTGATGGTCAGAACGCCCTTCCAGATCACAGCCCCAGCCTAAGGAGGGTCAGCAGGCAATGGGTTCAGAATTGAGCAAGACAGGAAAGGAAAGAGAAAGTCCAGATGATTAAGAACAGGGGAGGAAGAGCTCAGAAAGCATGAGGTCATTTTTAAAAATCATTTTATGCTGGGGTGCCTGGGTGGCTCAGTCATTGGGCATCTGCCTTCAGGTCAGGTCATGGTCCCAGGGTCCTGGGATCGAGCCCCGCCTCGGGCTCCATGCTCTGCGGGAAGCCTGCTTCTCCCTTTCACACTCCCCCTGCTTGTGTTCCCTCTCTCGCTGTGTCTTTCTCTGTCAAGTGAATAAAATCTTTAAAAAAAAAAAAAATCATTTTATGCAAAGGCATGGAGCTGGGAAAATTACCCTGGCCTACCCCTCCCTCATAGAAGTACAGGAAAAGTCATTTCACTTAAAAATGAGGAAAGTGTTCAGTCAAATCTCACACACACAAAAAGAGAATAATGTATCTTAAAAAATGAAAGTGTGCCAGAAAGACATAAATATGAAACCAAAAAAACTACAATCAATATTTCAGAAGAAAATAAGGAAATGATAGAAGCTGTGAAACAACAAAAATTAGAAATAGCAAGCCTTAGAAATGAGAGTGTTGGAGAAAGCAAGATTTGAAGAGAGGTGACAGAAATCCAGGGAAAGAATTAGAAATTAAAATGAAATATGACTGCAAGAATACAGACTGACCTATAAGGAATTTGGGAGTAAATAAACTCAACGGATCACTTATATAAATAGAAAAATGGAAAAAAAAAATTTTAATCAAGAAATGAGAAGGGGTGCCTGGGTGGCTCAGTCAGTTAAGTGTCCAACTCTTGATCGTGGGATCAAGCCCCATGTTGGGCTCCATGCTAAGCGCAGAGTCAGCTTAAGGATTCTTTCTCCCTCTTCCTCTGCTCCTCCCCCCACTCTCCTGTGCGCTCTCCCCCCCACCAAATGAACGCATAAATCTTTTTTAAAAGAAAAGAAATGAGGGAAGACTAAAAAGGATTTGAGAAAAGTGATGGACAGAAAAGAACAAAAGGAAGGCCAGTGTTTATATAATAGGAGTCTCTGATAGAGAACACACAAGCAACAGAAAATACTAAAATCTGTGTTCAAGAAAATTTTCTAAAATAAAGCAGACTTGAAACTCATCCTGCAGAGGCACCTAGCATAGCCAAGAAAATCAACTCCGACAAAAGAAAACACATTCTAGTAAACTCTTGGCCTATAAAGAAAAAAAAAATTGGACAAAAGTGTAGTAAGTCACTCAAGGGGGAAGAAAAGAATTGAAATTTTCATCAGACTTTTCAATAGCAACACTGCCAGAAAACAATTGGATAACTTTTAAAATGCTCTAGGGAAGTGTGAGTCCAGGTTTTTTCCCCCTTTGTGACTTTGTTTTTGACTACTTTGAGGTATAATTGATATACAAAAAAACTGCACGTAGTTGTAACAATTTGATGAGTTTGAAATGTCAAAGATTTTTAAGAATTTTAGGGTTTTTAAGGAGAGTAAAGCATCCTTCAAAAGTAAAAGCCACAGAGAAGTATTAAGAACATGTAAGAAGTCAAGGAGTGTTGTCCCCAAAAGCCCTTCCTGAGAGATACATTGAGGACAGGCTTCAGATCAACCAGAGTGATAAGGTACCCGACACCTCAAGGAGCAGGAGTGAACAAGGAAGTCTAGAATGAATTGGGTTCAAAGTCCACAGAAAGCACTGTTATAACATCTCTCAAAACCAGACAGCTTACCCCCAACTCAGCAATATGTTTACTTTGTGGAATAACCGAACCAGAGACCACAGATTGAAGGACACCGGGCTCAGTGGTTGGTGAGAGAGGTGAGGTGTTGAACTAGGAGTAGTGAGATCTTAAAGAAGTCCGCAAACTGAAGGTAAGGCTCCAAACTCCTTTCTCCTGCTTAGCTCCAGAATGTTGGCAGTTGGGTTTATTGCCTCCTCCTTCCCTTCCCTCCTGGGAGGATTTCAGTGGAGTCTCTGAAGAAATTGAATGACCCAGAAAAGACAGATAACGGCAGTCAAGATGGCTGGGTCCACATTGATAGTGCGTGTGCACACAGGTGCGCGTGCACCCACACACACACACACAATATAAACCAAAAAACCTTCCAATCAGCTTTTTTTACTGACTCACAAATGTGAACAAATTCCCGAGAATCAGGAGACATTTCAGGAAATCCTCTAGCAAAAAGAAGAGATCCAAACAAACAAAAAGATTTCCTACTTTCATTGAAGGAAAAAGAGGCAATACCAAAGCAGAAGGAAACAAAAAGGAATAACCAGAAAAACCAGAAGAGTCCTTTGAAATTTAAAAATAGGACAAGCATTTAAAAATTCATTAGATGAGTTGGGACATAAATTTGAGGAAATCTCTTAGAACTTGTTGCGAAAGGATAGATAGAAAATAGAGAAAATGTGAGAAATCAATATCCAAAAAAAAAGAAGTTCTGGTAATATAACAGAAAAAAAGAAAAGGAAGGAAATTGTACAGTATTTAATACAGATGCTTTCGGCAACTAAAGGACATTTCCAGACTGCGGAGTCCCAACAGTTCCCGTCACAGTGTACAGATAACAAATACCTCCTCCTGCCCACGTCACTCTGCAGTGTTTCAAGATATCAAGAATATAGAGAACTTTTGTAAACCACCAAAGAGATAAAACATCAGGGGCACCCGGGTGGCTCAGTCAGTTAAGCGCCTGACTCTTGGGTTCAGCTCAGGTCATGATCTCAGGGTCATGAGATCGAGCCCTGTGTTGGGCTCAGCACTCAACGGGGAGTCTGCTTGAGTTTCTCTGTCCCTTTGCCCCTCCCCCTGCTTGCTCAGGCTTTCTCTCTCTCAAATAAGTAAATCTTTAGAAAAAAACACATCACATTCAAATGATTAGGGATTGAAATAGCATCATACTTAACAGCAAAATGGAAAGGACAATTGGAAGGTAAAATGATTGCGAGCTAGAATTTTTGATTCCCTGTCAAATGTTTAATCAGCTGAGGGGAAAATAATAGCATTTTCAGAAACTGAAGATCTTCTAAAAGTGTTATCACCTATGCTCTGCTTTCTAAGTAAACTACTAAGAAATTATTTCCACCAAAACAAGGGAGAAGATGAAGAAAGAGAAAGGCATAGGGTCCATAGGAGAGAGAATCGCATACAGATTTACCTAGAGAAAGTAGAGCAGGGAAGCAGAGGGCTCCAGGAGAGACATCTTCAGGTCAATAAACACGAGGTAGAGGAGCCCTGAAGGCTTCCTTCTTCATTGTTTAATCACCTGGTAAATTGATTCGAGGGGATTTTGCCATTCCTTTGGAGGGTCTGGGGATAATTAATGCAAGAGACTAGAAAATTAAGTTTAAAAGAGGGACAGCATCACTAATTTCAGAAAAATCAAAAGATTACACAAGAAAGATAGAACTATAATATACTTCTCAACTCACTGAGTTATAATTCCAAGGTCATAATAACTTAAATGCTAAATGTAAAATTTATCCCCAGACTGTGCTCTTAACAATATTGAGAACATGAAGGGAGTAGCTGGTGTAACAGTGCCGAGTCCTCCTCTTCCGTAATAGGAAGTCAGTATAATGCCTCCAATCAGGAAATAGCAGTATAGGCTTGCTTCCAACCACCCCCCCCCCCCCCCCCCCAGAAAGGTGGAGACACAGAGGCAAACAGCTAGAAGAGCTAAAAGAACTTGCCTCTGGGAAGGATAACTTGGAGCAGAGGGGCACTTCAGTTTTTATTATAAGCATTGTGATACTGTTTTACTTTTTAAACTGTGTATTTGTATGAGTTAAAACTAAAAACATACATAGAAAATGGGAAATTCTTTGTGATTAGGCGATGAAAATAAGATCTCAAATCATAAGCGTAAGGTGAAAATATTGCTGGACTCTATTACATCACAATTAAAGATGCTTGTCCAGCGAAAGCTTTGTTAATGGGGATTAATAGGTGGTGCCTCCTAGTGAAAGATATTTGCAATGTTTAACACCAGTAAGGGATTAATTTCTGGAATATGTAAGAAACTCTTACAACTCTATATGAAAAAGATTAGAAATCCAGTTGAAAAACTGGCAGATGATATGAATAAGTAATTCCCAGAAAACTAAATCCTAATGGTCAACAAGCATGTGAAGAAATGTCCAACCTATTTAGTAAAAAATGAATAATTTAAAAATTATCACTTTATGCTGGAACAAACAATCCTAAAATTTGTATGGAATCAGAAAAGACCCCGAATCGCCAAGGAAATGTTGAAAAAGAAAAACAAAGCTGGGGGCATCACGTTTCCCGATTTCAAGCTATATTACAAAGCTGTGATCACCAAGACAGCATGGTACTGGCACAAAAACAGACATACAGACCAATGGAACAGAATAGAGAACCCAGATATGGACCCTCAACTCTATGGTCAAATAATCTTTGACAAAGCAGGAAAAAACATGCAATGGAAAAAAGACAGTCTCTTCAATAAATGGTGCTGGGAAGATTAGACAGCCACATGCAGAATAATGAAACTCGACCATTCTCTAACACCATTCACAAAGATAAACTCAAAGTGGATGAAAGACCTCAATGTGAGACAGGAATCCATCAAAATCCTAGAGGAGAACATAGGCAGTAACCTCTTTGACATTGGCCACAGCAACTTCTTTCAAGATACATCTCCAAAAGCTAGTGAAACAAAAGCAAAAATGAACTTTTGGGACTTCATCAAGATAAAAAGCTTCTGCACAGCAAAGGAAACAGTCAACAAAACAAAGAGGCAACCCACAGAATGGGAGAAGATATTTGCAAATGACACTACAGATAAAGGGCTGGTATCCAAAATCTATAAAGAACTTCTCAAACTCAACACCCAAAAAACAAATAATCAAGTCAAAAAGTGGGCAGAAGAGATGAACAGACACTTCTCTGAAGAAGACATACAAATGGCTAACAGACACATGAAAAAATGTTCATCATCATTAGCCATCAGGGAAATCCAAATCAAAACCACACTTGAGATACCACTTTACACCAGTTAGAATGGCAAAAATGGACAGGGAAAGAACAAATGTTGGAGAGGTTGTGGAGAAAGGGGAACCCTCTTACACCGTTGGTGGGAATGCAAGTTGGTACAGCCACTTTGGAAAACAGTGTGGAGGTTCCTCAAAAATTTAAAAATAGAGCTACCCTGTGACCCAGCAATTGCACTACTGCGTATTTACCCCAAAGACACAGATGTAGTGAAAAGAAGGGCCATATGCACCCCAATGTTCATAGCAGCAATGTCCGCAATAGCCAAACTGTGGAAGGAGCCGAGATGCCCTTCAACAGATGAATGGATAAAGAAGATGTGGTCCATATATACAATGGAATATTACTCAGCCATCAGAAAAATGAATACCCAACTTTTTTTTTTTTTTTAAGATTTTATTTATTTATTTGAGAGAGAGAATGAGAGAGAAAGAACACATGAGAGGGGATAGGGTCAGAGGGCGAAGCAGACTCCCTGCCGAGCAGGGAGCCCGATGCGGGACTCGATCCAGGGACTCCAGGATCATGACCTGAGCCGAAGGCAGTCGCTTAACCAACTGAGCCACCCAGGCGCCCGAATACCCAACTTTTACGTCAACATGGATGGGACTGGAGGAGATTATGCTAAGTGAAATAAGTCAAGCAGAGAAAGTCAATTATATGGTTTCACTTATTTGTGGAACATAAGGAATAACATGGAGGACATTAGGAGAAGGAAGGGAAAAATGGCGGCAGGGGAATTGGAGGGAGAGATGAACCATGAGAGACTATGGACCTGAGAAACAAACAGGGTTTTAGAGGGGAGGGGGGAGGGGGGATTGGTTAGCCCGGTGATGGGTATTAAGGAGGGCACGTACTGCATGGAGCACTGAGTGTTATACGAAAACAATGGATCGTGGATCACTACATCAAAAACTAATGATGTATTGTATGGTGACTAACAATAAAATTAAAAAAAAAATTTATCTACAACAGGGAAAAAAAAATTATCACTTTATACTCACCAGATTGTCAAAAATTAAGTAAGGTAACGTCAAGGACATGAAGAAACAGGCAGCTGCACACACAGGTAGTGGAAGTATAAACACATACATCCATTCTGGAGAGCAACATGGCATTGTGGAGTGGACAGACATTTATTGCTACAAAGGGTACCAGGGAGTTGGAAATGGGGGAAAGATGGGTAATATGTGGCTGATGCGTGCTCCTGGGTACTCACATACACTAGAAACACACTCAAACTGTCTAATTTACAGGGATATATACATACCCAAGGATCTGTATAAATCCTGTTAGACTGGGTGCCAGATCTCATGGGGAAGGATGGAGAGTGAATCATCACGGATGAATGGAAAAAGCAGTAAGGCAAAATAAAACCAGAGTGGGGCCTCCGCCAAGCTCTGTGATGATATTTCATGGACTAAATTTTTTTTTTTTTCAAAAAAAAAACCCCCCAAAAGCCTTTTTTTTTTTTTTTTTTTAAAGTGTTTTATTTATTTATTCATGAAAGCCAGAGAGAGAGAGAGAGGCAGAGGGAGAAGCAGGCTTCCCGCCTAGCAGGGAGCCCGATGTGGGACTCGATCCCAGGACCCTGGGATCATGACCTGAGCCGAAGGCAGACGCTTAACCATCTGAGCCACCCAGGCATCCTCATGGACTAAATATTAACTCAGCTTTGTGTACCTAAGGTTCCTCCCCGAAAATAAAATTTACTTCATGTTTTTTAAAAGATGGAATGAATCTACAGGGACGCCTGGGCGATTAAGCGTCTGCCTTCAACTCAGGTCATGATCTCAGGGTCCTGGGATTGAGCCCCATGTCGGGCTCTCTGCTCAGCGGGAGCCTTTTTCTCCCTCTCCCTGCCACTTCTCCTGCTTGTACTCTCTGTCTCTCTCTGTCGAATAAATAAAATCTTAAAAAAAAAATAACAAAAAAACCTTTAAAAAAATCTTAAGATGGAGTGAATCTATAATTATATCAAAATAATTGAAAGTGTTTAAAAGAAAAGAAAAAGCATTTTAAAAAATTTATTTTAAAAGAAAGGTTTGTATGAGGTAAAGATTTCTTGTCATTTATCAGTGGTAAAATTCTCGTTATCAACAGTGAGGTTTTAAGCTTTTACCAGGGGTCGTAATTGGTTCTGCTGTGTTCTCACAGCTTCTGTTAAAGACCTTTTATCTTCTCCAGTGATAGCTTGAAGTCCACAACACAGACAAAATTAGAATAGAGAAGAGCCCTTCTTTCTGTCTACCTCTTTAAATGTTGAGTTTATAGTTAATTCTCAGTTTACTCCAAACTGTCACATAATCTAAAACTCTAATTTGGGTCCATGCTTTAGGTTTAATGCCCCTTTTCCTAGACTTTTCTTCTTCTTCTTTTTCTCCTCCTCAAACTACCCTTGGGGGAAGTATTAGAAATCAAATACTGACCCAGAGGCAGAAAGGGGTTCTTAGAAAAGTCAGAAGCCAGGTACTCTGGACCCTAGGAGCGGACCCAAGTATCTTTCTGTTACTGTTCCTCTCTCCTCCACCAAAAACAAATAAATACAAAATCCTAGTGTTTTGCCTAGAGGTCAGTGCCATCAGAATCATGATCTTTAATTATGTTCTATTTTACACTGTCCTTCGTTGAGATCAGTGAAACATGGACCCCTTACTCTTTAGTAGTACCTCCCACCCCCTCCCACGGTTTAATCAGCACCTACCAGTTGGTTGCCTGGTCAGTTAAATAATGCTCTGCAAAAACATTTTTCTTTCCCAGCATAATCAGTTAAAATTATGACATCCTGAGTAGATCTCTGGGGGGGAAAAAAAGTATGTAATATGTTTTGTCAACGATTTCTTGGGTATTGTCAAGAATTACTGTTAACGTTTGTTGTGGCTACCGTTATTATTACTGATATTCCAGACCTGTCAGTTATCCCTTAGAAGAAAGAAGGAAGTTACCTCCCTTAAGCAGTTGATCAGTTCTCTTGTTGTGATAAAAGCCTCCAGAGCGAATCAGTAAACTAACTTTGCATCTTTTGCCATAATTTTGAACAATCGAAAAAATGCTAAAAAATTTACCCTGGATAGTCCTCAAAGAGCAAAAAGTAAGAGTAAAACTTGGTATACAGGAGAAATACTGAGCAAGATTTTATATGATATTAACAAATTAGGTACTTGTATTTTTATCACAGGCATGGAGGCCCCTAGTCTTGACCTAACCATGCCTTGTGTAGTTTTGGGGTTTTTTTTTAGGAGCATATTCTACATGTTTCTAAATGATCAAACTCTGAGAGATGGCAGAATCAGACAGATGTGGGCTTGAATATTAACTCTACCATGAATTGTATATCCATGAGTAACTGAGTCTCATCTCCTTTATCTGCATGAGGAAATATTACCTGTCTTTACAGGGGTATTGTCTCCATTAAATGAGATGATGCATGTGGAGTACCGGCACAATGTCCCCTCGTTGGTCGGGGCTCAGGCCACACGGGAGCAATTTTACAGTTAGTCTGAGGGTGGTCTCTGTTCCAGATGCGGTAGAGTCAGATCCTAGTCCTGCTTTGAAGCTTTTGTGGGGTGTAAATCATATATCCCAATTGAGAAGAGCAGAATTTATTTTTAACTTAAATTTTAAAGCTTTGAATAGTCCCTTTAGTTTTTTTTTAAGATTTTATTTATTTATTTTGGGGGGAGGGTGGCAAAGGGAGAGGGAGAGAATCTCAAGCAGACTCCATGCTGAGTGCAGAGCCTGACGTGGGGCTCAGTCTCACGACCCTGAGATCATGAGCTGAGCCAAAATCGAGTCGGATGCTTAATCGACTGAGCCACCCAGGCACCCCTGAAGAGTCCTTTTAGTTTTTTATTATAAGTTAGTCTCAACTAAAATACTACTACTACTTCATAACAGCATGTCATCAGAATTCGCATATTATTGGAATAGAGTTCTTACTAGTTTAAATCAATCACACATATAAAATAAGTAATTAGCCAAATTTGTTTTCAAAAGTAAGTAACTATGTTCTGAATGCTTACTCTATGCCAGCACTGTTCGAAAGGCTTTTTTTATGTTCACATACTCATTTAACCACCCCATGAAGTAGATACTATTATTGATCCTATTTTATAGAAAGAGGAAAGTAAGACACAGAGAAGTTAAGTAATGTGTCCTAGGCTCACACAGTAGAGTAGAAGAACAGTTAATACAATTCATTTGTTATTAAAACATTCTAAGAGTTAATTTGGAAAGGAGAGGATATCTTGGAGAGCTGCAGCCTACATGGACTTACCACCAGATAGGACAAACAAGACTTAGAGAACTTTACTGGGTTTGCAACAAGAAGTTTTGGGCTGCCATCTGTCTCTAGAATAATACGGGTGTATGTTTGTCTATTGAAGGGTAATACCACCTGCTTCCGTAGGAGGAAACAGATTCATTAAGCATATTCTTTGTTCTTGGTCCCAGAGAATAAAATTACTTGATATATAGCCAGGACAAGAATTTTCAGTTACTCTTTGTTCTTCCTAAGAAGGTATAAAAGCATATTAAATTTCTCTATTTGTAGAGGTACAAATATGTAACAGTTCACTTAACTCTTTGCTGAAGAATAATTTGAAGAATTTCTAAAAATCCTGAATCAAAATCTGAGCAAAAATAAAAAGCTACAGTTCATAACTTTTCAAATGGCATTCAAGAGCAATTAATTACCATATAACTTCTTACATTATTTTTAGCTTAACCTAGCTCTATATTGCCTAATAAAAATATGCAAAGAGCGTAAATTACAGAAAGATGTGAGAAATGAAAATAATTCATTGCACTTCTATTTAGGAAACATCCTAGTAGATCGCGTGGCACCCAGAGATTTACATTACAGAAATCCTTTAAATAATTGATGTTTTTAATAATTGGTGTATGTTTTTTATCCCTTTGTTTTGCAGCGCAAGACCCATCAGTTTTTTGTCAAATCTTTCACTACCCCTACCAGATGTCACCAGTGCACCTCTCTGATGGTGGGTTTGATAAGACAGGGCTGTTCCTGTGAAGGTAAGAACAAAATGGCAGGAGAGTGTGACATTAGAGTCCTAGCGTTGGCTTCCTAACTGTGATCACGTAACTGTATTCCCCTTAAACAATATATAAGTGCCTGCTTGTTCTGCTTTTTTCTGATAACAGGAGTACAGATAATAAAGCAAGCACCTTGCTACATGTTGAACAGGGGAGAAACTGGACGGCCCCTAGAAACATTTTTCAGGGAAGACCTCTGTCAGTGTGGCTCATTCATCTTTGTTTCGTTATGCGGGTGAATTTGTGGTTCTGGGAAAGCGTTAAGCTGAGTGACAGAAGACATAAAAGTTATCCTTGAATCTGTTCATTTAACTCTCACCTTGCTTAATTTCTCTAATAAGCGAAATCATTCTTCAGAAGTAGGCAGTTCAGTATCTTTTCAGAAATATTAAGTGTCTGCCACTTTGCCTCAGAAAGATATTTTATTCCCAGTATTTGTATCAGCGGATTTTCCCTACCACTCATTGACTCATTGATTCATCCATCGTGTGTTCATGGAATCCCTGTCCTGTACTTCTAGACACCGTGATGTAGTCAGGGATGGGGAGAAGACTGAGAGCCTGCCCTCGAGGAGCTCACATTCTGAGAGATGAGAGATCAGGGGTCATTTGAACAGAAAACAAAGTATATTTGTCTGGGCACCACTTTATTTTTCCTAAGACTTCTGAAATGAAAATGACTTAAATAATTATAACGGGATACACTGTTTGGGAATAGTTTGGGAATATACTTTTTTTAATCAAATCAAATTTATCACTGTAACAATGCCTTATGTATCATTTACTGATCTATCTTATAAGAAAGATAAAATAGTTGCTAGTTCAAATTCTAATATGAGTTTCCATTTCTTAGCCTTTAGGGTTGGAAGGGACTTTGCAGGGAAGGTCATCAGTGCACATCAGAAGCAGGCGTTCCCCTTGTAGAATGTGCTTGTAGTTTGTGTTTGGTCGCTTTGAATCAAGGGGCTGTTAATGGCATCTTAAGGCAGTGCATTCTATGTCCGATTAGCTCTCACAGCCAAAGTAGAAGCTCCAGATTGCATCATCCCAGCTAGTTGTGTAGATGCATGGGTTTAGAGCCAAAGCAAATGGTCTAGGGTTGAGAAGTAGATTTGAGAGTTATGAGCATACAGAGTGATGAAGGGGAATGGCGTTTTCCAGGAAACACACAGAGTGAAAAGAGAGCAAGTATGAGGACGGAGCCTTAGGAAACAGCTCAGGGGAGGTGAAAGGTAAAGACAGCAAAGTAATCTGAAAAAGGAACAACCTGTCATTGACTGGGAAGGTGTGATGGAAGCCAAAGGAGAGAATTTGTACAGTTTTTAAGCCTTGTCCCATTTTGGATTTAGCCAGTACTTATAAGTGTCACTTTTAGGGGCATCTGATGCCATCATCTGGATGGCTCAATCGGTTAAGCATCTGACTCTTGGTTTTTGGCTCAGGTCATGGTCTCAGGGTCCTGGGATCAAGCCCTGCATTGGGCTCCACGCTCAGTGGAGAGTCTGCTTCAGGATTCTCTCTCTCTCTCTCTCCACCCCTCCCCCAGCTCTCTCTGTCTCTAAAATAAATAAATCTTTAAAAGAATAAAATACAAATAAAAATAAATGTCATTTAAAAATCTGTTTATCAGAAGGAATCCTGGATAGGTACCTGGTGTTAGGTCCCTTATCATTTCTTATGCATCAGAATCACTTGCAATTACATGGTAGGGGTTTTTGAGATCTCCCAAGCCACTTTCTAGAGTCTCACATCATGAAATTGTACGTTTCTTTCCTGAAGACCCTTTTTCTTTTTTAAAGTTTCTTTTTTTTTTTTTAAGATTTTATTTATTTATTTGATAGAGGGAGACACAGTGAGAGAGGGAACACAAGTAGGGGGAGTGGGAAAGGAAGAAGCAGGCTTCCCATGGAGCAGGGACCCTGATGCGGGGCTCGATCCCAGGACCTGGGACCATGACCTGAGCCGAAGGCAGACGCCCAACAACTGAGCCACCCAGGCACCCCTTTCCTGAAGACTCTTAGTACCCTGCCCTGTACACTGTGGGGACACGTTAGACCCTGCCCAGGCTTTCATAAATGTTATGGTAATGTGGTTACAGCCTCCAAAGATTCCTATCATTTTAATTTCTTCCTGGTTGATTGAAGTTAGATCCTGTATAGGACAATTATTTTGTTGCTTCCTCTACTTTTGGAGGTGAGATTTTTGCCTAATTAGTAAAACAAATTATAACTTGTTAGACACTCTACTTAAAAGTGAACGAGATGTCTTACAGAAATTTGGTAGTTTTGACAGTCAGTACTAGTTCATCTTGCTCCTCTGGTGGTTTCATAATGCCTATCAGTGGTGTATGATACATTTTCCCATGTGCATGCATTCCCTGATGGTATCCCTTCAGGTCCTCTCTTAATCTTTCCCAAATATTCTCCAGGACTGACCCTTAGAGTAGGAATTGTCTAAGTGAATATTCTTAGTCTACAGCCCCTTCCAACAAGTTTGTTTGTTTTAAATATTTTACTTTTTTTTTTTAAGATTTTATTTATTTATTTTAGAGAGAGAGAGAGTGAGTGGAGGGAGGGACAGAGGGCGAGAGAGAATCTCAAGCAGACTCCCCGCTGAATGCAGAGCCCGGTATGGGGCTCAATCCCACGACCCTGAGATCATGACCTGAGCTGAAATCAGGAGTTGGAGGCTTAACCAACTGAGCCACCCAGGCACCCCCTAAATATTTTAATTGTCATCCAACCAAGTCTCGGTGAAACTTATACATTTATTTTTGTTTATCCTGTTTCTTGGAGTCTCAAGTTCATCATACGTGTATCAGGTAGAGGTATCATGGCAGCATTGTTGGTAGGGCGGGCTCTGAGCCCGACTGCCTGGGTTTGAATTCTAGCAATGCCACTTACGAGTCCTGTGACCCAGGGCAAGTCCATCATAAATAGGAGTAGCTGTACCTCTCTTAGATTGTTACAGAGAAATGTACTCAATAAAGTTGACCATTATTATGATCTTAGTCATAGCTGAAGTATCTATAATGATATTAACAAATCCTAAAGTTTACCCGTGATTTATACATTTTTAATCATTAAACAATTTCATTTTCAAAAAGAGGGATTGGTAAAGTTTGCCAGATACTGCAAAGATGTCAGGTAATTTCATGTCCATTAGTGACCCTGGCAAGAGAAACTTTCAGGGCAGATACCAAGTTGCAGTGAGACGAAGAGTTAGAACTCTAGAAACTACTTTTTGGAATGCCAAGTTTAAATCAACTGTTGTATTCACAAGCTTAGATTTTTTTTTCCTATGTATTGGCTGCTCTTGATTACTAATGTTAACACAAAACAATATTACAATAATAAAAATCTTTACAATTTCTCATTGAAATTCTTATTAGTAAGCAAATGAATCGGCTCCCCAAATGACAAAACAGTTCTTTAAAACAAAGCCACAGATAAGCATTCATCTACTATAGCCCCTTGTATGTAATGAGTGCTCAGTGAATTATCTTTTTGTAAAAGTGAATTTTTATTGAACATTGTTTTTTTCCCCCCCTTCAAAAGTGTGTGGATTTTCATGTCATATAACTTGTGTAAACAAAGCTCCAACTGCTTGTCCAGTCCCGCCTGAGCAGACAAAAGGGCCTCTGGGGATAGACCCGCAGAAGGGAATAGGAACAGCATATGAAGGTCATGTCAGGGTAAGTCTGATTAGGTTGGGTTTAGATTAATCTTTTGAGGTTGATTAATGACTGAAAATAAAGTCCAGTCGTCTTACAAACATACTCCTTGCCAGAAAAGTAGGCGAATAAAATTCATCTAATAATTTTATTTCATCCAGAGTGATTTGAAAACAAAAACCTGGCCTTTGCTTGGAAATAAATTCCAAAATGTCTTACAGTTTTCTGTACTGTCCGTATCTTGTAACGAACAGATGTTGGAATCTCCCTAAGGGAGTCTTTGGCACCTGGTCTTCCTGGAGATGCAGTGTATGCCTATGACGTGTGAGATGTTATCAGGGGGTATTCTTACTTGTAATCCTGAATAGCATTTAAAGTGTAAGCTACATTTCATCATACTCCCAAATTTGACTTTTATGCTACTAAGAAAGAAATCCATGAATGTTATTTTAATGAATTATTAGTGAAAGTTAAAATGGTACTGTTTAAAAATTTTTCAGAATAAAAAGTCATACAATATTTAAAGAATGTATTCTTACAGTTTCTCATGTTATCAGTGGTCTGTGTGTTCCATCTGCACTTGACCCCCCCAGAGCGGCAGACTTAGGACACGTGTACATTATCTTTAGGTTTCCATCGTGCAGTTACATAGGTAACTGAGGGGGCTGTGACTGACATTTTAGTTTGAGTTGTTTCTGTTGCCCAAAGATCCCAAAGCCAGCTGGAGTGAAGAAAGGATGGCAAAGAGCATTGGCTGTGGTTTGTGACTTTAAACTCTTCCTATACGATGTTGCGGAAGGAAAAGCATCTCAGCCCAGTGTCGTGGTCAGTCAGGTGATTGACATGAGGTAAGCTTTCAAAAGTGAAAATATTTGTGTCTTTATGACATAGGAATAAAAAAGTGTCTGGTTTTTCATCTAATTACATTGCCATATTTTTATTTAAATCTGATTTCATATTAATAATCTAATTTACTAATATTGCCAGAGTAATGTAATTAAAACCAGGAAGCAAGGTGTCGTTATAGGACAGGTTGATGTGTGTTGAGTGAGTGAGTTGGGGTTCGGGCTTAGGGAAAAGAAGCTAATGTTCGAATCCAAAAGACCAGCATAAAGATGGCTGGGGTGACGAAGGCCTAATACGTGGTCTTGTCACCTGAAGGTATAGATCGTAAATCCAGTGCGAGGAAAAATATCCCAGAATCAGATAGGTTCTTGGAGTATGTAATGAGCCGGGAAACATTTGAATGAGTCCACCTCTTGAATATTTCTGGTCTCACTCTTCAGGCCCTTCCCCTCCCCTGTGGAGTGCTCTCCTTTACCTCTTCTTGTAACTCCTGCGCTCCCTTGGGGTGACTTATGAGCCCCCAGAGCTTCAGCTGTCACCTCTATGCTGATGACTCCCACACAGGCCTCCCTCCAGCTCTTTCTCCAGCACTCAGAACAAGCGTTTCCAGCCATGGTGCACATTTCATACCAGCACCTTAGACACATCCTCTTCCCCTCAGATACAGAATATGAGGAGATAGGTGCAGGAAACATTAGCAACGAAAGTCTGACAGAGCCTGCTCAGGGAATTGCTATAGAAAGACAGGGAGAAGAAGCAGAGACGAGACTAAGGCGTCAAGTCTTCAAGACCAAGAGAATGATGGCACTAAGAATTAGGAAGTCACAAGGAGTAAATTATTATGGAGGAATTCTGTTTCAGGTGTTGACAGAAGAGTGAAATGTCAGATACGGTATGTTGTGGGCTCGTGAGCTGTGTTGCGGGAGGCAAGAGGGTGCGTTGTTCTGGAGGGTTCCGATCCCTCGTCTGCATGTACGGGTACTGGCCTTGCAGCTGGAGGCAGCAGCTGTTGCCAGCCCTGTGTAATTGCCACTGCTAAGTTACCCCTTATAAATTCCTCTGGGCACCATCAATTATAATGGCGAAAAAAATCAATTTTTTTTTAATTCAATTTGAATGTTTTGTGCAATGAAGTTTTGAGGATTGTCCCATGTGTGTTATTTGGATGCACACCCTAAACACAACATACACACCCACATACACTGACTTTTAATGTTGCATTTTTCCTTCAGGGATGAAGAATTTTCTGTGAGTTCAGTCTTGGCTTCTGATGTTATTCATGCAAGTCGAAAAGATATACCCTGCATATTCAGAGTGAGTATGTGCACTGTAATTTGATCACTGAATTATGTGTTCTTAGTGAATATATATTTTGTCTCTTTATATAGATCATAAACTTACTAGGAAATACTAAATCCTATATTCCTTAATGTGTTTTGTATCATCCAGTACTTGAATGTATAGACAATTAGTGCTAAGTAAATATTTTATTAGTAAAAGACCTGTAGAAAGCGTGAATATTTGGCTCCTAAAATAGTTTCATGTTGGGTGATACTTTTGAGCCACAATTCACATTCCAAATAAATATACCACATGGAAAATTGCGTAAGTGTGAGGTTTCTCAAGTTTTTGAAAAATAGAGGTTTCTTTTTAAAATCTCATTTAAAAAATTAATGTTTTATTTCTATTGCTTTGTAATAACTACCTCAAAACTTAGTGGCTTAAACCAGTAATGATTTATTTTTTACCATACTATGGGTCAGCTATCCAGTTTGAGTGGGGTTGAGTAGGGTCACTCCTGTGGCTACATTCGGCTCATTTGGGGCTGGAATATCCAAAATAACCTTGCTTCCATATCTGGGGCCTTGCTGCTGGCTGTCAGGCTGGGTGATCTCTGCTCTCTTTGTGAACTTTCTCCATGTGGTCTCTCATTCAGTCATCCAGCTGAGCTAGTCTACAGGGCTGGCCTCCAAGAGAACAAAAGAAGCTGCCAGGCCTCTCTTTTAAGGACCAGGCCAAAACAGGCATAACTCCCTTGCATTCTGTTGGTCAGAGCATGTCACGAGGCCAGCCTGGATTTAAGGGGAGAGGAAATAGACTCCAGAGCTTGATGAGAAAAATAGAATTCCATAGAAAGAATTGTTGGTAGCCATCTTTGGAGGCTGTCTGCCCTACTACAGGGGGATCTTGAATTGGTAAATTAAGACAATAGATGTTTAAAAAAAAAAAAAGCCCACTGCCCTAATGTTATGCCCGTATGCTGAGTGTCTATGAATCTTGTATCTAAGAAAGGTCACCAAGGGAGCCTAAAGAGGCCCACTTGCCTAAAGCTGATTCACATAGTGGGATTTTATGGTCACTGCTGCCTTTAAGAAGGGATCTGTATATATAAAGTTTGTCTGTTCTGATTGTAAGTGCTATTTGTATAGTGATAAATCTTCATGTAAATACCAACTCAAGTGATCTGATCTTCTCTAAAATAATGTGTTATGTTATGAAGTAACGGAGTGTTATTGCTGACTTTTTAAAACAAGTTGAAAATCGATTTGGTGTAGTGCTTCTGAGCATGGACCCAGGATCCCAGTCTGGTGGGACATCCTTGGAGACCGTGAGTCTCTGCGCCAGAGTATTTTCATATGTAAAATCAGGATATGATAGCAATACCCGTCTCATACTTGTAACATGCTCCGATCACTGCTCAGAGATTGCTCAGTAAATGTCAGCTGCTGTTGATGTATGAGAATGGGTCATGCATTTCTCAGTGATGGCATTCTGGCATTTTATAGCAAAGAAAATAAAAAATGGTTACTAACATTTAAAATGGTATCTAGATAGATAGCGGTATATGCTACCTCTGCTTTGTCATGAATTCTAATGTGAAGACTAGTTATTCTCCTGATTAGGAGAGCTGACCTCTGGTAAAGGTGTCATCTGATGAGTGCTCATTTTGTCAGCCAGAGTCTGGTCAACTAGCATCAGCATGAAACCAGTGTGGAGGGTGTCTGTTTTCTAACATAGGCTGATTAAACTATCCTAGGTCACGGCTTCCCAGCTCTCGGCGTCTGACAGCAGGTGTTCGGTCCTGATGCTCGCGGAGAGCGAGAGCGAGAGGAACAAGTGGGTGGGCATGCTCAGTGAGCTGCACAAGATTTTGAAGAAAAGCAAATTCAGAGACCGCTCAGTCTATGTTCCCAAGGAGGCTTATGACAGCACTCTGCCCCTCATTAAAACAACCCAGGCAGCTGCAATCATAGGTACGGACTTGCCCCGTTGACCGTGTTACCATAGTTGTTGACTAACCTACTGTGTGAGCAGGGCTGGCTTGCAGCTGGGAACCCCCAGTGTCCAGCATGGCGTGTGTTGTGCCCTGAATGTGCAGGAAGAGTCTACTGAGTGAGCGAGGCCATTGAGAGCTATGTTTTCCAGTAAATGAGAATAAGTACACTTTCCAAGTGTGTTTTCTTCTGAAAAAGCAACGGTGCTGAAGATTAACCTATTAACGATCTATTTTCAGCTGTGTGACTTAGAACAAGTTGCTTAACTTCTTAAAGCATGTTTCCTAGGTAAGATGCAGGTTCCAGGTACCTCACAGAAGTGATGGGGAGGTTTCAGGAAGGCGGGACATGTGACACGGGACACCCTGCATATCAAATGCCCTCAAGAAATGGCGGTGTCTGTGTCTGGAGGTTTACATTTTTGTCTGTACACATCCAACTCTTTTGTTACTTTCTAGTCAATAAAGAAAAGCTAGTGAGTAGGGTTCAAGTGCCTTCCACAATTTTCCCTCCCAAAACAAGAAATAGAACTAGACCCAGGGTGCTTAACAAACTAGGTTTTTAATTTTTTTCACCCTTTATTGAATAAACATTTACTTCTTTTTGCGAGAATGGATATACTTTCTAATGATTGTTCCATTTAAAAAGACATGAGGTAACATTTACCACTGTAATCTGAAAGGAGATTTTAATAGTACAAATTGTTATTGCTATTTTAAGTTACTTATTTCAGTTTTTTGCACCAAATTTCTTTATTATCTGTTTTGTTCTATTAGTTTTACATAGTTTTATCTATTAACAGTGTTTCATATTTATGTCTTCCATAGATCACGAAAGGATAGCACTGGGCAATGAAGAAGGGTTGTTTGTTGTTCACGTCACCAAAGATGGTAAGAGAAAAGTTAATTATTGCAGAGTAACTTTCAACCAGATATTGTTAGACAAATCTAAACTCTAGATTCTAAATTCTAAGAAGAGCACGATTCGCTCTTATGTATTCTGTAATTGAAATTTTCCACACCTAATTTGATGTGTTTATAAATCAAGATACCTTTTAATATTCTTTAATCCTCCTGAGGTCTTAAACTTGCAAGAATGTGTTGTGTTTCTTTTGTCATTCATTTAACAGCTCTGCGGCACAAACTCAGGTTGCATGCCTAAAGATAGATGTGAAAGATACAGCTTGATTTGTTCATTGCTCTGTTAGTGCTTGAAGAGGTAGCAGTCATTAAAATGTGTTCATGTGGGGGTGTTTTTCCCCACACTTAATACAACAGATTTTTTTCCAGGGAGAAATTAAATACTAAGTGAAATAAAAAGGAACCAATTTGCTAGTGTCCTGTCTTCAGATCAAGAGAGATCATGGGAAAACAATGCATTTAAACTACATCTGTTTGTTACCCATAGAGATACCTTCAGGGGCACCTGGGTGGCTCAGTTGGTTAAACGTCTGACTCTTGGCTTCAGCTCAGGTCATGATCTCAGGGTCCTGGGATGGAGCCCCTGAGCCTGGAGCCTGCTTGAGATTCTCTTTCCCTCTGCCCCTCTCCCTTGCTTCCACATGCACATGCATATGTGCACTCTCTCTCCCTAGGAAAAAAAAAAAAAGAAAGAAATATCTTCAGTGAAATATACCTTAAAATAGGAGCACCATGGTAAAGTTCCTGAGAACTTAGTGCCAGTAAAAAGGTTTTTCCTACAGATGTGGCATGCTTTATCACACAGGGATCCTTTGCCTTGGTTGCCGGAAATCGTGGTGCTGAATTTAACACCTCACTGTAGGTGTATGCAGTTGCCTTATAATGGATATAATTATCTTCCTCTTTCTCCATATGATTTGGATTTCTTATTCTTCTGTGTGTATCTTTGTCTTTATTATAAGTTGACATACCTTTTTGAGTATAATTGGGATACGATTAATAAATAAAACATTCTGCATTTGATTTATTATCATTTCTTTGCATAGAAATTATTAGAGTTGGTGACAATAAGAAGATACATCAGATTGAACTCATTCCAAATGATCAGCTTGTTGCTGTGATCTCAGGACGAAATCGTCACGTGCGACTTTTTCCCATGTCAGCTTTGGACGGACGAGAGACTGATTTTTATAAGCTGGCAGAAACTAAAGGGTGTCAGTCCATAACTTCTGGCAAAGTGTGCCATGGAGCTCTCACATGCCTGTGTGTGGCTATGAAAAGGCAGGTCCTCTGTTATGAACTATTTCAGAGCAAGACCCGTCACAGAAAATTTAAGGAAATTCAAGTGCCATATAATGTGCAATGGATGGCGATCTTCAGTGAACAACTCTGCGTGGGATTCCAGTCGGGATTCCTCAGATACCCCTTGAATGGGGAAGGAAGTCCGTACAGCATGCTCCATTCAAATGACCACACATTATCGTTTATTGCACATCAGCCGATGGATGCCATCTGCGCAGTTGAGATCTCCAGTAAAGAGTATCTGCTGTGTTTTAACAGCATCGGGATATACACCGACTGCCAGGGCCGGAGATCGAGACAGCAGGAACTGATGTGGCCAGCAAATCCTTCCTTTTGTTGTAAGAGTCTCTTATTTTGGCTGTTTTACCTTTTTGTTTCTTTCTTTTTCCTTCCACCTCATCTCCTAAATATATTCACTCTTAATAACAGGTGGTTTTTTAAAGTCACCCTTAAGGTTTTGCCTAAGTGTCAATTACGTTGTTTAATTATGTGAAGCAACTACCATAGTTAGACCTCGGCCAGCAGGCTTGACATTATCTTGTACCTATTTGAAGCTCTCTTTCTATGGAATATTTTACTTAAGTGGATTTTTAACCCATGTTATATTTTGAAGTAACTCTAAACAGTTATCTTCATGGTCCCCCAAAATACAGTGCTTGTGAGCGTTAACAGCTCATGAGACTTACTCTGGAGAAGTAGTTACTAAGTGAATTATTTAATCAGTTATGTAAAGGTATAATGCACCATCTGTAAGAAGTGTTTCTCTGTTTTATATTTTTATCTAGATAGATATTTGAGATTGCCTGTTGCACTCTTTCGAGAAATATTAAGACATTAATAAATTATTGGATACTCATTACATGCCATCTCACTAGGACAAGATAGAGAGCCCAGCTCAATAGGCAATTTTCCCCTGCTGGTGCAGAGTGGGAAGTAAGGAAGATTCATGACAAGCGAGAAGTTGCATTGGATTCTAAGTGCTCTGTAGCATAAGTACCAAGTTCTGGAGAGGCTGGTAGGAGGTGTGTCTGACCCCATGTGCTTTGTTTTTAGTGGAAGATACTTGAACATGCTTGAATGCTGAACTGGGGAACTAGGGAAAGGTTGACTGTGTGGTAAATACAGGAAATAGAGTAAGATACCCACAGAGGCCAGAGAGGATGGAATTCAGAACACAGGGGGAAGGATTTGGGGCCAGAGGCGTGAAATCTCTTCCACTGGAACCAGGTAGGAGGAGTGATGGGCAGGATACAGTTGAGTGTAAAGGTTTAGTGGGAGAAAAGTTGGGAAGGCCATACATGCTTATTACAGAAAAGTTAGAAAATCTAGATTAAAAAAAAGAAGGAAAAATACTTGTAATTCTACCCACCCAAACCTAACTATTCTTAAAGTTTTGTTTCTTCTAAAATACGTACTCTTATCTGTGGTGTCCTATGTAGAATAAGGACTGTTTGGTAACCTGGTCAGATAATAATTCCAAGTATTACTTCTGATATGGAATCAGAATATCTAGCTTTTATGAATAGCTCGGCCAAGGATGTAAAACGCGACATCAGCTTATGTCAACCATCTCATCTCTTCTTGCTTGTGTCACCGTCTGTCGTTGTTCGTTCTTCCAGTAAGCGGTTTTGAACATTTACCCCATTCACGTGCCTGTGTCAGGTGCGTGATCCTATGTTCATAGATGCGATGGCAGGTCTCACCTAAAGATTGCTTTGTAAGTTGTTGTGCTGTCAGTATCTTAACTGGTTTAGGAATCAAATACTTTAAAAAAAAAATGTAATGACATCCCTTTATAGAACTTGTATTGGAGAAGGGAATATTCCGCCGTCTGTGTTAGCAGAATCCTTAGGTATTAAAGTGGCCGTCTGACCCACGGCATGTCCTCTGCTCATTTATGACTTATGTTCTGTCTGCCTCAAAAATGTTTTGAAGTGGCTACTACATGAACACAGTAGGATTTGGGTGGGATTCTGCTCTACAATTATTTAGCATAGATCTTTCAAAATGTTTGGGGTTTACAAGTTAGAAGTAATTAGCCACTGTTCCCTCCTTCCCTTCTTGCAGGTTACAATGCACCGTATCTCTCGGTGTATAGTGAAAACGCGGTTGATATCTTCGACGTGAACTCTATGGAATGGATTCAGACTCTCCCACTCAAAAAGGTAATTTCATGTGGAAATATGGGCTAAGCACACTAATGAGTGTAGTCAAACACTAAGGAGTGTAGTCAAACACTAATAGTTGGCTATTTTTCACTATTCAGGCATTTTCTGGCAGTTGGTAATTTGGGGTTTAGCTAAGAGGAGAAACACTAGAAACAAAACTCAAGCTGGTTAATTTTGTAGGTAATTCAACACCATACTCTTTTTATCACATTTAGTTTCACTGTATCAATAGGAGTATTGTCATAACGAGCAACTAGAATCTATACCCAACCTAAAATGCCAGTGTCGTCTTCTACTTCAGGAGCTCTGAGGGAGGAGAAGGCTGTCATTTCTTTTTTGTAACTGCTTTTCACATTATGGGATGCAGGCTCTAATCCTGAGACAGCTCTCACACGCTAGAAAGGTGGTTAAACTTAGAACCAAAACTGTTTAAACATCTCATGATTAAAACACAAAGGCTTGGTGGCGCCTGGGTGGCTCAGTCGTTAAGCGTCTGCCTTCGGCTCAGGTCATGATCCCGGGTCCTGGGATCGAGCCCCGTATCGGGCTCCCTGCTCCGCGGGGAGCCTGCTTCTCCCTCTCCCACTCCCCCTGCTTGTGTTCCCTCTCTCGCTGTGTCTCTCTCTGTCAAATAAATAAATAAAATCTTTTAAAAAAATAAATAAATAAATAAAATAAAACACAAAGGCTTTATATATTCCTAATAAAACATGATTTTCCCTTTAATATCTCCCTATGATAACAGAAGGGAATTTTATAGGTATACAATGACTGTTTTGCATAAGAGAAGACTAATAGTTTCATACAGATATATGTAGCTTGTATCATCGGTTAGGGGGCAGGTGTAAAGGAATAGGTACCAGAAAGTAGCCAACGTCCTATTTCGAAGTCTGCCCCGATCTTAAAGCACATCAGCAATGAAAACTCTTGTAAATACTCCCACTTTATGTACAGCACCTACAATATGGCCCTTTGGTTTGTATATTTGGGTTTAGTTTTCTGTTTTATTTTTATCATGTGAATTTTATAATGTATATGAAAGAATGTGACCTTTATGAAGCATAATAAACAACTGCTGACTCATGAACCCACCTCCTAACTTTAGGGCCAGAACATGACCAATATCACTGCCTCTACCGGTGTCCTTTTCCCTTATCCCATACCCCTGCCCCTCCCCAGAGAGGGAATGTTGTAGGTATCATTGCTTTGCTTTTCTTAAAATACAGATTGGGGGGGGGGCTGCATATTTAAATATTCTTAAACAGTTGTTTCATTTTGTACTGTTGAGTTTTGCTTGCTTTTGAGCTTTATGAAAATGTTACATGTGTGTTATCTACCTTGCTTTCTTCATGCATAGTTCAAGATTCACCCTTGTTGTTACATGTGCTATGTGTAGCTCATTGCTTTTCACTACTATAAAATATTCTCTTGAGTGAATAAATCACAGTTCATTTCTCCATTCTCTGATTGGCAGACTTTGAATTATTTTCCAGGTTTTGCTACTGTGAACACTGATGCCTGTGTCTGGGTGCATGTGCAGGAGTTTCTTTATATCTCACGTCTAGGAGTGGAATTGATGGGGCACAGGGAAAGCAAGGGTTCAACTTTATAGGATAGTGTCATTATTTTCCAGAGTCATTGTACCGGTTCATACTCCCCCCAGCAGTACAGAGGAGTTCCTGCAGACCCACATCTTCTCTGACCTTGCCATTTTCAGAATTCATAGTTTTATAACCATTATCAATGGTTGTAAAATTCTATCTCATCGAAGCATTAATTTGCATGTCCCTAATCTTTGTATGTCTGTTCATCTTACTTTTGTTTATGTGTTCATTCTTATTTCTTCTTCTGTGAAAACCTAGTCATGCTTTTTGCTCACTTTTCTGTTTGGCTTCTTTTTTATTAATTTATTGAAATTTTTATGTATTGTAAATATTGAGTTAGTAAGGGGTGGGGTAAATCTTCTCCATTTGTGTCCTATCCGTTTTGATTATGTATTTTGCTCAGCATTTGCTTTGCTTTGCTAATTTGCTTAGCATTTATTTTAATAACAATAAATTATATTATTTTGCTGAAAACTTGTTATAAATTTTATTTTAGATTTTATTTAAATTTAAGTTAGTTAACATGAGGGTATTACTAGTTTCAGGGGTTATTGTTACAAATTTTAATGTCGTTATATGTGTATCATTCTTATCCTTTAGGTTTATCTTTTTTCTGTTAGGAAACTTTCCTAACTCAAGGTCATAAAGATAATAGGACCTTTATCCCAAAAGTTTGAAAGTTGTGCCTGTTGTATTTATGTCTTTAATCCCTGTAGAGTTGGTGTGTGATCTGTGGTGTGAGGTAGGGACTCCATTCATCTGTTCCATGTACGTGAGGAGTTGCTTTGTCACCGTTTACTGACAGCCCCCCTGAGTGGTACACAGTTTCATCTCTGTCATATGTGGACATATAGTTCTAATCACATTCATAAAGTAGCTGGATTGATATCTTCTTAGTATAATGATTTAGTCACTAATGGCTTTAAAAAGTCAAATTTAAGATTTAAATGTATTTCTGCTTTTTTCCACCCGAATAGTCTTCCTTCAAAATGTTGTCATTATAACTTTTTTGTTCAAATTAGATAATTTTATAATACCCATCAGAATTAATGTTAATTTTTTGTTGATTTTCTGAGGGAGCTATATTTTGAAGAGGAAGGATAGATGGAAGGTCTCAATAGTGTGTGCTTTCTAAATAGGCCAGAAGTTTTATGATTTCATTTGAAGGTTTTATTGAAATACTAATTTTATTTTATTTTTTTTTTTATTTTAGGTTCGACCCTTAAACAGTGAAGGATCATTAAACCTTTTAGGGTTGGAGACAATTAGATTAATATATTTCAAAAATAAGATGGCAGGTAAGAAAATATACATTAATAGGGTAGCTTCAATGGAAATGTTCTCTCTAAGCTGACTGCCTGAGGAAAATAAATAAGTGGCAGAGACCAGATTTAAACTCAGGTGTATCTTACTCCAAAGTCTGTGATCTTGGCTACTGTCATCCTATCCTCAGTCTATTAAGATAAATGTCTGCCTAAAAAGGCATTCTGTTTAATCTTGCGTAGCTGTATACACAATATATTTATTGCTGACCTACCGTGTTATTTTTTTGTGGAGTACCGACTGAAGTGGAGAAAGTATAGCTGTAGGTGTCTTCTGTGTCTTCTGTATTATTGATACTGCAAAATCTAACCCAGGTTTGTGGTGCTAAAATTGTGAAAACTCATCCAGAGTTCTGACCGGGGACTTTGAGAATACATCTTCTGACAACACATAGGGCTTTGAACTTCGGAAGTGCTCATATAAGCTCAGGGCAAGGAGAACGGAGAGGAGGGTCCCAGGAGCACCAGAATTGGGAGCGGGGAGTGGGAGCCCCAGGACGGGAATCCAAAGAGGACGAGGGCTGTGTCCACAGTCACTACTTGCCTTCACATTTGATGTCTGTCATGTGCTCTTGGCGCTCTGGAGGTCTCTGGGTTGACGGACTGGTGGCTGTCGGAGAGGACTTCCAAAGGGAGAGTCAGAATTTAGAAATGATTCCCACTCAGTGATGGATCCACCATGAAGCTAATGACACTTGAACTTTACACCTCTCACCTCTAAGGGCCTGTACTTAATTTTGTATCTGTCTCTTAGAGGAAGTCCAAATATTGGTATAGGATTGGCTCCACCCTCTTCTCACTGTGTGTGGCCGTGATGATCATGCAATATGTCCATGTCCCAGGTCGTGTCCGTAGGATGAAGCCTCTTTCCACTTGCGTTCCCCGTACTCTCATCTTTCTGCTCTGAGCTGGCAGTGGAGGCGGAGCTTAGTGAGGGAATACCTGACAGAATTTCAGCATAGGTGTCTTGTCCTCGGGAAAAGGAAGGGGCCCCATTCCCCAGAGGCCCTTTCTTTTTCTCTGTCTTGCTCTGTCCTTCATCTCTCAGGGGCTCAAAGTGTTGCTGCAGCCTTCTGACTGTCCCACATCTCCCATTCCACCATCACTCACCCAGACCTGCTCTGCCCTCACGATTCTCAAATTCCAAAACTGTGTTTCACGTGAAGCTACATTATTCCCATCCAAGCAGAATGTTGCTTTTCCGCTAATCATCTGCCCTGGCTTGCCTTGCAGGCTTCCGCTCATCTCCTTTTTCTCACTTCAGCTTTGTGGCTGTTAAAAATTCTGAAGATTGGCTTTTCTCCTGTTCCTTATTTAGAGAATGGCATCCATCATGTTGTGTGAATACAGCTGCCTATTTTATTCCTAGAGTGTGTTCACAAATTTCAACAGGTCTGGGGAGCCCTTGGCAGACGGTTTTGTTTACTTCTAGGTATTAAAATTGAAACTGGATGCATACGATTAAGTATCATTTCCTCCCCAAGATCGGACGAGTAGAAATAGCAACAGAGTCTTACCTTTAGTAAAGGAAGCTGGTGGGAGCGCAAGGTTTTGTCCTTAGTGCACATCTGGCAGACTGGATCTTGCAAAGGACATGTTTTATTATGTCAAAATACTTTTAGTTATCATTTACACGAATAATTTCCCGTTTACACCTGTCTGCCGCACAGCCTCACAGGAAGAGCATTTGGACCCAGTGCCTGGAAGGTGAGAGAAGACATTGCAGAGAGATTGCAGGGGGAGGGAGCAAAGTGACAGGACCCCCCAGGCAACTGCATTTTTCTTGTCTTCCACTAAAATTGTGCCAGTTTATGTTTATAATCAAATTAAAGTGAAACTGTACTTTGTAAGCTATGTTTAATTTTCACATATACCTGTTTACGTATGTCCTGGTTTAAATTATTATTTGCTGTGAGTATCAACACACAACGTTTAAAAATGAGAATTGCGTAGTTTGTACAACTGGTGAATGTTGGTACTGTCTTAGAGATTAACAGATAAAAAGCATTTTTGCACTTTAAAGAACATCGCCGTTCTTGGTATTTTTTCTAACAGAAGGGGATGAACTGGTGGTTCCTGAAACATCGGACAATAGTCGGAAGCAGATGGTTAGAAACATCAACAACAAACGGCGCTTCTCCTTCAGGGTCCCAGAAGAGGAGAGGATGCAGCAGAGGAGGTGGGTATGAAGCTGAGGCTTCGTGATACTGGTATTTGACTCGGAAGGTAGATTTGAGCTCTTAAAATCTGTCACCCATCTATGGTATCAAAACTGCAATCACGAATGTACTTTTCAGTGTAGTTTTAATTAATACTCTCCAAAGTGTGAGTATGCACTGGATTAAAGTATCATATTGTAATTCATTGCTCTGTGTATATGAAATACTTACAATTTTTAGACTATGGGCCTTTGTATAATAATATAAACAGCACATGTCTGCATGTGGTACATCTGTTCAGGCTTTAGAACTTCGGGTTAGCTCTCATGAGCAAAGAGCCCAAAGGCTTATAGTATTTCCGGGCACATATAAAAACATCGCTAAAGTGTTTTCAGTTATTTTAAAAGACATACATAGAATGGTCAGAACTATCTGTAAAATACAGCTTTAATATGTAAGTGCTAAGAGAAGCCTATTTTCCCACCAAAATGCTCAAGATCTTTTATTTAAAACAGAAGTTTCTAAGTAAAGTTTTAATGGAGTATATTTTATAGTTAATTCTATCCTTATTAAATATGATTTCACAGTTTTATTTTTGTGAATAAAGGATGCTAATTTTTTTCTAAAATCATCTAGGTCGATCACAGAAAAAGTGTCTAAGCAGGTGTTTTATCTTACAGAGAGATGCTACGAGATCCAGAAATGAGAAATAAATTAATTTCTAACCCAACTAATTTCAACCACATAGCACACATGGGCCCAGGAGATGGGATACAGATCCTAAAAGACCTGCCAATGGTAAGAGAAATGAAGGGAGAATGGGAACGGGGTTACGAGTGGGGCAGAGGGGGAGAAAGCATACATGTGTGCCTAAATCCATATGTAGACTTAAGAAGATATGTTAGTATGATGACGAGATGTTTGTGTCCATACATCATAATATGTGTAAGATGCGTGATGATATATACATGATGAGAAAAACACAACATTTGGGCATCTATGAGAAACCAGACAGATCCAGTTCTTACTTAGTTGCACACCCCGTAAACTTGTCCCGTATCCAGACTTACTGTTGGTGGTGGAATACACTGCCAGATTTGGAGAGGATCTGTACCAAGACTCAGAACTTGCTCATGAAATCACCAACATTTCATTATGTTTTAGCAATTCAATACAGATATTTGGCCTTTTTTACTGCCAGAGAACCAGGTTAGGTTGGTCATTAATGGCCACACCTCTTACCTGGTTGGGCAAGCAAACCTTCTTCCTCTCCCCAGTTACAAACATGTTGCCCTGTCTTCCACACAAAAATTGACAACATAGGAAAACTTGTTTTTCACATGAAGATTGAATTCTTGGACCCATTATGTTGAGATGAAGAATATTGGTGGAATTAGCTAATTTTCCAGGCTCTGTTTACACTTAACATTCCAGTATCACAATACCTCAGCAAATTATTGAAACTTTCATAGGACCCCTTTGATCATGGGTGGTAGCGTTAGATTTGTGAATCTGGACCCAGAGCTTTTTCTGAGGGAGTCTGTCCTCTTACCCCCACTACCACTACCAGCACTATCCTGCTGTGATAGAAGATACAAGGGTCTATCGCTGACAGAAAAAAATGCCAGGTAATATAGTTTTATGTGCAGTCAAGTTTTTTAAAATAATAAAATTAAGCTTTTGAAGGTAGTCCTGCATTTGTTTCATGGGAAGAACAAAAAAAATCAGTCATTGAGTCTGAGTTCCTCACTGGAAATACCCCGATTAACCAGTTGACCCTGTTTATGAACCAATACAATGCTCTTACTGTTATCACCGGGGCATTATGATGACCTAGTTATAGTGCTGTCCCCTCCTTTAGGGAGTTCAAATCATTTAACAGTAGCCATTTATCCTCTTGGAATGGGGATTTTTATTAGCTGTGTTGGATAAATTATGAATAAAGTGTTCAAAATAGTAATTAAAACGAAGTAGAAAATCTAAGACTAAACATTAAATAATAAACTGTTACACTTACCTATCATATTAAAACTTACACTGGTTTTTCACCTTTTGCCTGGGAATGAGATTTCAGATTTCTCTCTACTGTTTGCTCATCCTGAGCATGTGTTTAAAGTTCTCAGGCTGGTTTTCCTTTATTCTCAAGTAAACATGACATAACCATACAGTCCAAACCCTCTGTCGTTTTAGAGAGAATTTTTACATTTTGATAAGCATTGGAAATGTGAATACATGTTATAGCTTATACTTGATAGCTCAAGGGCTAATGTACCATTTTAGTGAAAGTTTTAAGATTTTGGAGGGATAGAGGGATGCAGATTTCAAACATGCATATGTTGCAAAGCAATATATCAACAAATACAAAATTATTTCAGCAGTTAACAAGTTTTTAATACGTATTATACTTTTTAAATTAAAATTTCTTTCACTTGTGCTTCATTTTGGTGCACAAAAAAAGAATATACAGGGCGCCTGGGTGGCTCAGATGGTTAAGCATCTGCCTTCGGCTCAGGTCATGATACCAGGGTCCTGGGATCGAGTCCCGCATTGGGCTCCCTGCTCAGCAGGGAGCCTGCTTCTCCCTCTGCCTCTCTCTCTCTCTGTCTGTTATGAATAAATAAATAAAATCTTAAAATATATATATATATAGTTTTTATCTTATATATTCCCACAACAGAAGAATTATAGAAAATTTTTCTATATATTCTACTCTCTCTCAGAAATCACGATATTTTCCTTCAGGTGAAATAGTTTCAGGGTTTCGTAAAATATTCCTCTGCTTGGCAGTCTTCTGCCATCAGGTGAAAAACCAATTTGCTAATGTTCCAGAAGTTTTTCAGAGCTTCATACACATAAGACTTGGTCATCACACACCCTGATGAATGAGCACAGTGAAAAGAAATGTCAGACTTCAAACATCATGAGAACTTCTGTATCAGGGCATCCCTCCTCACCCCACTTTTTCTTCCTTTACCCTCCCACCACTTAAAGTAAAAGAAATCTCTATTTATTTTTTTATTCAAAATAACGTCTGGTCTTAATTACTGAGCTAAACAAGCTCAGACAGCATTTCCTAAAGATTCTTCCCCCACCTGACTGCATGGTACCTGGCCTTCTGTGCAACCACTTGTCCCCATTAGACCTCTTGATTTTTAGCATTTCTTGTCACTGATGTTGCTAACCCATGACTGCCTCATTGGCTCTTTCCATCATGGACACATGTGCCCCTCTGTGCCCCTAGAATGCAATCCAGTTTTTAATGTTTCTTCCAGTCCTTTCTTACCTTGTAAGCACTTTTGTATTTCCAGGACAAGAAGTTGGTGTACATTTTTGAAACCTATTTCTTCACCTTAATTTTAGTTTCACCTGGCCTTCTTCCCTTTACTAGCAAGGGATGTCCAAGCTGGGGCTGTATATCGGCACCCACTGCCCCACCTAACCAGTATTTTTGATGTACTGTCCGCCCAGACCCGTGCTTGTTTTGGGGTAGGCACTGGTCAACAACACATTAGTATGCATGTCTGAAAAAAATTAGTACTATACATGTGTGTACCTGTGTGTATATATGTTTATTGAAAAGCTTGTGATATTTTAATATGTTCCCAGGTTTTAATATGTCCTTTCCGCTGAAATGGAATTATCTGTGTTTAATGAACAATTTCTAAAAATTAAGATGAATTAAATTCATCTATCGTTAACATGTGTCAGAAGGGCTTTCAAACCCCAGAGCTCCATGTTATCATCCATGCAAAGAGCAGCATGTACCCCAGACATTTTTATGTTTTAACTTACTCATATCAGTACTGCTTTCCTGGGAAATACTTAGGAGCTTAGAGAGTTTATTGGGCATCTTTAGAAGTTCTTCTGTGTACCAAAATGATACTGATAGAGGATTGTTTGCCTCACGAATGTGCAAGAGATCATCAGGATGAGGGAGTCCTAGGTTCGATGGGAGCCCTTCGCGCATGTGTCAGTATGCCAGGAGGGTATTAGCAGTCAGTAGAAGTGGCATGTGGGACTTAGAAGTACATACTGCCTTAGCTTCTCGAATCCTGGTTGTCGTTTGCTTTTTTTCATAGTGGGTGCTGGCAACAAAGGGCAGATTTTTCTCCAGTTGAATACAAGAATAATAATAGTTTACCTCCAGAAGATTTATTTTTGGCCCATGACATTTCTCCTAGCCTTTTACCCATCCCTAGAATTGTTCGTGAAGACCACATTTCTAGCTCAGTGACCCCTTAGAGCTCCACGAAGTAATATTGCTTCTTCAAGTCAAAGTTACATTGACATCAATTAGTTTTTTTCTTTTTGGAAATAACCTTGGAAAGTACTGGTTCACTCACATCTCCAAACTTAAAACAATATCTTATAGAAAAGCTTTTGTTTCAGTCTCCATAAGTTGCCAGGTTTTGTTAAGCAAAGCTGGCTCATCCCAGCTCAGGAGGCGTATGTTCTGCGAGCTTTCTCCCCACAAGTCCTTCCCTCCAGCTCCTGAACGCCGCGGCCGCTCTCCGGGCCTGAACCTCGAAAATGCCCCTCAGAGACGGTGGCTGGGTGCTGAGTGATGGCTCCCAGATTACTCAGAAGTCATTGTACCTGAAAAACTAGAGTTCTCAGTTTGAAAAGCTTTTTCTGTATCTTTAGTATTATGTTATTTTATGTTTTAATACACCCAGACATGGAAGGGAAGATTTTTTTCCCTTGTTAAAAACAAACCTGTCCTTTGGGTGTCTAAGTAGAGACAGGTTTGGGCTGCTAAGAGTCACGCCAGTAATTAAGGTCTTCCTCAGTCCCTCATTGCTTTTGTCAGAGGGAAATAAGATCAGTAAAACCAAACACACGTCAGAGTCTGTACATCCCAGGAAATGGTTTCCAGTTTCTACAGAAAGTTTCATAGCACTTCTAGCAAGAGGCTGGTTGTGGGATCGCTGCTCTTTCACATTCTTGTTCTTTCTGTCCTTACTGTTGTTTGTATGTTTCTGCCATATTTTTATTCTATCACAATAAGAAAATCCTGAACTAAACTCTGAACGTCTCCTTGCAGCTCCGAAAGTCCAGTTTCTGCTCACTTGATGCAAGTAATAAAAAAGAATAATTTTATAAAGCGAATGATCTTTTGCACATCACCTGTTTCAGTTGCTGGCAGGAGGATTACAAAATTTAATTCTCTAAGGCCTGAAAGTATTTTGTGAAGGACTCAGTTCTGATGTGAGATATGTCATTTCTGCTCCATGCGTACTGTGAAATGTCACATATGACCAGTGGATCCGTTCTCATGACCTCACGACTTCTCTTCTTTCTGTTGTTTCGTTAGCCAGGCTTCCCTTATCCATCCCCTCATCATCACTCCAGCCTGATCTCCTCTCCGATCAACTTTGAGCACATCTATCACATGACTGTTAATTCTGCTGAAAAATTTCTCTCTCCTGATTCCATAAACCCCGAGTATTCCCCGTCTCTGCGCTCTGTCCCTGGTACACCAAGCTTTATGACTCTGAGGGTATGAACAGCTGAGTCAGGGGTTAACTTCCACTAACCGTGTGCGGACCTCCTGTAGCTGGCTTGATAAGTAACTCTGCTTGGGCGGGGGGGCATTTTGTGAGTGTGTGCCTTCGGCCTGCTTCTCTTTTGCTAAACCTCTGTTCTTCCTCCTCCTCCTCTTCAAGTTCGAGTTTGTTTCTTCTTTTGAGGAAAAACGTGAAGACGGGGGAGGATTTCACTTTTAGTTTTTGAACAGTGTTGGAGGTATTTTTATGTTTCATAGATTTTCCCATCATGATTTTCCCTTTCCAGATACCATCATTAAAAATAGCCCCTGCGTGGGTCTTTATTCTGTTTAAACAAACAAAAAAGGAATCCCAGAATTTCTCCATTTTTTTTATAGCTCATTAGCCTAGAACCGGTTCAATTCAGAGAAAATGTTTTCCATTTAGTGATGTTCAAGTCTGTGGTAGGGCCTAGCCACAGGCCTACTTTGTACAATAAACCCCTTTTTGAAAAGCCAAAAAATCTCCCAGGTAAAAATTATAATAGTATTAATGAGTCACAGGAAAAATGAGAAAAAGAAGATAATCTCACTAGTCTTTGAGGTACTGATAGGCCTTTAATTCCAGCCAGGATCCAAGATATAACACCTAAATCAGAGAGAAAACTAACACAAAGGGGCTGCATTCGGAAGGACCGTGGCCTCTGCTGGTGGCCCCTTCGGTTCAGCCTGACAGGGCTGTAACCAGGGGCCTTGTGGTGGCCGGAGAGCTGGTGGGCATTAGCAGATTATCCATACTTCCAGCAAGAAATGCACACTTAGCTAACTCCTCAGGAACCTTTTCTCAAGTTCATTTTGCAAATAAGATAGTTGGATTCTGTCCTGCAAACCCATGTCCCACAGCACCCTCTGACTTAGCAAAGTAGTAGCACAATTTTTTATTTGTACAGAAAACTGACTATAGGGTAAGAAGTTTATTTTTGTATTTTTGTTTGTATTATAAAGGTATCCTAAATTATAATGTTTGAAATGGCATTGACATTAAACTATATAATGTCATTTAAATGTCTTATTTGACAAAATAAGATTAACGATGATAAAAAATAAGCTTTAGTTTGCTTGGTAACAGATTGCAGGGAGTGGATTCCAGAGGAATGTTGTAGAAATTAATTGGTCAAGAATTTTTCCCATGAAAGATGACAGAGATGTTCTGTAAGTCAGTCCTCTGCTAGTTAGAAACACTGTCGTCAGTGAAAGTTTTCCCCTAATCTGAAGTGTGTTTGTGCATGGAAAAGACCAGCAAAGCTGGTTTCCTGTCGCTTTAGATGGAAGTTGAACTCCAGCTGAATGAATGGTAAACTGTCTTTGTGGGGTTTTTCCTCACAAAACATGTCTTTGTGAGTCAGTCTTTTATTACTTCAGCATTCGGTGTTACTAAACAACTGATACATTTTTACAGGCTTCATTTATGCCATTTATTCTAGGGTAGGTTTCTTCTGTAGGGAAGGACATCTCCAAGGTATCATAAGGTTTACAGCAGAAACAGTAAAAATTTAAACGTTGAAACTGACCTTCCCATCTCTTTTGATCTTTCCTCTGCTGCACTGTGTGCATGTCACTGGTGTCTCAGAGGTTGCTTCTCTATGCATGAATGTTAAAATGCTGGCACTGTTTCTGTTTTAATTGTTTTGTTTTCTTAGAGGAAAAAAGGGAAAGCATTTGCTTTGAACAAATAACACACTAAGAATTAAATGGACTTTGCAGATTTGGTATGTGAACCAAAATGGCAGCGGTTGGATCTGCAGCCAGCCGGCTGACTCTCAGCTGGCGTGGCTCTTCAGAACGGAGGATTTGGAGTTCTTCACATGATATTAACGCATGTTTTCCTAACTGCCCACCTAGGCCCGTTGTTAGTTCTCTCAGGTATCAGCAGCCCCTACTTCTGGTCTCAAATGTTTGGGTCCGTTGAGGCAGCCAAGTGCTTTCTGTTCTCAGCCATGTTCAGACAGCTCGTCCTCCAAGCCTCCTCTCGAGCCCTGTGTGACTTTCAGAGTACTCAGTAGCCCATTTTTCTACCTGGAACCCCGAAACCATTCCATAATGTGATGGAAAACTTCTCAAGCCAGTGTTGCCAAGTGAGATCACTCCCCCCTCCCCAAGCTGTGGCGGTTCCAGACGTGCCTTCTGGGATCCACAGCACCTGCTCGGCCAGCCTGGGTATCGGGGGTGTGAACGCGCATCCAGTGTCACACAGTGCAACATTTACTGGAGAAAAATACACTCTTCACTGACTTGCCTCCAAGTGGGCTTCTATTCAACTAGTGGAGTCATCCTAGTGGAAGTCTCGTAGGAAGTGGAAGCTTTGTTTCCGTTATCTGCAAATGTCCATGTAATTCTGCACTTTGCTGTCACTTCTAACCATTAACTTTTACTTACTGTTCTCACAACAAAGAGAATTCTTATTTGTTGATAACCACTTCACTAAGTACAAGGAGGAGCACTTACCCTTGATTGGGGTGAGGTTTACTTCTGTTAGGGTTTCGAAATTTGGGGCAGGAGGGATTATGCAGTCTGTTCCTTGCTCTGTATCACTCTGGTCAACATAATTTATTTGTTGAAATTGAAGTGAGAAGTAGACATCTCTGCAGAAAATCACTTTCTCTCTGGCTGAAGAGTTTCTCTTTGTGTTTTGTTTTCAGAACCCTCGGCCCCAGGAAAGTCGGGCGGTGTTCAGTGGCTCAGTCAGTATTCCATCCATCACCAAATCCCGCCCTGAGCCTGGCCGCTCCATGAGCGCCAGCAGTGGCCTGTCAGCGAGTAAGTGCTGCCCCTGGGAGCCTGGGACCTCCCCACTGCCCCCCACCTCTCCCACGCATGCGTGCTCCTGGGCAGTGCCTAGTAAGCACACATGCACTTGTGAAGAAAACAATCACGGGGTCCTTTCAAGCTCACAGTCCACCTGGGAGACAGACATTTCATACCACAAGTTGTGATGATTGAGGCTCCAAAGGAAATAAATAGGGCATCATCACAGAGTAACAAGGGGTGGCCGTTGGGGACAAAGTCACACTGAGAGGAATTAGGAAGGTCACATGCCCCTAGTGGGGAAGCCGTGTTTGAGTCCTGTTTGAAGAATTGAGAGAAGACTCGTGTGGCTACCTGGTAGTGGTCAGGGAGTGACCCAAGAAATAAAGCACAAGAGGTAGGCAAGGGTCAGACCAAGCAGGGACGTGCAGAGCAAGCTGAGACATTTTATTAGGATCGCAATAGGAAGCCTCTAAAGAATGTGAAGTAGGGAAGGACCTTTCTCCAATTTACATTTTTAAAACTATCCTTCCGACTGCCAGATGGAGACTGGACACAGGGCAAGAGTGGAGCGCGCATCCTGGTGGGGCTGTCAGAGTGGCCGGCAGGGGTGACGGGCCCGGGGGACGGCAGCAGAGGAGGAAAGAGGGGAGACGCTTTGGGGTGAAAACAGTAAGGCCTGGAGGGTAGTTATTGTGGGAGGCGAGGGAGAGGGAAGAGTTCCAGGTGACCCTCGTTTTCCTGCTGGAGCAGGGGGAGCCAGGGTTCTTGAAGGGCCGGCAGAGCATGAGAAAAGTTCAGGATCGTAACCTGTGCCACAGAAGCGGGATGATGTTTGTCATTTATCTGGTGAACATCCAGTAGACATCAAGTCTTCTGCTGGGGCACAGAGGGTACGATCTTCTGTGACCAAGCACCCGCTTTCAGGTGGCTCACCCACTGTCTTTATTGCCAGCCTCTTTCCTTTCACCCTGAACCTCAGCATCTCTTGTCTTATACTCCGCACAGAACCCTGGGCTCAGGGGCTGTGGGGAGAGAAAACTCTGCCCCATGCTGGGCTTCTGCGCTGCTGCATCTGGGAGTGACTTGGCGGGGCAGGGAGGGGGGAGGGCACTGTTTGCCTGAGTAAAAGTGCAGGGATGCTAACAGCTGCCTGCCTCAGAATGAGAGGAGTGGACAGAAGCAGCATTGGACTGATTGCAGCAATTAGAAGTTAAGTCTTGTTGAATTCAGAGATCTTTGGTAGTTCCTGGATCCACAAGCAGTGAGCTATGTCAGACGGTCATCGTGGCTTCTGACTCGGGGGAGATCACTTGTAGCCAAGGGCCGCTTTTCTGTCACTTTCTCAAAAGCAGCATGGCATCAGCCTAGAGCTCGGAGGTTGTGAGTAGAGGGTGCCCTCGGAAGTGCAGATGCATCCGTCATAATCTTAACGGGACCTCTCTTCACGCCCACAGCTGGTCTCCAGGGGACATAGATTGCGCTTCAGTTTCACATGAAGTCACTCAGTTAGAAAACGTATCTGTTGCCTCCCATTCTTGAGTGCTAGCTATTGGAATGGATGTCCCTGCTGCAGATGGGCCTTGTTGTTCCCACAGCAGACGTTGGAGTCAGCCCTGCTCTGCGCTGGATGTCGCTTCTAGGCCCTGGCGCTATAGAGATGGGTGATGCTGTAGTAGTTACCTCTCTTGCAGAACACGGTATCCTGAAACTTGGATTGAAACAATGATCCGGGGGCACCTGGGTGGCTCAGTCGGTGAAGCATCTGCCTTTGGCTCAGGTCATGATCTCAGGGTCCTGGATCGAGTCCCGTGTCGGGCTCCCTGCTCCAAGGGGAGCCTGCTTCTCCCTCTGCCTCTGCCTGCCGCTCTGCCTGCTTGTGCACGCACTCTCTCTGCCTCTGTCCCTCTCTCTATCAAATAAATAAATAAAATCTTTAAAAAAAAAAGAATGATCAGGAGCATCTGGGTGGCTCAGTCAGTTGAGCATCTGACTCTTGATTTCGGCTCAGATCATAATCTCAGGGTCATGGGATCAAGCCCTGCGTCATGCTCTGCACTCGGTGGAGCCTGCTCGGGATTCTTTCTCTCCCTCTCTAAAAAAAAGAAAAGAAAAGAAACAATGATCATTGATTATCTCTCTCTGTTTCTGAGGGTGAGGGATCTGGGAGCGGCTGAGCTGGCCGGCTCATCTCAGGCTCCCCGTGGCTGTGGCTGGAGTGTGAGCCGGCAGCCTCTCACACGGCTGGTGTTCCTCACCAGTGTGGGCCTGTCCCTGTGTTCTCTGAGCATCTTCGTGCTGTGGTGGCTGCTTCCCCCAGAGCAGGTGGCCACAGAGGCAGACAGACAGAAGCAGCAGATTTTGTATAACCTCATTTCCGGGCGACTCCCTGCCCCTCGTGCGGTGTGCTCTGGAGCACTCAGACCCAAGGGCCGGGGTGGGAGCACCGGGGCAGGTGTGAGCACGGGGTTGGGGGGAGGTCCGCGTGCGTGGGGCTTTCAGTGTCAGCCTTCGACCCCTGTGTCATTGCCTCCTGAGAGCATCGCCACCCCGCGTATGGCCCTGACCACAGTGAAAACTCCAGCCAGTTGGAAAAGTGATAAGCATTTTATTTTCTTCTTATTAATGGTGGCTACATAAGATAATGGATTTACACTATAACTTGCTATAAGTTCTCAAGACTTGAGATGCAAAGAGAGTATTACAGCATTAACAGTTAAGTCTATAATCCCTTCTCCAAAACCCTTGGGGCCAGATGTTGTTTTTGTTTGTTTTCAGAATTCAGATTTTAAATATATATAAGAAAGGAATCTACCGTATAACGTGTTACATTCCAGCAAGATCCGGACAGCACCCACAAACAGATCAATATTTATACAGCCAAATTCATGACTAGTCACACTATAAATACATAAATAAATGTAATCTTTTTTTTTTTTTAAGATTTTATTTATTTGACAGAGAGAGACAACGAGAGAGGGAACACAAGCAGGGGGAGTGGGAGAGGGAGAAGCAGAATTTCCGCGGAGCAGGGAGCCTGATGCAGGGCTTGATCCCAGGACCCTGGGATCATGACCTGAGCCGAAGGTAGACGCTTAACGACTGAGCCCCCCAGGCGCCCCTAAATAAATGTAATCTTAAAATAAGCTCTGTAGTCAGCCTCCGATTAGCTCAGATTAGGTTTCCCACCGCATGAGTTTACATCAAGCTTAAGAAAACACTTTCAGTTTTCAGGACTTTGGTTTTATGGAATGGCAGGTAAAGATGGGACCTGTAATGCAGGTATGCACAGGGCTGAGGTGGCCACCTCCCCAGGAGGGCCGTGGTGAGGGGCTTCTGTCCCTGCTGACCCACCAGGTCTGCAGGAACCGGCAGGCGTGGTCTCCTTGAGGTCCTTGGTAAGAGGAAGGCCCTCCCAGGAATCCCAAGGGGCATCTGCTGTGTCAAGTGCCTTCTGCTGGCTTTCAGAAGAGTCCAGCTCATTTGAGAAGTTTCCAGAAGGTTCCAGAAGGACAGCCAGCCAAGAGAGACACAAGAAGTAATAGGGGCCCTGTTGTCCGTCTCCACAACCAGAAGCACAGATCTTCCAGAGCCGAGCTCGACATGGCTTCACAACGTGGAGTCAGAGCCACACAGAGATTCCCACCATGGCTCCATCCTGCTCCCCCCAAAGAGGAAGACCCAGTCCTGTCAGCGGCCTGCTCACTGGGGAGCCTCGCCTCTCCTGAGGTCATGGAGAGTCAGACATCTCGCCGCCCAAGCCAGTGCTCCTTAGAAGAGGCCGTGCCCAAGTGTGGCCTCAGTCAGCTGGGACCACAGTCCTCAGACTGTCCCCAGGCCCCTTTTGCTGGTCAGACAAAATAGCCCTGCTTTAATGTGTTAAGACTGGAGTGGTCGAGTATAACTTTTCTTTGAAAGGAACATTCCCAAAGTTCATTCTTAAAAAAAGTGTGAATCACTGAGGTGGCATTAATTTCTTCCATTCTATAAATGGCGCTAGATGGAGGTAAACGGGGTGCAGCCCTGCGCAGGCCCCACTGTGCGCCTGTGGGTCACACCGTGTTCTCCATGTACCCAGGGCTGTTGTTCCCAGAAAATTCCCGTAAGGGAGAAGTTATTCTTGTGTCTACAGATGGAGACCGAGACTCAGAACGGTAAAAGAACGTGCTCGAGGTCACGCAGTTAATAAGCAGAGCAACAGAAGCCTCTGGCGGTGTGGATTTTTTATTCAGAGTAACAAAATTTACACAAAAATAAAATACAGCTTGTGTGGCACTGAAGCAAGCATGGAATTAGGATGAGCTACGCCTTCAGTAAGGCTGTGATCCAAGGACCCAGAAGAGCCCCCTCAGAAAAGTAAGGCACATCTTCATGGCAACCGTGAGGAGCAGTGTGTGTCTAGTGAGAGAGTCTGCAAGGCAGACGGGGCGCTGGGGGGCAGGTTCCCGGGGAGGCAGGAAGAGGAACCCCTGGTTCCCAGCCTGAGGTGCATTCCAGAATCCTCACAAGAGGCTTGAACAGGGACCGCTGAAGTTCTGCCACAGTTGGGTAAGCTCCACGACACAGTGCACGGTGTGCACACAGCACTGGGGGCTGGCACGGGAGTCATTACGGTGACACGCTGGCCGCCTGCAGCCAAGGGGGGCTGGAGGGAAGTCGGCCAGGAGTGTCCGAGCACGGGGCCTCTCCAGGCAGGTTCCTGTTCCGGCACAAATGAGGACTCATATTTTCGTGGTTGTGAGGTACTTGAGGTGCTCAGCACGGTCATCTTTTGACACTATTACTGAATTCTTAGTGTAAAAACACTAAATTGGGATTTGTTCAACCAGCAGCAAATGGAAACAGTCACAGTCTGTATCTTATATGAAAAAACCTCGGCAGTCTCTTTAGACCCGTGGTCTGAATATGGAAGCTCAGCAAGATTAAAATGTTTTTTAAGCAAAAACTAAAGAATAAAAAGAAATACTGAGAGCTTTAAATAGGTACAAACAATTCCCCAGTATTTCTAAGGGTTTTTTGTCATCCTTCTCCCTCTGAATGGTGCTGGTCCCTCCTTTAGGTGCTTCAGCTCTGAGACCAAACTAGAATGTGATTTTAAAGAATCTCACCTCACTTTTGTATCCCAGGCTTCTCTCGTAAAAATGCTTCTCTCCTGTCCCTTTGCTTTTCATGCAAATTCTCCAGCAGTAAAGTGGTGGGTGCAGAGGCCAGTGGGCTCGAGAATGCTACCCCTCAGTGGCTGGCCCCGGGGTCTCCCCAGGATCTCCCCAGTCTACACACTTTCTACAGGGCTGTCCCCTTGTCCATCCGCATGCGAAGCCTCACCTGAATGCTGTCCTGTAGGGTCCTCTGCACAGAACGGCAGTGCATTAAAGAGAGAATTCTCTGGAGGAAGCTACAACGCAAAGTGGCAGCCCATGCCCTCCCCGTCAGAGGGCTCCTTGTCTTCCGGAGGCATGGACCAGGGAAGTGACACCCCAGCCAGGGACTTTGACGGAGAGGTGAGTGGGGTGTGGGCAGCAGTGATGTCACATCTGGAGAAGTCCTGTGTTAAAAGGATTCGTACACTTACCAAAGTGATGCCACCACCTCGAGAGTGGCCTCAGCTGCAGCCAGGGGTCGGGACTCAGGGGCCTGCTCAGCCAGGAGCAAGGTTGGGGGTGCTGACATGGCTGGTCTCCTGGGTTGCACACTGCAGTTTTGCACAGATGTTCTAACAGCTTTTGTATGACAGGGACCCACATTTCTAAAGGCCTGCAGAAAGGACTGTTGAACATTTGCCGTATTCTGTGCCCTTTACTGGCCTCAGAAAAGGGGCTTCATTACTGACGGTAGACCAGTCACACTGGCTTACTTGCTCAGGTGGCCGCAGGTCGCCTATGGGGAGCTGAGCCCCTCCTGCACCTCTGCTTCTCACTAATGTCTTCTTGGGGCCCCACAGGACTCAGATTCCCCAAGGCACTCCACAGCTTCCAACAGCTCCAACCTAAGCAGCCCGCCCAGCCCAGTGTCGCCCCGGAAGACCAAGAGCCTCTCCTTGGAGAGCACCGACCGCGGGAGCTGGGACCCATGAGCGGCTTTGGTGCTCAGAGTGGACGCCAGAGCAGCTTCTCCCTCTCAGCCCCCTCCACTGCCCTGTCTCCACATCCGTCCCCCGCCCCTGCCTGGAAGGCCCAGGGCCAGCGGCAGGAGCAGGGTGGGGGCTCAGGGACGCGGACGATTGCACCTGCAGCCCCATGCCCCCCACATCCCCTGCACCCCCTTGACTTAACAACAACCACCATCAAGGCAGACTTCCACTGAGCAGCTTCGATGAATATCGATTCCATTTCATACACTTAGAGTTGCTTCCCATCATCGTGTCCCCCTCCCTGAAGGTAGCTCGAGTAGACAGACCTCGCAGATGTGCACGGGAAGAACGTCAGGCAGACTGGTTTTCCACGGCAGAGTCTCAGCACCCCAGGCAGCACATGGGTCCCCCCGCCAGCCCCCCGCCCTCCTCCAGCACCCACAGCCAATGTCGACCTGATCATTGCCAGTAAATCCTTATTCACTAAAACAGTGCATATTTTACTACAATACAGATTTTAAATAAGTACACAAATGTAGAGGTTAAATACTGAATGTATATAGTAAAAAGCATCTTGTATTCAGCAAAAGATGGATTCCTATATAAGAGAGAGATCATTTAATTTAAAGAAATGTGTTGTTTCTCGTCTGTTTTCCAGCTAAGTAATTTAAAGGGTAGGAAGGCCTCAAGCTGACATTCTAGACCTTGGTAGACAGCGCAAAGAGTCAGAGTTCCCTCTCTGGTCGCAGCCACGGTCCTCAGGGGCTGCAGGAAAACATTTCAAAACCCAGTCCGACCGCTCTGGACTGCAGCCCAAGCACCAGACCCAGCCCAGGACGCCTCTTCAGCAGCAGCGTGAACAGGCAACTTTACTTCCAGATCTTTTGGTAATGGTAGAATTCGAACCACACTCCTCAGTTTTTACTGTATTTTGCTGTCTTCTGCAGATGAATGTAGAAATGTGGTCTCGTCACCTCCTGAGTCCTTCCTTTGAAAGCACTCAAGCGATGTCATGGCTTCTGAAGGTCCCTAAAAAGGTTCCTAGACGTGCTTTCCTCCTGGGCTAACCCTGTTCCTCCCTGCGTTGCCACAAGGCGTCCTTGGCCAGGGCCCCCCTCAGAGAAGCCCGAGAGTTTAATTACCAAATAATAGAAAACCTCAAATGCAAGGACTTGCACAGCCTTAACCAAATATTCTTCCCCGCCCCCGGTGGAAAACAGAAGTGTTGGGCCTGCCAGGCAGGTGCCCCGGCGGCACTGTGCTGTTCCCGCCAACACCGGGAAGCAAGTACGCACCCCGGAGGGCTGGAGTCCTTCACAGTTAGTTCCTCAGTTAAGCACATGAGCAGAGAAAGAAATAAAAATATCTCATGGAAGTAAAGAGAATCTGGCTCTCTTCCTTTTTATCTAAATTTCTCTGAGAACTAGCGACAAGAGTTCCTCCTCTCTCTCAGCTTAGGCACGCGTGGAGTCTGAGTGGCAGTGTCCGAGCTCCGTGGCCGCCCTGGGGCGTCCGGCCAGTGCTGCTCTGAGAAGGCGCCTGAGGCTCGGTGAGGGGAGAGAGGGCCCGCGGGGGCCGCCTGCGCACGCGCATGCTGGCCAGGCCCCTCTCCGTCGTTCTGCTTTGGGGAAAGTAGTATTGTGTGAGATGCTCCTGTACGTCCAGATGCCCAGGATCAGACCTTGAGTTTGGTCCCTGCCCTGTGACCCGGTAGCCCCATCCATGAACTTGGCGTTCCCTTGAGGGCCTGCGGCCAGCTGCCTCCTGTCCTCCTGACCACCCCCCCTCCGGCCCCTCGCCTCTCCCCTCCTGCTTCCCAGCTGTGAGTCACGGGACTCCGCACTAAGCCATTCGTTGTAGCTTTGACAACTACGTGTGAATTTGTGTTGCCTGTAGGTGCTTATTTTTTAAAGGATGCTTTTAGGATCCAAGGGTCACCCTACCTGAGGTCCAGACGACACTGCGGTGAGTCACAGCAGGGCAGAGGAGAGAGCCCCCGAAGGCGGTAATGACCCAGGGACCTGCCCCCCGGCACTTTCTGGTCAGTCCCCAGCAGTCTTAAGTTGTAGTAGAGCAGTGCTGGATAGGACCGATCCTGACGGCAAGAGTTTGGGGCCACGGGGAACAGTTTAAGGGGGCGGTTCTTCCTAAGATAACGATCCTTCTCCTGGGCTTACCCCCCTCTCAGATACGAAGCAGTTACCAGCAGAAGCTTCTGAGAAGAATAATCTGAAAAGGTGGGGAATGGGTTCTAGGGAAACAGAAGACCTACACAGGTAGGTGCAAAGACCAGGGAGGGGGTATTGCTGCCCGAAGTCCTGCTCGATTCTCTTGCAGGACCTTTTAAAATCACACCTGGCAGTAGGCACACATTTCACAGTAGGAAGGACAGATCAGTGAGGCATTTCTAGAATAGTCTGTACGTATTGGTATTTTGGTGCTATTTATGTCCAGCCAATTTGTTGTCTACCCTTGAATTCTAACTAATCTTGTGTGCTCTGGGTATATAAAAATTATATATATTTCTTTTTGCCAAAAACAAAAGCCTTCCTCCTGGTCAAATGCTCACTAAAGCAGATTTCACTTTTGTAGTTCTGGGACACGCGCACACCCTACGTCAGCGAAGCATGCTCGTTCCCAGAAGCACGGTTGGAAGGCTTGGGGCTGGAGCTGGAAGGGCCCCTCTGTTCAGTTTCCCACATGGTTCTCGTACCCAGGCTTCTGGGAAGAATCTGAAATTCTGTTACGTTTACAGCAACAATCTGTCATTCCTCTCTCTGCCTTCTGTATGGTTAGAGTCCTGTCATTTTGTTACTTAGTGGCCACATCGACTTCCGTGAAAGACCCGCTGCATTTCTGTGTGCATTTCTGTGCGCTCTCAGGTCTCACTCCAGAAGAGCCAGGGAGGGCACGGCAGGCACGCCGAACGCCGGGTATAGCAGGGCTGTCTGTCCGTCCGTGGCAGCGGTCACACACGCTGGGCAGACAAGGAAGTAGTCGGGCCCTCTGCTCCCCCGCTCCCTGGCCCAGCCCGAGTTAGTAGGTAAGCTGCATGACTGTTCGTTGCACCTGTTAGACCTCTTTCCTTGTTCTGACTTCAGTTATTGCTCAAGTCCAGATTCTTGGCAGAGTCCAGCTGGGTAAGAGGGCTGGCTTCCACTGGAGCCGTCGGCCACCCAGCGCTGGCCAGTGGGCCGGCCTGCCTCCCTTCCCAGGGACGAGCGCCACACCCGAGGAGCCACGTCACTTAACGGGGGCGAAGGAGGACAACAAACCTGGAAACTTTCATGAAAACAAAATGACCTGCCTTTTTATTTGATAGTGTACTATCATTTATTTTATAAATTTTTTAGGGTTTTTTCTCATTGTAATATTGTACAGTTTTGCATGGCCTAGGTGTAATCATTTTTTTTGTTTAGAATATAATGCTGGCAAATGTGTGTATGGAAGGGAAAAAGATACTGCTTTAGCCTCTATTTCCTTTTGTTTCGTTTTATGCCCTCAATGTCTTAGAGAGGTTTATAAGCGATTCTCTGCTACCAGACAGTGGTGTAGATTCTTTTGCACAGAAATATTTAAGGTGGGATAGTAAAAAATGTAACAAGACTCCTCGCCAATATTTTATGTTGGTATCACTTAATATTAACCAGAATTTGATGTATTGCAATAAAACAGGGAGCTGTTAGACCTCACGGTCCTGTCTGTCTTTCCCTGATTGAAAGGTCTGAGCAGTGGAGGAAAGGTGACTGACTCTCCTCGTCTTCCTAGATCCTGCTTCCTGCCAGTCCCCCTCCTGGTCCAGGCGCCCGCCTTAACCTGCAGAAGGATGCGGGATCAGTTTAACCAGGGACTTTTCCTAGTTCTGCCCCGTAGCTCAGGTAAGGGTGGCATTCCGTTCTCTTCCGGCTAGCAATTCCAGAACACGTCAGGCCATGGGTGAGGCCAGGCCCTGCCGCAGGCTTCCAGGGCCTGCTCTGTGTGCACCTGCCCCGCAGGGTACCCTCTGCACAGCCAGACACCCCCCGACACACACACCGGCTGTCAAAACTGTACAAACCAGGCAGCCGGCTGGTTTTCTGTCTGCTGTTTGCAGGGCAGCGGCAGATCCTTCGGGCACGTTAGTGCCTCTGCTCATGTCCCTAACTTGGTTAGAACGGCCCACCTGGGGACGCGCAGCCAGCCTGCGGGCTCTTACCAGAGGAAATCTGAAGCTGGCTGTGCCTCATTATCCTGAGGCCCCCTCCTGGTTCTGTTTCTCATGCAGTTTACCTTCCTGTTCTTGGCGGGGCGCCGCATTGTAATGTCCGCCTCTCCAGAGAGGCCTGGCGCAGTGGGTGAGAGCGAGGCTTGGCCAGCTTTCCATAAAGGGCCAGTGAAAACTTCTACTTTGTTGGTTCTGTGGCCGTCGTTGCCCCAAATGGCCTTAGCTCGGGTACGAATGCGCACAGCTGGGTCCCCAGACGACAACTTCCGCATAGGCAGAGGCCCTGATGTGGCCCGTGGACCACAGTTTGCCGGCCCTTGGGGAGCGGAGAGGGAGCTCGGGCCGCATGGCTGCCCTCATTCCAGATCCTGACCTTCAGCAGCCACATGGGCTCTGAGCCGGTTCGTCCTACACCCTGCCAGCCCTGAATGTCCCAGAAGGCGGTGCATAAATGCAGAAACTATGTTTAAAAAAATGCACAAAAACAGCCTTCAGAAGGGCCACGACGGCTCTGACAAGGGTTTGGAGCAGGTGGTGCTGGGCGCCAGGCCCCTAGCTGCTGTCACCGAGACCAGCCAGACCTCCCATCCTGTCCTGAAGCAGTCTCCCTGCGTCCTTCACCATCTGGTACACCTGTCACGGTACCGGGCTGTGAGGGGGCCCCACGGCCGTGCACAGAGATGCCTGCACCTAGGAATTCAGTTTGCCGTGGGAAAAACCACAGGCCAGGAGGCTTCCCTCAGCAGTAGCCTGGCCCCCTGGGGTGCAAGCCAGGCAGACCCTGCTGGTAGGGGTCACCGCCCCCCAGTTGGCTCTTCTGCATGTGTGGTGTGTGCAGGGGGCACACATCTTCCCCCTCCCCCCCAGTGATGAATTTGGGCTGAGCGTTCAGGTGTATCTGGAGGCGGCCTAGGGTGTGACACTGACCTCGGGCTGGTCACCATCAGAAGAATTCACACCATGATGCTAGGAGGGTGGGTTTTTGTCTTTTTTAATATTGAAACAAATCATACAATTACAAGAATTGTACAAAAATGAACAGCCTGTGGTGACCCCTCAGATCTAACCAGGTGACACTGGCACATTCATCTCCTTCCACGGGTCCAGAAACGTCCACTTGTCCACAGTGCACAGCCCAGCCCAAGAGCAGGCAGGGCCTCATGCAAACAGGGCTTTTGCCAGCACCGCTCGGAGCACAGGCTCGAGCAAAGGGCACAAAACACAAGTCTCATTCTAGAAACACACAAGCCTCATCCTCTATGTACGTTCAGGCTTCTCCGTATTTCGGGTGGCAAGGATCCCACGGCAGTCCTGTACCCCTCTGCTAGCGTCCCCAGGAGGGAATCCACCGGGCGGGGGGCTCATGGAGTGGGCTGTGCCACCCGCTGCTTGCAGTAGTTGCTGTAAGCCTCCTCAAACATGGCCTTGCAGGGGAAGCGGGCCTTCAGCTTGGAGCAGATGAGGAAGGAGCCCCCCATCTTCCTGTGCAGGGAGTAGGTCTCCTCGGGGGGCGGGATGAGCCGGTGCTTCAACATGATAGGGATCAGGTTGTGGATCTTCTCGGTGGTGCTCTGCGTGCCGAAGTCGAAGGGTTCCTCCGAGGCGAAGGCCTCCCCCAGGATGAGGATGGCGTCCAGGTGGGCATCCTCCATGGCCTGGCGGGAGGGGGTGGGGCAGAGGGTGAGTGGGGCCGTGCCCTGGCACGGAGCTGTCCCACCAGGTGGCGTTGAAGGGGAGGAGGCTCAAAGGGGGCGTCTGATGATTAACGAGATTAAGGAATGGTAGCTGGGGCCGGGGGAAGCCTGCTGTGTGCCCCGGTTTCACGTGAGGCAGGGCAGGCAGGGGCCCCAGGCACAGCATGGCGGCCAAAGCCTGACAGCCTGGAGGCCTGGCTGCGGGCCTGTGCACCCCTCCTGAGGGTGGCCCGGACGCCCAGCCTCCCCCCTGGCAAGGAGGGGAAAGGGCTGCTCTCTCGGGGAAATCTGGTGACAGTTCAGGGGACAGCAACACAGACCAGTGCCCCCACACTTAAAGGGCTGCAGAGCCGGCTCCAGGCCCCTGCCGGCCGGCCCCCAGACCTCAGAAGGTGGGCCAGGCTGTGCCCTCTCCCTGCACTCACACTCACATAAGCCCCAGCTCCAGATCTACAAGTGGGTGGGAGGGAGGGGCATGGGCTTCCTGACTGACCCATCGCCTGAGGCTCCAATCACGCCTCATCCCGCCACGCCCAGGATGCCCAGGGAGCTGGGGTGAAGGCAGACCCAAGGAGAGTTCTCCAGGGCACTAACGCCTCTCACTTCATTTCTTGAGTCAAAGTTTGGGGAAAAGCAGCCCACTGCCCACCCTCCCCACGAGCGGGGCCTACGGAGCTCCAAAGGCCACGGGGAGCTGACCTTGACCTCATAGCCGGTGAGGAACTTCATCTCTATGGACTTCTTCAGCACCGCCTCCCTGTCCCTGTCGGCAGCTGCCCTGATGATCTGGGCAGACACCCAGGAGGGGCCGTGAGCGGCAGGGGAGGAGGTGCTCCCGGGAGCCAGGGAGCCCCCAGTTGCCTGCCCCCCCCCCCCCCCCTTGTCCCCTTCCCCCCTTCCAAGCCCCCAGCCTGTGAGCCTGATGGGCCTTGTCCTCACCCACAGTCACTGGGGGTGGGAGGACAGCAGCCCCGTCACCCTCCCCCTCCCCCCTCCCAGTGTCCCCTGGGCTGACCCTAGGCCCCGGCCCCCCACCGACCTGAATGTAGAGGTCCGTGAAGGATCGGTCATATTCCCGAGTTGCCCCAAAGTCCAGAAGAGCCACCTGGGAAGGAGCAATACCGGAGAGGTTTAACCCGGTGGAGCAGGGGCCAAGACCCCCGATTGTGCAGACCCCTCTCCAGTAAAGTTCCCAGGGGTTCACCTTGTGCAGCTGAGGGTCATAGAAGAAGTTGGACCAGTTGGGGTCTGTCTGCATGAAATGGAACTCGAACAGCTCCCTCAGGCATAGGACCAGGATGTTGTAGCAGATCTGGGGGGGGAGGGGCAGGGAGCAGCCCTGGTCATGGTGGCATGAGGCCGACTCTGGGGCCTGGGGAACCCCCTCCCGCCCTCCCTCCTCTTCCGGTCGCCCCCCCCCCGCTGCCCACACGAGGACTCTTGACTCCAGGTGTCCCTGGCAGGGGGAACACAACAGCCCTCTCTGTTCCCTTCATCCCTAGAAGCAGCACCTCAGGGCCCAAGGCCATGGTCAGACACACCTCGTTCCGAATCTCCTGGCTCAGCCCCTCAGCCTGGTCCAAGGGGAAGCCGGACACCAGCTCTGTGGTCAGCACATGGGGGCTGCACAGCTCATCCACAATCTCAGGCACGTAGAAGAAGGAGTGGTCCTTCAGCAGCTCCCTGGGGGGCAGCTTGGGACAGTCACACCCTGGCCCCAGAGCCTCCCACCCTCACTCTGGGGACAAAACTTGGCCACAACCCCACACCCCAATTGCCACCACCCACCCCTCAGAGCCGCAGGGGCCTTCACCCACCCCGGGGGCTGCCTCGAGCGGCCCCTCTGTCTCCGGTGTGGGAGCTGCTGGCTGCAAGCCCCACCTGAACTTCCCGGCGCAGGCGGCCTCTCGCTGGTAGTCACACTCCAGGGCCAGCTCCCGCCTCAGCACATCGATCAGGTGCTCAGGGAACAGGCCTGCGCCAGGGAGGAGGGTGTCAGCGGGGGCTGGGGGCTCCCCAAGGCGGCCCCCACAGGTCCCCAGAGCCCGTCCTGCATGCCTGCCCTTGACCCTGCGGCCAGTCTCAGACCTTCGGGAAGCATGTTGCTCATGTTCAGCACAGCCATGAGGTTGTTGACATCACTGTTGATGCTCTGTGCAACACCAGGGTACTGCGGGGGGGAGCAGAGGGGTCCCGGGCAGGCAGGGCCGGGTCCTGTGAGGGAGCCCTGCTCTCCCAGCCCAGTCCCACCCAGACCCCATACCTTGGGTGAGTGACAGATGTGACCCTACAATGCTGCCAGGACCTCCCAGGTCCCCTCATGACTTTGTTCTCCATCAGCCCCTCCCCCGCCAAGCAGTCAGGGCCCCATCCCCCCTGAGCAAACACTGACTTGTCCCCTGGCCCCGCCCAGACCAAGCTCACAGGGAGGCTGTTCTACCTGCACTCACTCAGCAGGTACTTCCCAGTGCCCAGTGCTGAGCAAACACAGGTGCTGCTCTGCAGAGGGGGCGCACGGGGGTGTAGGGTGAGGAGACCCCAACACTGCAGGGCCTGGGCCCAGCCCTCTGCAGCCCCCACAAGGGTGGATGCACACACCGGGTGCCTACCTGGATCTTCATGGCCACCTCGCGGCCGCCCTTCATGCGAGCCAGATGCACCTGCCCGATGGAGGCGGCTGCAAAGGGCCGCTCCTCAAAGTACTCCAGCTTGTCCCGCCAGCCGGGGCCCAGGTCATTGTTGAGCGTTTTCTGGTGGGAGGAGCCAGGGAGGGGCCGTGAGCATAGCCCATTGCCAGGACACCCTGAGAAGCACCCACGGGCTGCCACAGCTGCCACCCAAGGCAGGGAAGGGGCGGCAGAAGACCCAGACCCCCCCTCCCAGGCCCTGTCCGCTCACCATCATCTGCTTCAGCGGCATGAAGTCCGCGCTTTGCCTCACCCGCTCGAATATCTTGGCCAGGTGGGGGTTGATGAAAGCATCATCTGGAAGGTACCAGAAATCGGCAGAGGGCTACCCCTCAGAAGGCAGGCGCATGGGTCAGGAGCAGAGCAGCCCCCTCCATGGCCCCCAGGGCTGTGGACAAAGGCTCCAGGGAGGACACAGGGCCCCAGGCTGGGCTGTGCACACTCCCGGGGCCCCACAGCCAACAACAGAGGCCGGAGACAGCCTCCCCTGGGGCGCAGGGGGCGTCTGTGCCGCCCGAGGGCCCCGGCATGGGGCGGCAGGTGCCATGGCTTGCTGACTCACCAGTGACTTGAGAAGGTGGATTTCTTAGAAATAACAGGCAAAGCTTTTTGGGATTATAAAAGCAGCAAATTTCAGAAATAAAGTGGCGTAAGAGCTCAGAAACACCCAGAACCTGACCACCTACAGAGAACCGTTTTTCCCCTTCTGACACTATTCCTAATGCGTCTCTTTGGAGCCATGGTGGCCCCTCACGAGGCCGCTCCGGACAGCTTTCCTCACATGGTGGTTTCCCGCGGTGTCAGCGTTCTGAAATGCTCTGCCATGCGCCAAGGGCAGGAGCATGACGTCCTGCACACAAGTCCTGAGAGCCGCCGCCTCGGCCACCTGCTGCTCACTTGGGGCTGTGGGTCCAGGCCACGGAGGATGCTTTGAGGACGCTCCTCCCGCGCAGAACCCGGCGCGCATCTCTGACACTGTCCTTGCGAGGAGTCACCACACGGGTCCTGCACTCGGGGCTGGTCCATGGAAGGGCTGCACATGCACCCCGCCTGCCCCGGGGATTAACTCCATCCTACGCCCTCCGTGAGCCCAGCTGCGGGCCCAGGAGGGGACTCGTCTTCAAACCTCTCCCCTGCCCCCTGCACCCTCCAGCCCCCACACGTGGCAGTAGGGGGCGCTGGCAGCAGTGGGACTCTCACCAACTTGGGAGATGTGAGGATCACCTCCAGAGATGCCAAAACACCCGCAACAAAGCAAGAAAAACCACCACGGGCTCCTAATACTTAAGATGTTTCTAAACATCCTGGCTGCTCAACAGCCAGGACTCAAGCAAGAGGAGCCAGTGGTGGGGGAACATCCCCCAGTCCCCTCCGGAGTGGGGCCCCCACGGCTCCAGCCCCCAGCGTGCACTCACCCTGGATGCTGAGCATCTGGCCCAGCTTGAGCGCTGCCCCGCGCACCTTGCACAGCGTTCGCACTATGCGCTCCGCGTTCGCCTCCGACAGGAAGGGGCTGGAATCCAGCACGGCCTTCTTCCCTGTGGGCAGGAGCTGGGTCAGCACGTGCCCGCCCATCGCCTCCCGGGGTGTCTGCAGGCCTCACCCGACCCGGCCACATGGGGCAGCTGCAGCTCATCTCATCACTCGGCCCGGGGCACCAGGGAGCCTGAGTGCACCCCAGCCCATCAGCCCCAGGCTCCAGCGTCATAAAAACAGGGACAATACAGAACTTAGGGGTATGGGGGATTTTCAAGTGCAGCGTGAAGAAACAGGAGCCCTCACACTGGCGCCAGCCTCCTGAGGCCCCTAAAACCAGCAATGCAACTTACACTCCATGCCGCATACCCACCTGCCTGATGCTGTGGAAGGCCCTTCAGGACCACCCAGCTCTCCCAGGCCTGACTTTAGCAGCCCCCCAACACACGCACATGCACACATTTACACACGCGGAGCCCCTCCCTCCGTATCTGTCCCTGGGGCCTGATGGGGACAGCACAGAAGGCCATAGCGGCATGTAGGGGGCGGGCACCAGGAGGGAGGGACCTGGAGGGACCCATGTGAGGACTCCGTTACTGTCCCTCCCACCCACATACAGGACAAAGGTCACCTGTACCCCTGAGGTCACTACAAGGCAAGCTGGCACAGGAGGGGGCCGTCCTCCAGGGAGGAGAGCACAGGGTCAAGGACAGCACTCAGCCGGCTGCTGTTTGCCTCCCCGTCTGCCCACAGAGGCCCCCGAGGTACAGTAACCTCATGGGTGCAGATGACCTTTGTCCAATACGACCAGGGGTGGTAGGCTGCAGGGTGAGGACATGGGAGGGCTGCTACCGCGTGGCCACAAGGACGTCAGGACCCGCTCTGGCGTCTGCCCCCTCACCCCAACCCCAGCACAGCCTGGCCCCAGTAACAAGTCCACCCCGGTCGGGACCCACCCCCCCAGCTCTTCCAGCCCTGGGACACCCACTGCTTTCCCTGCACTCCGTCCTGTGAGCCTGGTTAGATCTCTGCCCACAGCTATCCCCACGGTGCATGGCACTGTCCTCAGCACTCGGAGTGGGGGAGCCGCGTCCTCCAGGAAGGAACTCTGCCCCAGGGGCTGCATCCAGCCTGGCCTCTGACAGATGGGGGGTGGGGGAGACATGGGGACTAAGCCCCAGGGACATTCAGTTTGCAGGCGAGAAGCCCCCGAGAGCACCCGCGGATCTTCTGCCCCCCGAGGGCAGCTGCATAAGGCCGGACCCGCCCTTGGGAGCTGGGCCGAGAAGGGGCCCCACATTACCCCCTTGCCCTGAGCCAGAGCTGAGAGAACAGGGGCCCCTCTGTGTGCACTGCCCCCCCCCCCCCCAAACCCTGGGCCCCAGTGGAAAGGCAGGGAGGAGAAGGGAGGCTGAGGAGGAGGCAGATCTGCGCTGCCCCCACACACAGCCCTGGGCTGCCTGCAGCACTCCTGAGATTTGGGGACCTGGCCCTCTCGGGCATTCCAAGCAGCCCCTCCCCACAGCCCAGAGGTATGTGCTCCCCCCTGGGCATGGCCAGTTCTGAGAGCCGCCTGGGGGAGCTGGGCCATGGTGGGCAGGCCTCCCACTCAGGAGAAGCTCTGCTGGGGCCGACCGGGCCGGGCTGGTCAGCATCCTCCAGGCCATGGGTTCCAGAGCCCACTCAGAGCTGGAACGCAGCCTGGAGGCTGCCCAGGGCCCCCAACCCCGGCTCTCAGGCCATGGTCCCTAGGCCCCTTGACCCCCAGCCAGGGTCACCACTTCCCTGATGAAGGTCACCACCTGTAACCTTGGAGCCAGCCCTGCCTCTTCTCTGCTTGGCCGGGGTGCCCGAAGAGCAGCCAGTTTCCGGGGACAGAGGAGGGTTGCGGAGAACACCGGCTTCTCATTCCAGAGAAAGCCAGGCTTCGTTTCCAAAGTGTCTCAGCACCAACACTAAAAATACCCTCGCTAAACCCTCTCTGTCCTCAGGCCCCTTCCAAGGACACTCGATGTGCCCCAGGCACCCTGTTCTCTGGCCTGTGGGGACAGCCACTGTCCTTTCTCCATGAGGCCCCTCGTCCCCACAGGAGGGTCTTGAGGGGAAGAGGGGCCATCCAGGTGTGTGGCAGGCTCCCCTCAGGGCCCCCAGCTGGGGCTTCGGGGGTCACAGTGCAACAGCACAGTGGGGTGTCCCTGGGGGTACCCCCAGAAAGGAGTTGATGTTCCCTGAATGGGCCGGGGGGCACCCAACCCAGATCTTCAAATACATTTGGAGAAATCCACCGAGCAGAGGGCTCTCCCAGCGCTGTTCTCGGGACTCCAGGGAAGGGAAAGCCCCCTACACCCCGAGCTGCCCCGACCCAACGTCACGGCATCATGAGCACCACAAAATTCAGAGCAGCCAGTCTGCCGAACTTTCTCCATGGAGTCCCACCCTGACCTGGCCACCAGGACTAGGGAGGGCTGACGGTGGTGACCTGACCTCATGGCCCCTGGGAGGCAGGGGACAAAGGAGTCAGGGTGCTCACCTCAGAGACAGAGGACAGGTCTTGGAGGCGGGGGCACCAAGGGCCCTGAGGGGTCTGGTCCAGCAGCACGGACACCCCTCACCCGCTGCTCCGTGGGGAGCCCTGGGCTCCAACAGCCCCGCAGAGCAAGGCAGACGCAGGGCCAAAAGTGAATCAGAAGCAGGCAGGTGTGCCGGCCACCGGGGGAGCCGGGAAGGACTGGGTGGGCCAGCTAGAGCAGCCTTCGGGCCGCAGACGACTCCGGGGCACCATTTATGTGGAACACAGGACAGGAGATGGCCCCTGGAGGCCCACACTTCAGGAACATGGAGGGGCTGGGGGCCAAAGCGGCCCACCTCCCAGGGCCCAGCTCACCTGAAGGGTCATCTGGGCGGAGGCTCTTCTTCGCTACCTCAGCCAATGCCCCAAAGCCTAGACCCACGGCCAGACCTGCAAGGAGGAGGAGAAGGAGTGCTGGGTGCTGGTGTGGGGACTACCTACCACCCCTCCATCTGTGAGGCCCAGAGCAGCCTCACAAGGTCACCCACCGCAGCTCCCCAGGGACGCTCGCTGACAGTCCAGACGTTCTGAGAAGGGGGAAGAGAGAGAGGAAGGACACACGTGCTGTTTTCAGAGGTGTGGCGCCATCCGTGGAAAAGCTTCCCCCACCCCCACCCCCCCTTGCTCGCAGGGCACGCGAAGGCCCTAAGAATGAGCATGCGTGGGACACGGTTTCCCAGCACAAACAACACGGAGCAGCAACGGTCCATGGGCCGAGGACATCCTGACCCCACGGGGCACCCCCTGGAACGCAGCCACCCCCTTCAGCATGAAGAGCTCCAACTCTAGAATTCTCTGACTCCACTGCCCCGAGAAGGAAAGGCGTCAGTACAGTGATAGAAAGGAGTCGCTGGTGGGAGTCAGAACAGTCTGCAAAGGGAAAGCCATGGAGACTCGCTGCCCACCAGGGCCTGCAGGGTGTGGACAGTGGTCTGAGGACAACAGGGGCGGCAGTCAATTTCTCATCTAAAAACTGTGTTTCACAATCTTCAAAATCAAAGTTCATCAATACCTCTTTTGTCCAGAGGCCGGAAATGCCCAACCCCAGCTGTCCAGGAGAGGCCCACGGAGCACAGCAGGTGCCACTGGGGTCACAGAGAAAGCCCAGGGGTCCGGTCAGGACCTGCTGCCTCTACTTGAGGCATGATTCTCGCTGGCGTGGGGGCACCCGTTAGCAGAGAGTGGAGGACACGTGCGTGAGCGCACCGGCCACGGCAGAAGGGACAGCAGGGGCCCACAGAAGACGCCGAAGACGCCAATGCCCGTGGGGCCGGGAGGCGGGTGGTGCACGCAGCCCCCACGCCCAGAGGCGTGAGCTCCGCCCGGCACAGTGTTTAACGGGCGAGGAAACCAGCATGTGCTTCTGTATTTTCCCAGTTTTGCACTGTTATGAAAAATACTATTGAATTTATTCAAAATTTTATTTAGCAAAAAATAATAGCCAACAAATAATAGAACAATAATTTTAAAACCCAAAGAAGGTTTTAACCCAACCTTACAACGTGCTTTTGCAATGCATCTTAGCCACCATCAGGCAAGGGTGCAGCGTGCGCGTCACCAGCCCCATAGGTCACGGCGAGGCCTCAGCGGCCGACTGAGAGTGAGAGCTCCCAGTGGGGCCAGGCAGCGCTCCGGCGCTCGCTGCGGACCGTCACTGCTCCCATTCAACGTGGTGACAGCAGTGCTGCCTAGAGAAAGCACCAGGCCAGCCACGTGCAGAAGGGTAAATTTTCTAGTAGCCACAGTAAAAAAAAAAAAAGAAAAAAAGGCAAAAAGATGCGAAGTGAATGCGCGTCGTGTATTTTATTTAACATAATACATCCAAAATATTACTAAGTCCTCTTGTGTGTAAAAATCATCAGAGGTATTTCACGGTTTTGTTTTGGTTTTGTACAGAGTCTTCAAAATCCAGCGTGTACGCGCACTGCGCACAGCCCGGTTTGGCCCGGCCGTGCTCCAAGCACTCACGCATACAAGCAGCGCAGGGCAGGATGAGCCGAGCTCTGGAAGCCATAGGAAGAAGCCAGGCACCTGAAAGGGCCCTCAGGCCCACCAAGGCCATCTGGCAACCGGGCCTGTTTTAGCTCTGACCAGCTCCAGAGGGCACTGGGCACGGAGCTGAGACAGCTGAGAGCAGCCGCGCCAATTAAACATTAACTCCCTGCTGCCTGCCCACCCCGCCCCACCCAGCACAGTATCTGCCTTTGCAAAGTAAGTGATAACAAGCAAGGTTAACCTTCAAACTACAGTGACCCTCACCAAGGTCTCTCTGCATCTGCCTGCATCAAGTCCAAAGACAAGCCTCGGGTTAACCAGCCTGGCCACCGCGAGCAGAGGTGGCCCCCCAGCTCCCCTGCCCATCGTCGTCCCCCTCAGAAGTTCTGTCACACCCTTCCCTGGCCATTTCTAGGCTGCCGGGCAGGGCCAAAGCTCTCCAAGGGCAAGGACCTGTCATTAGGTCACCAAAAGATGTTACACAAAGACCGCCTTAGGCTCCTTCGGTGGCCTGCGAGCTCCCAGGGAGCGGGAGGTGCAGCAGCCGACGGGCTCCCCACTGCGGCCAGCCCAGCTGCCCTGACCTTGACCTCAGGAGCTCCCGCTCTAGTGAACCAAGAATAAACCAGCCCTCCCCCACCCAGCGAGCTTCCAGCCATTCTCAGAGCCTTGTCGAGAGGAAAGCACAAGGCCCAGCCAGGCTCTTCCTCTCCCAGAACCGGGTGGTACCGGAGGCTTCCGCTCAGACTCCCCGAGGCCTGGTGGGGACGCCCGGAGCCCCACTTGCTCACTCCACGTGTGACCCATTTTCTTCGGCCCTACCTCAGTCCTCCCAGTACTCAGAGCGCTGGGATCCACCATCAGCTCGGCCCACACGGCCGGCCAGCAAGTCCTGCCAGACAACCAACCGTCCACAGAGCCAGCTCTGCGGCCCCGGGGCAGCAGTCGGCAGCCTGGCCTCCGTCCTGGCCTGCGAGGAGGTGCCGGCCCCTGCCAGGAAGGTAGCCTTTCTCTCAAGAACAGAGCTTTTGCAGTCAAGAAATGGGAAGCAGGAGGGTTCTCCCCAGAGAGAGAGCCCTGGGCCAGCTTCCCAGGCCCCCAGCTCGGCCTCTCCTCCCTGCAGTCCCCCTGGAGGTTATCGGAGCCCAACAAGGCCGCCCTGGAGCACCCTGGGCTTCGGCCCAGACGGACAGCAGAGGCTGAGAAAAGGAAAAACAAAACACCTTCCAACAAACAGCGCCGTTGGGAAGGAGGCTTTGTGAAAGGTGCCCTGGGCGGGAAGACGTAGCTGTACCCGCCAGAAACCCCGGGCTGTTTACAGAGCAAGGCTCACGGGGGTTTCTGTGCCACAGCCCCAGAGATTTCTACGGACAACACACTGTGTGCCAGGCACCGTTCTGGGCCCGCGCTGTTGTAACACATCTTCTAAGCCAGAGGACACACAAAGGGGTGGGGGCAAGGACCCTGCCTTTGCAGCAAACTGTTCCTAAATCCTGGCCCCAGGGGACAGCACGGAGCATCAGGAAAGAGGGGTCAGAGTCCCCTGGACGGCGTGCCCCCAGGCTGTCAGGAGCCGCCCCCTCCCCCATGCCCAGCAAGGAACCCTGCTGCAGTCTCGGACTCGGCTCAGGTCCCTGCGCAGTCACAAGCAAGCACACGGCCGTGGGCCACTGAGGCACGAGTCACCTGAACCAGACATCACCGTATCTGCCCTCGCCTCCCTCACAGAGCTCCTCAGGGGGCAAAGCAGACTCATGCACCCCTTGTAGAGCACCTCCTGGAGGAGCAGAAGCCACGCGCCCACACCCGTCACCCCCACCAAGCGGGCGCGGGCAGGGACCTGCTGTGAGAGGAAAACAGGAGTGCGCCCTCAGGATTGCAGGCAGCAAGCTGGTGTCCCCAGGGCCACCCCACAAGCAGTCAGCCCTGCACGCTGCCCGCCAGCCCTGGGACCTCTGATCTCCGCGGCCTCAATGACGACTGAGTGCCCGATTGATAAAGCTCTGTGAGGGGGATGCCTGACTTCAGACAAGCGACCCTGGCGCATGGAGCCAGGGGGCTGGGCACACGGGGCTGCCCCACGAGGCCCAAAGGCTCCTCCCCCACCCCAGCCGCAGGTCTGGTGGCAGCGTCCCAGCGGTACGGCTCTGCTTAGTTCCTAGGCCTCCATCTGCGCCCACAGCGAGTCGGTCACCAAACTTGCTACTCAACTTCCTGTCCTTGATCTTGGGAGCATGTGCTTTGCACTTTTGCATTATTAAAACATGAGAATGGTTGATGGGAGTTCTATTTGTTTTAAATGTTCTTGGCAAAATTAAAAAATAACCAAAAAACCAAATACGCCCAGTCACCCACTGTTTGTTTGTTTACCGCTGGGATGGGGCCACGAGAGTGCGGGGTGAGGGCATGACGACCCCAGAGAGCGTGCGGCTGCTGAGACACTGACCATGTCCCCACATGGGTCAGCGTCCCAACAGCCAATGCCGCGCCTCCACCCTACACCTTATTTTCCGACAGAGAAGACACTCTTCTGTGGCCTCATCTCTTTCTTGGTATATTTCCTTTTTACTAAGACGTTACTCAGTGTTTTCATGTCCGGAGGCCCGTGACTAGCAGCAGAAACATGCATGGACAAGTGGCGTCACATCATAACTGAAGTGGACGGAGGATGATGACACAAGAGTCCCACAGCACCCCTCTCCCTTCCTCAAGTCAAGCCTTTTTTTTTTTTTTTAAACAGGCTCCACACCCAACACAGGGCTCAAACCCATGACCCCGAGATCGAGTTGACACTCCTCTGAGCCGGCCGGGCGCCCTGCATGAACTATTTTTTTAAAGCAAAGCATTTTTCTGGGAATGAGGGTCCCTGAACTTTTCACCTTCTTAAAAATACAAGGGTTCCCAAGGGTCCGTTTGCTCTACTCATCACTCCCGGCCCAGTCTTGTCATATCTGTTCCCTAGACCAGATTTCGCAAGCCATTCCACACATCGCCCTCCTTCTTCCTGCTTTTGCACATCCGGTGTCCTCCCGTCCTGGTGCCCTCAGCACCTCCTCGCTCCTGCCTCCCCGGCAGGACTGTAAGGTTCCTGGTGGAGGCCCGGCTGCCACAATGAATGAGCAGCAGCGATCAGCTCCTTCGGAGATCAGCCTCCTCTGCAGCAGGCCTGACCCGCTAAGGTCTCCTTTCTGTCATCCTCCAGTCCTCCCTCAGGTTCCAGACACACAGGAGATGGGAAGACGGCTCCTCTGAGGCACAAAGTGGAAAACGGACGGAAAATACAGACAAGGACACGAGAAACACGCAGAGGACCGTGGACACGTGACATACCTAACACGTGTCATGGGAGAGAACAGGGTACAGGAGCAGCACTGGAAGAAATGACCAGAATTTCCCAAGTCGGACAAAAGACATTAAGCCACAGGTCAAAATATCCTCACCAAAGCCAATGCAAGACCCCTATTGTCCAGGGCCTCCCGACCAGGGGCCACGGGCTCAGCCAACAACCCTGGGCTCTGTGTCAACCCAGCCGCTTACAGGTGGCGGTGCCAAGGCGCCAGGGGACCCCTGTAAGTGGGTCAATGTGCGAGCAGGGCTCGGCCTGAGACCAGATGGATGGGCCCAACCCACAAGCCACTACATCGTGTGGGAGGGAGTCTCCCAGGGCTGAGGCAGGGTTTTTCCTCATCTCCTAACCCACCGAGAACTGTCGCAAGCCAGGGGCTGCCGCAACAGAGGGCTTACTGGGGGAACAGCTGCAGGCCTCCCCCCATTCTGCTCCCTTGGAACCACACCCAGGCCCCACTCTCGCCAGGCGGCCAACAGCACTATGTGCGAGTGATGTATCTTGTGCATTTTAACTTTTTTTCCATAATATATTCTGGTTTTGTGGTTTTGTATGTTTTAATCTTAAGGCTCTCCTTCCTGCATGGTGTTCTCAGGAGCTTGATCGAGCTAGTGGGCAGCTCCAGTTTGGCACAGAATACTTGCTTTATCACCAGGGAGGACAACTACTTGGAGGGCAGAGTCTAAGCAACCACCTCATTTTTGCCAATCAGAGGACACTAGGGCCGAAAAGCCAGCTCTTGAAAGCCTGCCACCTGCCATGTTCCGTGGGAGACAAGGTATGAACTGGGTTGCCCCAGGACTTGATCTCCTCCTCTTGGAAGACGGGAGAGTGTTCTAAACAGAACAGGTGGTGCAGGAAGGCGAGGCGAGGCTGCACTCGGGGAAAGGGGCAGAGGGGAAGACAGGACTGGCTGAGGGTCGTTTCTATGTGTAATAGAGGATTCCTGTTCCAGACTTCTGGTCCCAGGTCCCGGGACTCCCTTCTTCTACCAGATCCATCCGTCGTGAGACTGGGCTGGTCCTACCATGCACAACAGGTGCGTGCGTGCATTTTAAAAATGCAGGGATAAGGACAGGTTTCAGAACAATACCTCTGGACCCATCTCGAGCTGCCCAGGGATGGGTGTCTGAGGCAAAGGCAACATGTTTTAACCTTTGTGAATTCTGGGCTTTTCTCATTGGCTTCTAGGGACCATAAGCCATGGCTTCTCTGTGGTGCCCAGAGCCAGTGTCCCGCCCTGCTGTGGCCGTGAGGAGTGTCATGGGGGCTAAAGGAGAAAAGGAGATTCCGTTCACATGCCAGGACAGCCCCACAAACCTTCCTCACTGTGCTGGAAGGGGGCAAATCCAACAGAGTGCCTCGGGTGACATGCATCTGATCCCGGGCTGTCTCCCCCCAATTGCTGCCCGCTCCAGTGATCGTATTTGTGGGGGCTTTGTAGGACTTCACAAATATGTGTTGGTCTTCTCCATATTCTTTTGAGGTTTTATCGTTTATAAACTTTTTTGTATTGAGAAAAATAGCCAGAGCATCTTTGACAAAAGGTTCTGTACCAGGAAAAGAATCTGGACCACAGCTCGGTGACCCCTCTTGAAGTGTGGGGGTCCTGAACCATCCTTTCTCTTGGGTTCCCCTCCCCTATTTCCAGCCAGATCTTCTGTCCTAAACACTTGACTCCCATCCCCTCTCCTATTCCCCCTCCCCAAAAAAAACCCCCTCACTCTCTCTCTCTCTCTCACATACACACACACACACACACACTTAAATCCTGAAGAAGCTAAGAACACTCCAACCTCTGTTCCCAATCTCCTGTGTCAAGACCATTCCTTGCTGTGATTCGTACTAACACACTTGTACTGGGATGGATCAAACCTACTTTAATCTCTAATCTTAGGGGAGAGAGAAGCAGAAGCAATGGGGGGCGGGCAGCGGGCCTTCCACGTACAAAGTAGGGCTGGGGGACCGAGACTGGGAAGATGAATGTACATCCACGTCACTCAGGAATTTCCACACAGGTGCAAGAAACATGTCAAAGTGGCAACAAGATCGTTTAACAGGAGACGGACGAGTGCAGCTCCATGCTAACCACCAGAAACCACACCTTTGTGTGCAATCTTGAATTTACAGGGCAGGTGGAGGGGAGCGAGGAAAGCCTGTAACTCTGCTCTTTCCCTGATCCCCCCCTTTCTGAGCTGCAGGACACTGAGTCCCCGTGGGCTTGAGTGACTCCTCCTCCAAGCAGTGTTTACTGGGTGGTTGATTCTGCTGTGCTGGGTACTTCCTTTCCCACTTGCTAGTGTTTGTAACACATAACGCTGACCCTTTTCCCTTCTCTCTTTACCCTGGGAAAGTACAATGAATAAATAAAAATTTATTGGTTCTAGAAAATAAAAGAAGCCCCTATTTTAAAGAAGAGAAACCTAAGTAGGGCCCAAGATCACAAGGAAGCCGGGCTGGAATTATAACCCACTACTGTGACGACCTGAAGCCCAGTTCTGACCCCAAACCCAGACTCTGATCCCATCTTTCATATCACTCCTTAACAGGACCTAATATCCACAGGCCGCCCTGCTCACAACATCTCAGTCATAATGCCCCCTGAGCCAAAGTGGACCCAGGACCCCCACCCCCTCCACGTCCACCAGCTGAATACCCACCACTGACCTTCTCAAGGGCGAGCCTGCCTCCCGGGCAGTCTGGAGTAATCCCTTTCCTTCATGTCCCCCCTGCAAAAAATCCCTACACCTGTCTGTCCACACTGCACCCCCATGAGGGGAAGAAAGGTCAGAAGTGTATTCTAGAAGAACAAAGCAGGAGCGTTACCTCACTCTGTTCAGACAACGACCCACCGGTAAACCACACCCTTCGCAATACGCGAACAACACACATAAGCAGGATGTTTGTAGCTCTGGAGAAAAAAAAAACGTTTTTTTGCAACACGTACAGCTCTAAGAATCTATGATATTAATTCTGATATTCTATTCAATTCTACTCTATTTGTTTTTTAAGTGCCGGTCCTGACCCACTAAGTTGATTTCACACTGGCTGAAGAGCGTGACAATTTCAGGTTGAGGTTGAAGGCCCAGAACTGCCATCTGGAGCCAAAACAGCACATTCTTCCCAGACCTGGCTGCTCCCTGCCGAGACCCTCCCCCCTCAAAGCCCGACACAGGAGCTGACAAGCCCTGGGCGAACCTCTAGGGCGCGCCCCGAGGATGGCTCCAGGCCCCGGGTGGCTGTGAGCAGGGGCTCCGGTGGCTTCTAAGGGCACAGAGCACCTGCTCACCCTGACCCCAGACCAGGCGGCGTCTGGCCCGCTGGGAGCCCTGCACCCCACAGACCTTCCCCCATAACCCCTCCCACTCTGCTCATCTGCCTCGACCCCAGCCCCAAGGGCCTGGTTCCTGCCCCTCTCCCCGGGAATTCCTGGCATTCCGTCAAATTCAGTTTACCACCACAACCTTCTTTCTGACCACTCTTCCCAAACAGACCCTCTACTAGCCTCGTCCCTACCCCAAGAGGATTACTCCACTCCAAACCCGTGGGTCAAGCGAAGCCTCTGTGCTGAGCCCCCTCTGGAGCAGAGGGAAGCGGGCTGCAGAGAGAGAGACCACAGAGTGAGAGGGGACGGCTCCGGCCTCAAACTCATCGGGGAGAGGAGCGGGCCTCCACGCAACACTTCAGTAATCAACGCACCCACCCAGCAGCCTCTGTGCGAAGCAGGGACGTGCCCAGGCTCCTGCCGAGTAAGGACCCACGGAGGCCGCCAGAGCTCGGATTCTCAAACTCCTCCCGGGAGTGGCGTCCCAGGCAGTTACACTGTTCTGTGAGGCACTGGTTGAATGCAAGCCCACAAAAGGAAATAAAGCCATAACTGTGTCCTAAAATGCAGAGGGGGTACTTTAGGCCGGACTCTGGAACAGCTAAGTAGCAGCAGATGCCAAATCTGAAGATAGCAATGATGGAACAAAAGCTTCGAAAAAGCTCCATCCAATGAACGTAGTGGGCTCTGCACATGGGGAAGCCCAGCAGCTGTCACTCGGTGTCAGAGCCCACACATGGGTCCAGCTCCAAGGGCCAGGCTACCGGGGGCGGGGGGGGGGGGGTAGGGCACAGAGCCAACCCCAAACGAGGAGCAGGATGTCATCTCTGGGAGAAGAGGCTGCAGAGCACAGCGTGCGTGACGGCCGGTACACTGGAGGGACACTTAGAAGCCCACACGAGCCAAATGCGAGGCAAGCAGGTCACGGCTCAGACACACACAGTGACCTGCATCTTGCTCGGGAATGGAAAGGACAACACGAGGTCATAAAAGCAGGTACAAGTGCTTCACTCCAAAATTACCTTTCGATTCAGCACAGGTGTACTGGACACAGAATTACTCAAAGTTCCAATGAAAAGGACAGAGCTCCCAACCACACAGACTTTCTGACAGCAACTCAAGGCCCCAGCACCTCGTGAGCCCTCCACTGACACCCTGCCAGCCCGTGGGGGTCCAGCCCACGAGTCCCTGCGAAGCCGGTCAGGGGCAAAAACCACTCCGGGAGCTCAACAGCCCTGTGAGGAATGTCGGCTCACTGCCCGGCCCCTCCCGGCAGCAGGGCTCAGCGGCAGGAGGAAAAGGCTGGTGCCGCAGACACGATCCCCCGAGTGTGGCCACGCTCACCCCCGGGGGTGAGCAGAGGCAGAGTGGAATCCCGTCATTGGATCATCCCCCAGGGAGAAGGGTCAGGAGCAGCTCAGGCAGGCGCTGATGGCCTCCACGGGACACCTCAGGTCCCCACCCTCTCCCACCTCCATGCGGGCCCCACGGTGGTCCCAGCTCCACTTGGCCAGGGCTGGCAGGCCAGGACACGTGAGGCGTCACGGGCGCACACAGCCACCTTACCTCCAAAGTTGGCCAGCCGCCCAATCCGTGTAACTGGCACCTTCCGCTCCCGAGCATGCTCGCTGAGCTAGAGGGAGCAAGGAAAGAGACCTCACGGAATCGGCAAATGGGGACAGGACCAGCCTGTAGGGGTTCACACGGCCCCCCACAGCCCCGCTCCACCCCCAAAGGTGGCCGCTCCACCTGGCATCTTAGTCCACCAAGAGGGGGCCTGTGTCCCTGAAAACGCCAGACCACAGCATCCGGAGAATGTCCCCAGAGGAGGGCCTGACACCAGCACCAGCAGGAGTGGCAGCCAACCCAGCCCCACTCCACCAGGCCCTCCAGGACGCACCATCTGCTTGTGGGGCTTGCTCTCGGGGCGAGCCTTGGCCTGCCGGGCCTTCTCAATGTCCTCCGTGGTGAGGCCCCCCACGGGGGGCTGGTCCTGGTGGAAGAACCTTCGTGGAAGGCCCGTGGTAGAAAGTGGGTGTCTGGGGTCTCCAAAGAGCCTCCCGGTGATCGTGCCCAGAGGGGAGGTGGCCTGGCCTGAGAGCCCAGCTTCCCTAAAGGGTCCACTGGTCACGTAGGCAGGAGCCGGGCCCTCATTGCCAGTGTGATCCCAGGATGGAGGGGCTGACCAGTCAGGGGAGGAGGCTGCAGAGAAATCTGTGAGAGCCCCCACAGTCTGAGGCCCAGAGAACTCTGCTTCCGGGTCTTCGAAGTTCTCGGCATAAGGCTCCTCGTGCTTATCCTGACCCTGTGGGGAGCAAAAGCCAGCATGAGCAGAGCAAGAGGCCCGACTGGGCCTCCTCCCTGTGTCCACCCCCGCCCCCTGCACAGGGCGCCACACGTTCCACCAGGAAGGCGGCCCTCAGCCAGATCTGCAGGGGAGCACCTTCCCAGCCCGAAGCCAGGAGACCCAGGTTCGGCCCTGCTCCTGAGAGGCCCCACTCTGTGGTTCCAGGGAAGCCGGATAATCACAGAGCACCTGCTGGGAGCCTCGCCAGGCCCAGGGGAGTGACCGCCACACTACAGGCAGCAAGTTCCTCATCTGTAAATCAGGGCTTTGGGGAGTGAGCCAGGCCAGCAGACAGCTCAGAGAAGTAAAAGGCCAACCAGACCAGCGAGGGCCACTTGCCGACAGGACTGACCCGCCACACCAGGCCAGCACCTCACCCCTGGCCCTTCCTCTAAGAGGCTCTCATGAGGGCTGGCCTGCCGTCCCTGGGAGCTGGGGGTACGGGGACAGGCCAGGAGGGAAGTGCCACGCTTTCTCTGTAATGGTCACACAGACCCAAACTGCAGGCCCAGGTTCCTGCTGCATTCAAACCCTGAGTGACCTTGAGCCAGTTCCTGCCCCCTCTCTGCCACCTCATCTGGAAATAGAGCTGTGTGGGCCGCAGACAGGCCGGGGGAATGGCGCTGCTCCTGAGGCCGCAGGGGTGGGCTCGGGGCACACACGGGGCGCCTGGGGGCGCTGCAAACCAGCAGCAGCCCCACAGCCTCCTCACTGCGGCTTGGGGTCCAAGGAGGGACTTGCCCTCCAGGGGGAAAAAAGAGACTGGCCGTCACTGTCATTTCATCAAGGGGACACTGAGGCTGGGAGAACTGGTAAAAGCCTGGCAGAGCCTGGACCGCTGGCCCTGCTGAACCTCGGCTCCACGCACAAGCGACCTGCACTTGAATTTGCCAAGCACGTGTCAGGTGCCGGGGACGTGTTGGGTGCCGGGGACGTGCCAGAACCAGGGAAGCCGGGAGGGCTCATGGGAGGGCCCATGGGAGCCCCGTGGGGCCTCCTGCTGTCCCAGAACTCCAGCCACGGCCCCCTGGCCCTGCGTGACCTGAGGGGCCCCAAGCTCAGTGAGCAAGTGAACGAAGCCCTTGAAGGTGTGGAGGGGGAGACATTTCTGGATTATGTGGCCTCCGTCCCCTCGGAGAGGAGGAGGCCCCAACGATCTAAGTTTTAGGGAAAGAACAGGAGCACACGAAGGCCCCTCACCCAGCTCAGTGCCTCCTTCGTGGTGGGACCCATACTCCCTCCTCCCTCCGAGGACCCTGCTGGAGATGCCCTGGCCTGTCCCCCCACTCGCCTCTCAGAAGGTCCCCCAGGCCTGGCACACTCTCACTCGCCGGTGTTTCACAGACAAGACACCCACCAGGAAGGGGATGGCTCCGCACCAGGAAGGCACCTGGGAGTCACTCAGAAGTCAAGGACCAGTCTCCCCATCTGAGAAGGGGTGATGCCCAGGACAGCAGCCAGGCTGGGGGCGGCATGATGGGGTTGAGACTTCTACAAGTTAAAGGCATTTCCATAGAGTGACAGAGAGGTGGTGTCACCACCAGACCCTTAGGGAACAGAGGGGAGGGGTTGGGAATCCTAAAACCTGACCAGAGGCCTGGAGGCGGTGACAGCCTCCTAGCAGGGCACCATCTGCATCTTGTGCCCGTGCCCCCTTCCCACCCTCTCGGGCTCCCAGGAACGGGGCAGGCGGCTCGCACGGTGACACCCAGGTGAACGGTGCTCTGCCCTCCGCTGTGGCAAACCCTGTTGACAACTGCCTCTCCACACGCACGCGTGCTTTGGACCCTCCTGCTGGGCCAGGGGCTCGGAACAGGGCAGGAGGGCGAGGGAGGCAGGCGGTGAAGCTGCGCCAGCGCTCCCCAGAAAGGAGCCGAGCCCCCGAGTCCACGCCCAGAGCCCCGCGGAAATGAAGCTGGGAATGCGGCCCTGGTTCGGCTGGCACGTCAGTAAGGATCCTGGGCACACAGGGCCCGGGACAGCTTGACACTGCGGCGTAACGCCCAGGGACACACGCACGCTCAGCCTACACACAGGGTACCTTCTGCCACGTTTGTACCAAAACCGACCCGACAAGAAAGATAAATCAGATAAACAGTGGAGAAGGTGCTCGGGCTCTTGAAGAAACTGTTTCAGGGAAGGAAACACAGGCTCCCTGCAGCTGCCTCCCTAAGAACAAAGGTGGATGCTGCTTTGTTTGTTTTTTAATTTCTGAAATTAAAAAGGCCTCTGTTGACGATGGACTCTGAGAAACAAACTGAGGGTTCTAGAGGGGAGCGGGGTGGGAGGATGGGTTAGCCTGGTGATGGGTATTAAAGAGGGCACGTTCTGCATGGAGCACTGGGTGTTATGCACAAACAATGAATCGTGGAACACTACATCAAAAACTAAAGATGTAGTGTGTGGGGATTAACATAACAATAAAAAAAAAAGGCCTCTGTTGAGCACGTTCAGTAGAGGCCCAGGAACAGAGGGCCAGGTGGGGGGTGGGGAGCAGGATGAGACTGGGCCAGCAGAGTGTGGCCTGTGCCCCTGGGCCAGTGAACTGGGGCCTGGGCCACTGGTTCCCGGGGGCTATCCCAGCTCCGTGAGGCTTCCTGAGCGACAACTCGAGTCATAGGGCTACAGCCCCACGCCGGGACCCCACCACACCCAGAAGGACAGCAGGTCCCCTGAGCCAGCCCCCCGGCGGCATCCTGATTTGCCCCCCCCACCCCCCGGCCTCGACGAGAGCTCCAGGCCAGCCCCTCCTGACGCCCCCTCCCGCCTGCCTCCTTACCTGCACCTTCCCCAAGACCAAGCCCATCTGCTCTGCAGCTGTGGACTGCAGGGCCCTGGCCGCCACGAGGAGCTCCCCACCAAGGCCCAGGCGTTGCAGGTGGGTCTCCACGGCCACCTGGGTCAGCTTGGCAAGGCCTTTGACCAGCATGATGGCGTCCCCCAGCATGGCAGCCATCCTGGAGGGCTGCAAGAGAATGGGCCAGTCAGGGGGTGCTCCACACTCACACAGAGGAGCTCCACCCCGAGGTCTGGGTAGAGGCATCGGGAGGTCTGGTTCTTCCACCAGACCCCCTCTGATACAGGCTGACTGAGAGACAGGACAGCGAGGGAGGGCCAGGGCTCAAGGTCGGCCCTGGGTGGCCCCCCACCCTGTCCTGCCCAGGCATGGAGCAGAACCAAAGGCTCCGTGGAGCCAGGGCTGGGGGCCCCACAGCCACCCCGTGAGACACCGAGGTGTGGAGGGGTGAAGTGAGTAGCCCAAGTGGCAGAAGGGGGATGTGAAGCCAGATGCCCTGATTTTAGTCCAGTGCTCTTTTCCCTGGACTCAAACTTGGTTGGGGAGGGAGCGTCCACTCCAGAAGCGCCTCCCTCTAGGGCCTAGGGCGCCCCAACCCCAATGACCCCAGGCCCTCAGGGGCTGCCCGTCCCCACCCAGCTGCCCCTGCTCTGCCTGGGCGGGCCTCTGACAGACACCCACAGGCCCAGGGACGTGCAGAGGCCCCTCCCCACCCTCAGGCTCCACGAGTTCCCAAGCCGTGTGGTTTGCAAACCGCGGTCCAGTGCCATCCATCTGGGAAATCCAAACCGGCACGAAAACCAAGAGGAGCAGGATGCGGGACGGCCAGAGAAGCATCAGAGCACACTGTGGGTGGGACTCTCTCCTGATACTTGTTTTCCCTGTGTGCACCTGTACTTTTCCCTCCACTCGGTCACAGTGTAAAATGTGTTTCTTCATGTCGGTCAAGGCCATAGAGGCAGAAAGCACTGTACCCAGCACTGCCTCCCAGGGGAGCATGTGCGGCCAGTCCCCCAAGTACCTCCTACAGCCTACATGGGACTGCGTGCTGGGAGGGGCAGGATAGGGTCCCAGGGACATGCTGGGGCTGAAGAAAACCCACAGAAAGAAAGGGAGCAGCAGGGGGCCCCAGAGAAGCAGCCAGGGAGCACTCTGGCCAAGGCAGGGAGGAACTGGGACCCACTATGAGGAGGGGCGAGGCTGTGGGGGGAAGCCCAGGAAGGCCAGGTACACCCTGGATGCAGGGCCTGGGCCAGCAGCAGGGAGGCTGCGGGCACACAGATGCCTGCGGACTCCGAATTCTCCTCACACGAGGGAAGGGAGGCGCCGACTCTGAAGACCTCAACCACAACTCCAGGGGCTCCTGAAGACGGCTGGCTCCCTCCCACCTACCCATCACAGGGGAGCAGCCCGGGTCGGCCCAGGAGTCCTGCAGGGACCCTGAGCTGGGGAACAGTGCAGCTACTCATATTTACAAGGAGAACGAAGGCACAGGAGCCTGGAGAGCAGAGAGGACCCGTGGTCACAGGCCCTCACCTTCACGGTCACAGGTGCCACCAGACCCCAGGCGCTCTCCACTCTCCAACTTGGTGACACGGGTCTCATTGCTCCTACTTCACAAAGGAGAAAACCAAAGCCAGAGCGGTTAACGATCCTGAATGGTGTACTGAATGGTGGCCCTGGGGTGCGATCCCGGCCCTCCCCTGCTCTGTGCCCACCACACCACACTGCCTCCCCAAACACTTGGCCCACTGGCTTCAAGGCACACCCACAGGGACGGGGCCCTGCTCAGGCACAAATGGGCTGCCTACACCCTCATCAAAGCCAAGGTTTCTGGAAGGGGACCATACCCTTGAAAGAGACGAAGGGGAGGGGCTAGCTGGGCCCATCACCTGCTGCCATTTCACACAATGGGCTCTGATCTGGGATCCTGGACTTTATGGCAATAAACAAGGGTGAGCCCCACAGACCCAATGGCTAGGACTCGGGAGAGAGCCCATAACCAGAGCTCACACAGGGCTGCTGCCGGCGCTCAAACTGCCCAGCCCCCTGGCCCCACTCCCAACACGTAGACATGCTGGACGCAGCACCCCCGCCGTTCAGCCCGCAGACCCCAGGGAGAGAGGTTTCTGAAGGACATGTTAGGGACATACAAGGGTGGATGGAGACCCGGCCCCAGCCACACCTGTTCAAAAGGACCCTTGCTGGTGGCCCCAGGGTATCCCCCATATCCCACTGTCCCCAGGTCCCCCAAATTAGGCCTTCCCCTTACTCACCTCTCAGTCCAATCCAGCTAACCAAGGCAGGAGCCTCCCACAGGCCTCAGGCTCTGATAATTCCCAAGCCTCAGCTTGTCTTCTAATGGATACCCTCCTGAGACCCTCCTGAGACCTATTTAATTCAGACTTTGTTTCCAGGCTGAAAATTAATTCTCCCTGGATTTCTCACCCAAGTTATAAGCATGAACGAAAGCGTCACTAGAGCAGAGCTGAGAAGTGATGTGGGGCCAGTGGGTCTGCCCTGCCGGCGCTGGCCCACCACACCGATCCATGGACGCTCAAACTGGAAAGCCAACTTCCACTCTTGGCGCGCTGCAGACGCAGGCCTGGGACCCACTGGAGTCCAGTCCTCACTCCCCAGCTCCTGAGCGTGGCAGCATTGATCACCGCCCCCAGACGGGACGGATTACACCCACTTCACAAGGACACTTTAGAAAAAATTCCTGAGAGGGGCGCCTGGCTGGCTCAGTCGTTAACCGTCTGCCTTCGGCTCAGGTCGTGATTCCAGGGTCCCGGGATCGAGCCCCGCATCGGGCTCCCTGCTCGGCAGGAAGCCTGCTTCTCCCTCTCACACTCCCCCTGCTTGTGCTCCCACTCTCGCTGTCTCTCTCTCTCTGTCAAAATAAATAAATAAAATCTTAAAAAAAAAATTTCCTGAGAAAAAAATGCTAAATTGACCAAAGTTTTTTTTAATTCCTGCATTTGGGAGATATGAGTAACTATGGTCTCTTCCAGTATATTCCTGATTCGTTTAGTTGATGTATACTACTTTCAAAGTGGCAACTGGGTAAGTCATCTAAAACCAGTACACACTGAAAACTAGCTATGGGGCATCTGGGTGGCTCAGTTAAGCGTGCAACTCTTGGTTTCAGCTCAGGTCATGATCTCAGGGTCCTGGGATTGAGTAAGCCCCATGTCGGGATCCACACTCAGCAGGGAGTCTGCTTGGGATGCTCTCTCTGCCCCCGACCCTCGCCCCCCCCAAATAAATAAGTAAATCTTTAAAAAAAACTAATTAGTTATGCCTTTCATGTGACCAGCTGCGTCCTCGTCCCCAGCAAAGTCGCGATGGGCACAAGTCTGACCCCAGCCAGCGGGCACCAGGGAGGGGAAGAGGGGGAACTCCAGCCAGCTACTCTGCCAGGCAGGCCCCATCCAGGTGGAAATAACATCACAGAGATCCCACCTTCCTGCTCGCTGTGAGGCAAAACCTGCTTTCCTCAAATCAACAGATGCTACGAATCAACACTCAGTCATTTGTGAGCAGATTCACACGTGGATACCCAGGCCTGCCCCACTTTGGCGCTGCTCCACTCAGTGCAAAGTCAGCCGTTCACACCTAATCAACACCAGGTACTTTTTTTTTTTTGCAAAGGTGTGTCTACCCTCAAGGGACATCAGGAAGAGGAAGGACAGACAGAAGGCACTACCTTTCCAAAACTTTTCTCCCCTTTGGTTTTCAAAAAGTGGGTCTCACGGATCTGAGGCACCAGAATCCCAACGGAACTCAGAATTCAGCTACCCTGAAATTTGCGGCAAACCCCCTGTAGGAGTGCACTAGAACCAGGCACACAGCTATAGCAGGAGGCGTTTCATCAAGATCTTAAATAAATAAAGCAAAAGCCCCGGGGCACCTGGGTGGCTCAGTGGGTGAAGCGTCTGCCTCTGGCTCAGGTCATGATCCCAGGGTCCTGGGATCAAGCCCCACATTGAGCATCGCGATGGGCATGGAGCCTGCTTGGGATTCCCTCTCCCTCTGCCACCCACACCCCACACCCCTAATGGTTCTCTCTAAAATAAACTGTTTAAAAAACAAAACCTGATCTGCACCAGGATTCATCTACAAGTATCTACAAGTATTCGACCCCTCTCCCCACCGCACTCCATCCCACTGGCCGCTGAGCAAGTTTTCGGACCCCGCCCAGAAGGAGCAGAGCAACTGAGCGCCCGGCTCTCTGCCTACTTGGTAGGTGAGCCCCGAGCCCCAGAAGGCCCCGGTGCCACCACTCTCCCCCGAGGAGGGGACAGCCAAAAGTGCTGGGTGAACAAAGAGATGTGAGGGGGGGCAGCACTCCCGTTGGGGGTGCCTACTAGGGACTAGCACCAAAACAAAAAGGCATTCAGAGATGCAACGCTTGTTCACGAAGGTCTCCTCCCGGTGCTCTAGTCCCTGCAGGCCCCTGGGCACCCATAGCTGTGGTGCCATGCGGACGCTTCTATACTGGATCAGGCACCAGGGAGAGAGCCAGAGGCCAACGGGGGCTGACACACGAGGCTCAGGTGCAGAGGAGGCTGCGGACCCCAGAAAAGAGTCCTAGGAGCAGGGACATGGGGTCCAGCTCTACCAGGGCTGCGGTCTATGCGACTAAGTGCATCACTCTCCAGTTCGTCCCACTCCAGTAGGAGAGGGCTTTGGGTGGCTCCCCTTTTCTGGTCCTAACATGCTAAACCTCTATAAAGGATGTAAATAAAGAGCTTATCTAGAGAGAGAGAGAGAGAACAGGAATCGACCCAGCTTAGCACTCCCAGGGACAGAGGCTGGAAAACAGACCCCAAGCTCCGAGAATGCTCCTACTGACTCCTCACTCTCTGACCTTCCCCGGGCTTTCAGGACACGAGCTCACCATCTGTCACTCGTCTCTCCGCTCGAGGGGACAGCAAGCCAGGGTTGGATCCCCTTCATGGCTCTAAATCGTGGCGTGACCGAGCAGCCCCGTCTGACCAAAGCCGGGTAGCTCTATTTCCTGAGCAGCCCCAAAGCCTCGGGATGGCTGGGCGAAGGACCCCAAAGGAAGCTGCACAGAAAGCTCTTTGTCTTGGGGAGTGTGTGAAGTTTCATCCAGCCATTTGCCCCACACGTCACCCCCAAGTCCCACTGGCATCAAATGGCCCTCACCACCCCCATGCTCCCCTCCCGGGCTCCCCATCCTGAGGAATGGGGCCACCACCCACTTCTCTCAAACCCATCCTCACCTCCGCTGACTCCCTGGCCACTCCCAGCAGGATGACTTCCCCAGCCCCTAGCTAGCCCGCCTGCCCCTAGTCCCCGGCCCCCACTCCCAATCCACTCCGAGCTTCCTGAGCTCTCTGAGGTTCCTAAGGGGCTGAAAGGACTCTAGTGACCTGGCCTCCCCGCACCCCAGTTCCTCTCCTGTTCCCTCCACTCACTGTGTCCCAGTCAGGCCAGCCCAGCTCTCCCGCCAGCCTCAGCAGAGGATCACACTTTCTTCCCCCACCCCCCAGCTCCTGGCCCAAACACCACCTCTTCTGGGACACCCTCCCCCAACATGTCCCACCCCAAAAACCCACGCACGCCCTTCCCCCCCCCCCCCCCCCCCGAGCCTGTCCTTCCCCCCGTGTAGCAGTGCCTGCTGTAAATCTGCCTGAGTCACTGTCTCCTCCCCCAAGGGGCTGTCAGCCAGAGCAGGGCAAGGACCACACCTGTCCTCCCCCTCTCCGTGTCTCCAATGCCAAGCTTCGTGCTTAACACACAGCAGGCGGGTCATAAATACTCAGGAAACAGAATGAACTCAGCTGCTCCCTTGAAGGCTTGAGAAAGCTGGGACGGGCTCACACCTGCTTGCAGCTTTAATCTAGATTCGGAATCAGAGGCCCCTGGGAGGCCTGGTAGGAGGCAGGGTGCCCATGCTTTAGTGGGCAGCAGAGTCCCCCAGGAGGCTTGTGAAAGTCCAGACTGCTGAGCCCGCCTTCAGGCTCTGGGTCTGTAGGTCTGGGGTGGGCCTGGAAACCCGCCCGACTCACACATTCCCAGGTGCTGCCGCTGCTCACGCTGGAACCCCACCTCGAGATCCCCTGTTCTGGAGGACGAGGGGGAAAGGGAGCAGAGTGCTGCGCTTCCCCAAAGCCTGGATCGGCCCATCAGTGGAAACCCTCCACCTGCCCTTTCTTTTCCTGTTACTGCCTCAAGAAGCTAGAAAAGAAATGAATGAGCTTAAAGACAAGGAGCCACAGGACCACCACAGGCCCTCAGGACTGTCACTTCCCACAGGGCTGTTGAATGTCCTTTTCCGGAGGCCCCAGGGTGGGGGGGCCCATGACCTTCTGCCCCCTCCCAGCCAAGAATAAGCTTTACTTTGGGCTGGAACATTCTCAATTTCCAGACTGCATGGGCCCTGAAAAGTTCCTTTATGGTGCTTAAAATTTTTCTTCTTTCCTTCTACTCTTAGTAAAAGGAAACACCAGAGGTGTAAGTCAGAGAGACTCAAACCTCGGGACCCAAATCCATGAACTTCTGTGGCTGTGCCCTTCGCCTTGGCCTTCCAAATCATGCCCAGGGGCCAGCACTGGAATCTCGCAGGGGCTCCAGGCCTCGGGCCGGTGAGGGCCCCCCAGCGTCTTGCCAGCGGCTTCAGAAACAGCCTCATGTGCTGGCAACTGAATACACGAGGAAGGACCAGGAAGAGACAGAGACAAACAGCCCCTGTCGTCCGATACCAGCAGCCGGGCCTGGAGAGTCACCTTCCCGTCCATTAGGGCTCTGCAGTCCCCACAGCTGCCAGTCACCCCCAGAACCCCCCAGACCGCACGTCGACCAGGAAGTCCCCTTTGCCAGCAGAGTCCTGCATGGTGAGGAAAGGAGCCAGCCTCAGGGCCTCGGGGCATCTTCCAGGCTGAGGATGTCCTGTTCCCTCGGAAGCTGCTTCCAGACCTGAGGGCTCTTTCTCGGAGCTGGTGAGAAGTGCACACTCGTGTGCTAGCACACACAAGGGCTTGCTGGGCAGCAGACACTCGGACACTCTCCTCCAGTGAGTTTCACCGCGTCCCCAAATGTCTCCAAGCTGCAGGGCACTAACCACAGCTGCTGTTACTTCCTGAGACTTTATCGTCTGCCAGGCTGTGAGCTAAGTGTTCCCCCAATTATTCTTAGAAGCTAGGTGCTGTTACTATGTCCATGTCTGAAATGAAGGTACTAAGGCACAGAGAGGTTCCATAACTTGGCCAAAGTCACACAGCTTGTAAGAACTGGAGCCAGGAAGGACTTGAGTCTATCAGCTCAGGAGCCAGACAGGTAAGAGGAGAAAACAAGCTGAAGACTGTTCGGGTACCTTAGACGGTAAGCCTCCACTCCCTGCCTGCTGGGAGATTAAGACAGTCTTAGGCTTCCCGGAGTGTTGCCCCCAGATGGGCACCAGGCTGGGGGATGGGTGGCTCACAGAAGCAGCAGGAGAAGCTCCCCCCGCCCCAAGGATGCCCAGGGCTCTGGAGCACGGGGGGAGGGGGGGCACAGGGGATCCTGAGCGGCCCCTCCTCCTTCTGGTGAGCAAACGGGACTGACTACAAACGGGCCTTTTAAATGCCCACCTGCCAAGCATGGGGTCCTGACAGCAATTTCATTTTCTGACTAAAAACTGCCCAGGGACACCTGGGTGGCCCGGGTCATGATCCCAGGGTCCTGGGATCAAGTCCCACATGGGGCTCTTTGCTCAGCAGGGAGCCTGCTTCTCCCTGTCTCTCCCTCGCTTGCTCTGTCAAATAAATAAAATCTTTCAAAAAAATAAAACTCCCCAAAGTTTTCTGCTTAAAACCTAAAAACAGTGCTTATCTCATCAAGATGCTCCGGAGCCAGGCACCCCGGGTTCAAATCCTGACTCTGCTGCTGAACTAAAGTCACCGAAGTGTCTCTTTGTGCCTCAGTTTCCCCACAGGAGTGGGTCAGGTAATCCATACAGTAGCACTCAGGGCCCCGAGGGACTAGCACACAGTAAGCGTTCATCACTGTGAGCAGAGACGCTCTGGAAGGAGGTTCAGCCTCGGGGAGACCAGAGGGCTCACGAATGACAGCGGTGTAGACAATCCCACTTATTTATATCCGAGCGCTCAGGCTGGGTACAGTATCACGTCGGACTCAGGGAGGGCAGTCTCGCCCTCTCCCGGGGACCAGTGTGGTTTGTTGATGCTGTGGTGCCAGGGGCCCGCTTGGAGGCTAGAAAGAAACACCCGCTGGTGATCCTTACCACAGCCAATGCCACTCCCAGAGGAGAAAACAGGAAGCCTTCACTGGTATTTTATGGGAGGAACGGGCAGTTCAGGGGGGGGAGGGGGAGGGGGTCTCTGATTCCCATGATGACCTCTCTGCAGGCCACAGCACACTCTACCACCAGAATAATCTTCCCCAATCCACTTCATCATGCTAACCCCCTGCTAAATGGCTCCTAGCTGTCTAAAGGGTCAACACGAGATGCCCAAGCTCCTGGGCCTGAGGCTGGAGGTGTCACAGTGAGGACCCGGGCCTCCCATCCAGCCTCTACTCACACCAGTGCCGAGTGAGCACCGAGTGAGCACCAAGCCACGGCAAGCAAGCCCGGCCCTAGGCTTCTGCACATGTCAACTGCACCTCACCCGACTTGCGGACAGGGGAGCCCTGTGTGCGTGAGGCCAGCCTCACAGCCTGGGAGTCAGCTCTGCCCTGACCAGCCGGCCACTGCAGGCCTGCTCCTGAACCACCCTATAACCTGATTCTCACCTGGAGATCACGGCATAAACTGTTAGGACGTCCAATCTAAGAAGGAGAGGTGAAGTACCTGAAAGGTACGGACACACCACATTTACTCGAGGACTTGAGCCGACTCTTAGCTCTCGGGGAGTCTTCCCTCGCTGCCCTCATCTTCCAGGTCGACCAGATCCTGCCCTGCACGTCTCCGGCACACACACGCCTCTTCTCTCCAGCCCAACTCCAAGCCCTTGTGGAAGGCTCCCGTCTCCGACCCCCTGACTCCTTCCCCACCGACACCCAGACTGATCGTGACCACATGAACGACCAGTGTCACTGCACTGTCACCCAGGAAGGTGGACAGGACCCTGGGTGGGGACCCTGGAGCTGTGGTCGAGAAGTTTCCTTTAAAGTGAAATCAAGTATTTAAAGGGTTGTGTTGAAATGTGGCAGGCTGGGTCATGACCTCACAGACATGTCCATGCTCTGAGCCCTGCAACAAGTGACGATGTCAGCTTCTGTGGCAGAGGGGGCTTTGCACATGGGATTCAGGCAAAGATCCTTAAGATGATGGGATTATCGGGCGCCTGGGTGGCTCAGTCGTTAAGCGTCTGCCTTCTGCTCAGGTCATGATCCCGGGGTCCTGGGATCGAGTCCCGCATCGGGCTCCCTGCTCAGCGGGAAGCCTGCTTCTCCCTCTCCCTCTGCCTGCTGCTCTGCCTACTTGTGCTCTCTCTATCTCTCTGTCAAATAAATAAAATCTTTAAAAAAAAAAAAAGATGATGGGATTATCAAGATGGGCCCAATTCATCCCATATGGGAGGGGTCCATATGGGAGGGAGGCGGGCAGGTCCGGGTCCGCAGGAGGTGTAACAGAAGCAGAGGCTGCGGTGCAGGTGTCAGGCAGGTGGGGGCAGGAGCCACAGCCCTGGGAGGCAGGCCGCCCCCTGGAGGCCAGGAAAGCCAGGGTCACTTCTGCCCTGGAGCCTCCAGAAAGGATGGGCCCTGCTGACGTCCCACCTCGGGCTCCTGACCTCCAGAACTGTCGAATAGTAAATCTACAGTGTTTCAAGCCGCTGGGTTTGTGGTAATTTGTCAGAGCAGCCACAGGAAACGAATACAGGGGCCATTTTTTAAAAGGCAAATCGCGGGGCGCCTGGGTGGCTCAGTCAGTTAAGCGTCTGCCTTCAGCTCAGGGCCCTGGGATGGAGCCCCGCATCGGGCTCCGGAGCCTGCCTCTCCCTCTGCCTGCCACTCGCCCTGCTTATGCTCTCTCTCTCTCTGACAAATAAATAAATAAATAAAATCTTAAAAAAATAAAAGGCAAATCGCTGGGTTGGGAAGAGGGGCGGGCTGTATTCTAGAATAATTTCCAGATCATTCTTCTAACATAATTAGTTCAGGCACCCCACAAACAGCCCTGGGTGCCAACCACGTGTCAGGTGCTGTGCCTGGGGCTGGACTACCCCAGAGCCAGCTCAAAACACACTCCTGTTCCTGAGGACAGAGTCCCACCAGCTCTCAGGATCAACATGCCCCATGCCTTCCACAGCTCAGTTCAACATCCAAACCACTCCTGAGAGTCTGATACACAGCCTGGGTGCCACTGAGTCCACGGAAGAGCCCCCACTCTCAAAATGCTTTTCATCAGCTTTCACCCTCTTCATCTTTCAAAACACTTGCATTTCACGTTTACTATTCCAGTGAAATCGTATTAGTCACAAGTTGCGACCATTTACAGTCCCGTCTGTGTGCCTGTCACTTTACACGACTCCCCTGCCCTCCCACAACAGGTGCTGTCCCCGTTCACTGGGGGGAGAGAGCTCAGCAAGGAGGAGAAATCTCCCAAAAGTCCCAAAGACATCAGGTGCTGGCCCTTCCACCCTGGCCTGACCGCAGGCTCCGGCCCTTTCCTTGCTGCCCAGGAGGCTGAGAGAAAAGCAGCTAAGAAATCTGCCCCCACATCAGTAAATCAACATTTTATTTTTTTTGTTATGTTATGTTAATCACCATACATTACATCATTAGTTTTTTTAAATTTTTTTATTGTTATGTTAATCCCCATACATTACATCATTAGTTTTAGATGTAGTGTTCCATGATTCATTGTTTGTGCGTAACACCCAGTGCTCCATGCAGAACGTGCCCTCCTCAATACCCATCACCAGGCTAACCCATCCTCCCACTCCCCTCCCCTCTAGAACCCTCAGTTTGTTTTTCAGAGTCCACAGTCTCTCATGGTTCGTCTCCCCCTCTGATTTCCCCCCCTTCATTCTTCCCTTCCTGCTATCTTCTTCTTCTTTTTTTTTTTTTAACATATAATGTATTATTTGCTTCAGAGGTACAGATCTGAGATTCAACAGTCTTGCACACGTCACAGAGCTCACCATAGCACATACCCTCCTCAATGTCTATCACGCAGCCACCCCATCCCTCCCACCCCCCACCACTCCAGCAACCCTCAGTTTGTTTCCTGAGATTGAGAATTCCTCATATCAGTGAGGTCATATGATACATGTCTTTCCCTGATTGACTTATTTCGCTCAGCATAACACTCTCCAGTTCTATCCACGTCATTGCAAATGGCAAGATTTCATTCTTTTTGATGGCTGCATAATATTCCATTGTGTATATATACCACATCTTCTTTATCCATCCATCTGTCGATGGACATCTTGGCTCTTTCCACAGTTTGGCTATTGTGGACGTTGCTGCTATAAACATCGGGGTGCACGTACCCCTTCGGATCCCTACATTTGTATCTTTGGGGTAAATACCCAGTAGTGCAATTGCTGGATCGTATGGTAGCCCTATTTTCAACTTTTTGAAGAACCTCCATACTGCTTTCCAGAGTGGCTGCACCAGCTTGCATTCCCACCAACAGTGTAGGAGGGTTCCCCTTTCTCCGCATCCCCGCCAACATCTGTCGTTTCCTGACTTGTTAATTTTAGCCATTCTGACTGGTGTGAGGTGGTATCTCATTGAGGTTTTGAATTGGAGTAAATCAACATTTTAAATCAACAGGCTCCTGGAGACACGGCAAGGTTCATGCCCTGAAAAGTGTGTCCACCTGGTTGCAGAAATCATGAGTCATAGAAATTCTGGAGCTGGCAGGGTTCTCAAAGGCCATCTGGTCAGACTGCCCCTTCTGGAAAGCTCCCAAGTTACCTGCACCAAGCATCAGCTTCCCAGCACCAGCAAGCCTAGACCCTCAGGGCCAGGCTTAGTTCTTGTCTCAGACACAAACGGCAGAAAGAGGCAGAAGCCCCACACTGAAGGCCACCTCGGGATGTGCGTAAGCCAGAAGGGGATACTGGGTATGTGGTCCTCAGATCGCCACACCAACGCCCAGCACCAGTCTTTATTAGCTGCCCCTCCGAATACCACACGCAGCCCAGGCAGGGATACTGGCACAGGTGCATGCAAACCCCGGTCCTTTTTAAAGTAGGGACCTTGCCCAGACAAGGGTCTTGACGGACAACCATACTCAGGGACAGAAATGCGAAGAGGATCAGCAGGGACACTGTCACCCCTGCCCCATGCCCTAGTGCTTCTGCCAGAATGGACCTCCCTCTATGCGCGCGCGCGCGCGCGCGCACACACACACACACACACACACACACACACACACACACACACACACAGGTTTTCCTACTTCCATGTGCCTCCTGCCCCTGGAATACCACTTCCTATGCCCAAATCCTACCCACCCTGATGGAATGGTACACCCTGCAGAGTGACCACCCTCATCTTCCTCCAAACTCCCGCATCTCTTGATGGCCTGAGGTCGCCTCCAGATGGCCTGTGTGACTCTGTATAGCTGTCCCGTCCCCCTTACTGTGCAGTGAGCTCCTGGAGAGGGGGCCTCTCTTACCCCGTTCTCTCTTCCCCACGGGGGCCACCTCCAGAACTGAACCCAGGGTACTCACTAACTGACGGAGCCCTGACATCTAGAACCCAGAATCCAGGGTCCTGTCCAAGACCACCCTGAGACCCACCCCACACACACAGCTACCGCCACAGCAGAGCGGCATCCCCTGTGCTAAGAGGCTCTGGACCTCACCTGAAGGGTTGTGTGTGTGTGAATAGTCCCCACGACCTCGCATCCAGTCCCGCCGATGGCAGGACGTCATCACCAGACCTAGTCCCCTGACGGGAGCAGTGTGGGGATGGCGGACGGGAGAAGATGGACAGGGGAGGGTGGATGGTGAGCCCCCCCCAAGGGACAGCCGCCACGTGTGACCTCGGGCACACCTGTTCTCCTCCTCAGGCCTGCGCTTCCTCATCTCCTCCTGTACAGAATGGGGTAACTGCCCACGATGGTCTCCAGCTCCCAGAGACTAGGACCCATTCATCCCTGGAGCACAAGAGGCAGACCTGGGAGCACGGCCAGGGCTGTTCTGAACACGGGGAGCTCACAGGGTCTGGAAAGAATGATGCTCTAAAGAACCGAGCATTGCCCCTTCCAGGCACTGTAGAGACCAAGTGCGGAGAGACAGACCCTGCTTCCCCCCGGGGCGGGGGGGTAGCCTTGGTCTCAGGACACAGGCCTCTGGGAAACCCACCTCCCTGCCCCTTTGCCACACTTACACACATGCTCGTGCACACATGCATGCACTTGCACTCACACCACTCACCACACTCACACCCCCATACACTCAGTACTCGCACTCACACACACCCACATGTGCACACTCGTGCACTCGCACTCTCACACCACACTCACATACTCATGCCCACTCACGCGCTTGTACTCACACACATGCACACCCACCAGCGCACACACTTAAGCATTCACGCTCTCACACACTCATGCTTGCACACTCACCTGCTCTCGCACTCACATACCCATGCACTCCTGTGTACTCACACTCACACCCTCGTAATCACACAACTCATGTACTCGCACTCACCCATGCAAACATGCACACACTTGTTCACTTGCACTCAAAGTGGCACACTCATGGACTCACAAACGCACTTGCACTCACATGCACTCACACATATTCACACACACACATTCACTCACCCACCAGGAAGAGCTAGCTCCTCAGTGGCGGGCAGGGCCAGGACCTGGCAGTCAGGAGGACACAACAGGACACTCCCCTGGCTTTCTCTTCAAGCGCCCCCAGCCCACCCAGTCCCTCCCATCCAGTGGGGGGTGGGGGGGAAGGGGCTCACTCATTCTACAGCTGCCTCCTTGCTCCCCCCAGAGGCAATGTGCTGTGTTACCCCCCCCACCCCTGAGCCCACATCTCAGAGTCCTCAGATCCCGCCTACCCCTCCCATCCCAGCTCCTCCCCCCTCCTCCACTAGGACTCTCACCACCCAGCTGTGCCTTCACTCTCTCATTCCAGGAAAACCGTCCCTCTCACATCCACAAACCCTCTCTCAGCCTTCCTGTGCCAAATATAAAAATCCCCCCGCTGACTGGTCCTCCCTGTTCCCTGGGATGCCCTAGGTCCGCACATCCCTGCTCTCAGTCCAGGCAGGCCCTCTCAACCGCTGAGGCAGTTCTAGAACCAACCCAGTTCCACACACACACCACAGCACCCCTCAAAGTCCCACACCACCAATGAACGGGCACGGGGAACGTGTCTGTAACAGGACTGTTCTACACCTCGACTGTAGTAATGGTTAGGTGACCATATGCATTTGTTTTTGTTTTTTTTTAGATTTACTTATTTGAGAGAGAGAGCACGTACGTGCACACAAAGGGGGGGTTGCAGAGGGAGAGAGAGAATCTCACGCAGACTCACGCTGAGCACAGAGCCTGATGCGGGGCTCAATCCCAGGACCCCGAGATCATGACCTGAGCTGAAATCCAGAGCCCGCTGCCCAACCGAGCCACCCAGGCGCCCCGAGACCTTACGCGTTTCTCAAACTGCACAACCACCTACTAGACAGGGTGACTCTACCACACGCAAATTACATCTTAATAAGAAGAGGAGGTGAGTCCCAGAGGTACCTCAACCCCTTCATGTCTAGAACTAACATCACTGTCTTCCCCCAAACCAGCTCCTCCCCAAAACTAGAAACCTCAGCCCCTAGTATCCAACCAGCCACTGAATCTAGACCCTCTACCTGCACAGATTTCTATTCTCTTGAATCTATGCCTCACATTCCACCTCCCCGTGTCTGCCCCCTGCCCCGCCATCCACCACCTGAGACACAGGCCACCCTCACTTCTCACAAACTGCCTCACTGGCTCCCTGCCTGGCCACACTGACCTGCCTTCCATCTGCTCAGCACACACCAGCCCACCGTGGCACCCTCCCCATGGCAACGCCCACTGGCCACCAGACCTTTGCCCCCACTGGGCCTCAGCCTCCCCGCACTTCTCTCCCAGGGAAAAGCACCCATCTTTCAGGCCCCAGCAAGCACTCGTCTCCCACCCTTTCTCCAGCAGAAGCAGCTTGTGCTCCATGCTGGGTCCCCACAGCAGAGGGCCGGTACCCGCTGTGGGTCCTGCATAGTCTGGCCCGGACTGTGCACATTATCAGGGCAGGGAGCTCACGCTCGCTCTGTCTCTCTCTGTCTCTCTGTCTCTCTCTGGGGGCCCTCTGGGCTGCAGCTGGACTCATGAGCTGGCCTGAACGAAATTCAGCTGAAAATTGCCAGGAGTACAGAGCCAAGCCCTCCTGGCTCCTGACCCCAGTGCTGAGAGAAAATGTGTGGAAGCACTGCTCTGCCTCACCCAAACTCACCCAAACCATTAACGGCAGAGCACATGGTGGTCCCTAGACTGCTAACATCCCCCAGGAGTGAGCGCCTAGAAACTTCCACAGCAATTTAGCATCGCCGTGCCATGTTTACTGTGCTTTGCAAACACACTGCTCTGCAACAAACTGGGAAAAAATAAAACCCAGTCCTTTGCCACAAGGAGTCTGTGAAGCACTGACCCCTGACCCCGCCCCCCCACCCCCAATTCCTGCCTCTTCCTGCTGAAATCCTGCTCATCCTCAGAGCCCCCCCCAATGCTCCTCCTCCAAGAAGCCTTCACAGTTTGCACCCAGAGCCCCTAGTCCAAACCACACTGAGGGCCCTGAGGTGGAATCTGCACCCCCCCCCTTACTACAAGTTCCCTGAGTTCAGGGACCCAAGTGCTGTTCATTTCAATATTCCCAATGCCATGCCTGATGCAGTCAATCCATCCGTAGTTGTTCAATGAGGAGTAAAAAACCAGATCCGCCTACGATTCCAGAGTGGGCTTTTCCTCAGGGGCAGGATGTGGAGGGGCACTGACCCTCAGGGTACACAAGGATTTTCCAGGTTTGGACCAAATGTAGCCCCTCTGCCCCAGGCCAGATGGGATAGGAGGATATTAAAACACACACACACACACACACACACACACACACACACACACACACAAGTCTAGGGCTCTTGGGACAAGAGCACAGTCACTATTCTACAATACCCTGACTTGTCAATCTGAGCGAAAAACACTTGGCTCTCTCGTGAATCTTTTCTACATCCACCCACTGAAAATAAATCACTCCCAAGTATGAAGAATAAAAAGACATTTTCAGGGTCATTTCCAACTTTAAATATTCTGTGGGCCCCTGACCTCAAAGCAAGAGGTCAAGGGCTCAGGAGCCTGGAACCCCACAAGGAACAACATGCTTACGGACAGACCAGTGGGTACCCACTCAGCTTTGCAAAGTGCGGGCAGAAGCCCCCTCTCACGTCCTGCACCCAGGGTCCTGGCCCTGTCTCAGGGTCTGCAGATTTCCCCCATAACAGGCACCACTCTTGAAGACACGGGCCCTTGAGCTCCCTACACCACTCTCTCCCTTCCACTGGCTCCAAGTTCCTGGCCGTTATTCGGCAGGAATGCACGAACTATTTCCAGATGCCACTGTCAGATCAAGACAACGTTCTATCTAAATATTCCTGTCTAATTTTGCACACAGCTCTTGTTTCAACTGACAAAGATAATGACTCAGTGTCCGTGGCTCTTGGCGGAAAATTATCCTGCCAAGTTTGGACTTCTCTAAACTTCTTTTTGAGAAAGGAGAAGTGACCTCTCTGTCCAGATCCTTTTCTAATGGCAACAAAGGGCACCCAGAAGACCACCTAACCGACCAAGGAATGTTACGGGAAAATCCTGATACATACCCACAGGATCAATGAACAAGACAGGGGAATTCATGGGAGGGAGAGGCTTGGGATATTCTTCCCTGCTCTATGCAATAATCACTGTTTTTCAGCTGTTCTGCATCCCCATCAATTCGGTACTTAGAACTTTGGGACATAAATTCCAGGTTATATTAAAGGCAAAAAAACCTACACTCAGAAGTAAAGCATCTTTCTCTGCATCTTTGACACTGATGCTTCCACCGACCATAGAGGCACTTTACAAATGATACGTGTGCCCGTGTTGCACGCTCTCATGGAGGGGCACACAGCAAGTGCAGACATCCCCACACATAGGCTTGAAATGCAGCCACTTACTCTGCGCACTCAGGGCCGGCCCCTTTCCACATCACAAGACACAAGAAGATGACTAAAGCATCACCTTGTGGATAATGGAGTTGGCCTTTCTGCCAGGGTTTGGAAGCTTGAACTTGTTTGGTCACTATTTAAAAACTGTCCCACAGTTATTTCACATGCATATCCCCAACCCTCTTGCAAAGTCTCAAAGACAGAAACCACCAGCCTTCTCCTTCTTTTGCATTCTGGACCCAGCCAATCACTGCCCTGCATCCAGCAGGCAAAGTAAATGCCCATGGGTTTACCTCCTATCGCTCTCCTATCCCTCCAGGTGTGGAGGTGGGGTCCCTTTGGAATCCCATCTATACAGCTTCTATCCCTGGTTTAGGATGGGGGCACAGCACTACCCTTTGCCTAAACCTCTCAACTACTCATGGGCAGGTCCCAGAACGCCTTTCTGGCAGCACAAAAAGACTCTTCTTAGAGTCTTAGCTCAATGGTTCTCAACCAAGGCGATTTTGCCACTTAGGAGACACTCGGCAACGTCTGGAGAAATTTTTGGTTGTCACACTAGTGTGTGTGTTGGGGTGGGGGCTGCTTCCAGCATCTAGTAGACAGAGGCCACAGATGCTGCTCTCCATCCTACAACGCACTGGTCACCCTCCCACAGCAAAGAACTGTCCAGCCCAAACGTCAAGAGTCTGAAAACTGGAAAGCCCTGTCTCAGGAGACACACAGGGAAGTGCTCACACCATCTGGGTCACTTTTCCTTTGAGGTGCCCAAGGTCAGGCCAAAAATTCTAATAACCCTGCACTGCCTGCCTTATTTGCAAGGCTGAACAAAATACCCTGAGCCATTGCCAGAGTCTTAACGATGCTGCTCCTGTGAACCTAGAGCACCCCCTCGTCTCAGGAGAAAGGACCTCCTGCCAAGATGACCTGTCCATCCACAGGAGGACAACTGGCAGGCTGGTATCATGCATGCTCGGATCCTCTGGCAACCACTTAGGCTTGGCAGGCCCGGCTCTTGCGTCTTCCGTCACGCACACCGAAGGCCCCAGTGAGCACGACATGTGTTCCAATGGGCTGTGCCCGGCCAGTGGAAAGCCTCTAGCCCTTCAGGAGGCTGGCACCTCTCAGCCACGTGGAGAGCCCCAGCACCCAGACCTGCCCTGGCAGCATTCCCCGTCCCCGAGGCCCACGGGCAGACTGCGTGTGGTAGGGGGCTGGGACTAGGGACAGGCAGCAGCTCAGGCAATTTAGCCCAAACCTCTCCCTGGGCCCCCAGGGCCTGGAGAAGCAGGAGGACGGACCCAGGAAAAGCTAACGGATGAAAGGAGCAAAAAGGGCCCCCTTTCCCAAGTACACCCCAAACCCCCACCTAAGAAACCCGACAGCGGGGCCGGGCCACGGGAGTCCGAGTTGTGACCGGAGCCTGCAGCCAGCGGCACGCAGAGCCCCTGCACACAGCGTGGAGGGTCTGGGAGCGAAGACCCTGAGACAGCCGGGAGGGGGAGGAGGCCGGGCGGGCGCCCCGGGGAGGCAGGCGCAGCGGGCGGAGGTGGGCCCGGGGCTGGCGGACCTGCCACGGGGAAGCCGCCACCCAGGAGCGCGACGCGGGAGGGGCGCGCGCGGGTGGAAGGCGAGCCCGGCTGTGCCCCCGGAGCGCGCGGCGGCTGACGCGCCGCAGCCTTACCCTGCGGCAGGAAGCGGAGCTCCGCGGTCACCTTCGCGCCGCCTGCGCGCGCTCGCCAGCCGCAGCGCCGGCGCCCCACGCGCCCCGGATCTGTTTACCTACTCACCCGTGCCCGGGCTCCCGGCGTCCGCGGCCCCGCCCCGCCCCGTGGGAGCTCCCATTGGCCGCACCGCCGGGCCGGCCACACGCTGGGCGGTGCGGAGCAGAGCGCTCGGCCTGTGCGCTCGCGCCGCTGCCAATGGGGACCGAGGGCGGAGCGAGGGGAGCCAATGGGAGGCCGTCCAGCGCTCGCGGGGTGGGGCGGAGGAAGCCCCTCCCGCCCTTCCCTCCGCGCTGCCCTTTGCCCTAGTTGGGAAACGCGGGCGGAGGGAGGGAACGCGGGCGGAGGGAGGGGACGCGGGGACGGGGACAGGGACGGGGCCAGGGCGGGGGGGTAGTGTGTGCCCCGGGACGAACCCTCTGTTAGCTCTCCGCTTCGGCTGGGGCTCACGGGGCCTCTCTTGCCTCCCGCCCTGCCCTCTAGATATTAGTATATCCTGAAATGTGTGTGTGCATACATGCGAACGTGTATGCCTACCCCCCAGTAACCCAAGACGCCAGTGCCTGGGGCATTCGGGTGAGAAGCATGATGCTCCAATAATCCCCCTGAGATTTCCAAAATTCTTCCTAATGACACAGAGACGGCACTTAGTTTTTTTCCACCAGCATGCAAAACCAATGAGCTACCTCTCACCCTTTGCCCCATCCCCATCTATCTGCTTCCATTTTCAGCAAAATTCATGGAAGCATTACCTGTATTCATTTTCTCTACTTCCTTCTCTCCCATTCTGCCTGAACCCATCTGGTCAGCCCTACCCCCGCCGACCCCCAGACCGGTGCACCTGGGACCTCCATGCTGCCGGACCAAGCAGTCAGTTCTCAGGGCTCATCTAAAGGGTCCCTGGTAGGTGACACAGTTGGCCACGCCCTTCTTTCTTCTCGGTGGTTGCCCTGGGGTGTAATTAACATCCTGGTCCAAGTTAATACGAGCTTAATTTCAATAATACACAGTAACTTTGCTCCTATATAGCTCCATTCTCCCTCCCCGCCCCGTGTTGGTATTGTCATAAAATTACATTTTTATACATTGTCTGCCCACCCCACAGATTTATCATTATTGCTTTATGCGGTTGTTTTTAAATCAGGCAAAGAAATAAGAGTTACAAACAAAAAATATACTTATGCTTATACTTATATATTTATATATTTACCTATATAGTTTCCTTTACAGGGTTCCTTATTCCTTCATGCGGATTTGAGTTACTGTCCCTTTATTTCAGCCTAAAGGACACCATTTATTTTTTTACAGGGCAGATGTGCCCTAGTGATGAATGCCCTCCGGGCTTGTTCCTCTGACAAGGTCTTAATTTGTCCTTCATTTTTGAAGGATAGTTTTGCTGGATATAAAATGTTTAGTTGACAGGGTTTCTTTTCTTCAGTGCTTTAAACAGGTCATGCCACAGTCTTACGGCCTCCGTGGTTTCTGATGAGAAATCAGATGTTAAACTTATTGAGGATCTTTGTACATGATGAGTGGCTTCTTCCTTGCTGTTTTCAAGGTTCTTTGTCTTTGTCTTTTGACAGTGTAATTACCATGTGTCTAGGTGTTTATCCTATTTCTGAGCTTATTCTATTTGGAGTTTGATATAGTTCTTGGACATATAGATTAATGTTTTTCATTAAAATTGGGAAGTTTTCTGCCATTATTTCTTCAAATATTCTTTTTTTAAAGATTTATTTATTTATGATCGAGAGAGAGAAAGAAAGAGAGAGAGAGAGAAGGGGGCAACGGAGGGAGAGGGAGAGAAGCGGACTCCCCACTGAGCCAATGTGAGGTTCCATCTCAGGACCCTGAGATCATGACCAGAGCCATAATCAAGAGTCAGATGCTTAATTGACTGACCCACCCAAGTGCCCCTCAAATACTCTTTAGATCCCTCTTTCCTCTCTCTCTTCTCCTTGTGGGACTCCTGTTACATGTATGTTGGTATGTTGGATGATATCCCACGGATTTCTGGGGCTGGGTTCATTTTTCTTCAATCTTTTTCCTTTGTTTTCTTCAAAGTAGATCATCTGAATTGATCTTTCTTCAAGTCAAGATGCTTTCTCCTGCCTGCTCAAACCTGCTGTGGAGCCCTGGGGGTGAATTTTTCATTTTAGTTCCTGTTTTTCTCAACTCTAGAACTATCTGGTTATTTTTTATAATTTCTATCTTTTTACTGATATTCTCTATTGGAGGAGATATCATTCTCAAAATTTTATTTCATTATTTAGACATGGTTTCATTTAGCTCTTTAAATATATTTAAAATAGCTGATTTAAAGTCTGGCTAGCAGGAGCACCTGGGTGGCTCAGTCAGTTGAGCATCCAATTTTTGGTTTCAGCTCAAGTCATGATCCCAGGATCCTGGGATCGAGCCCCGAGTTGGGCTCCCTGCTCAGTGGGGAGTCTGCTTCTCCCTCTCCCTTTGCCCCTCATCCCCCACTTGTGTGCTCTCTCTTTTACTCTCTCTCTCTCAAATAAATAAAATCTTTTAAAAATAAATAAATAAATAATTTTTTTTTTAAAGCAAGTCTGACTAGTAAGCACAATGTCTAGGACATTCTCTATGCTTACTGGTTGCTTTTTTTTCTCTATACCTGGGCCATACTTTCTTGTTTCTTTGCCTGTCTCATAATTTTTTATTAAGCACTAAACATTTTAAATAATGTAATGTGGCATCTCGAGAAACCAGATTCTCATCGACCCCCAGGGTTTGGTTCCTGCTGCTGCTTATTGTAGCTGTTGTTCTTTGTGTAGTGACTTTTGGAAACTAATTCTGTAAAGTCTGATTTTGTTGTACATGGCCACTAAGGTCTCTATTCAGTTACCTCAGTGGCCAGCTAATAATAAGACAGAGATTTCCTTGAATGCAAGGAAGCAGCAAATCAGCCAGGCTGTGTGCATGATGGGGCATGCCCTCAACATTGACCTTGGCCATTGACAACACTACCTTCACCTAACTTCCTGCTTGTGTGGAGCCTTGAGATTAGTCAGAAGTGATGTCTTCAGGCCTCCTCAGGCCTTTCCTGAGCACACGCACAGCCCTGACTTAGCGGGGTCCTCCCTAAAACTGAATTTTACACAGAAGTGCACAGATGGGCCTAGGAGAGGGTTCAGGAGTCTGACTAAAGTTTGGTCAAGCAAAGAATCTTCGCCAATCCCTGGGACATTTGGGGTATAAATTAAACAACATGTGGCTAAGAATAAAAACAACTTAAAACTGTGTGATGGTCAAAACCACCAATGCAGAAGCCGCTGTTTCACAGCAGGAACAGGCATGAAGAATAGAGTCATGGCCTGCACCCCTGCTCTCCACAGGCTTCCCTGTGTGCTCGCCCCCCACGCCCAGGGCTCTCAGAGGGTGTGGCATTACGTGAACACACATGTTTAATAACTATTTCATTTGCTGAATATAAGAAAGTAGGAATTAAAACAAATTCCATTACTGCTGTGAGTCCATGAATTTCTCATAACACCTTCACAAACCACAGTGTGGGAAATGCTGGTTTAAGGTGACCACAAGGGTCTTCCTCCCCCTGAAACTTTTCCCTGTTTTGAAAAACTTTTGAACATTTGAATTAATGTATTCCAATCTTCTATTAGGTAATATCTTCACATGACTTTCTAAAAACTATTTTTAAAAGGTTTTCAGTGAAGTGTTCCTTGCTCCCACTCTCTCCTGCCCAATTCCCAACCCCAATGCCCCCACACACCCCCACACACAAATGTGACCACTACAATTACATTTCTTGTCTCTTTTCAATGTTTCTTTTTAAAGATTTATTTATTTATTTGAGAGAGAGAGCAGCAGGAGTGGATGGGGAGGGCCAGAGGGAGAGGGAGAAACAGACTCCCCGCTAAGGGCAGAGCCTGAGGCAGGGCTCGATCTCACGACCGTGAGATCATGATCTGAGCCAAAATCAAGAGTCAGAGGCTTAGCCAACTGAGCCACCCAGGCACCCCTCAATGTTTCTTTATATATATGAGCAAAGACACACACGCACTCATATTCTCTGCATTCATATTATATACACTCTGTTGTTTTTTCATTGAACAATATAGCCTGAAACTTTCCAAATTTGTACACAGAGAAGCATCCTCACTCTTTTTTCAGTATTATGTTATGTGGACGAGCCAAAATTTCTTTAACTAGTCTCCCACTGATGAATGTGCGGAGTGTCTCTACTCTTTCGCTATTTCAAACAGTACTGCAGTTAATAACCCTGTTTTCGAAATGTGGTTAGCCTGGACCTCCATGAGGCTGGGTTGGCGGGCAGAGAGCGTTGTGCCAGGACAGAGCCCACAAGTGCCCTTGCTGTGCCCAGAGGCCTGACATGCATGATTCACTGACTCCAAGACTAATCACACAACCCCCCAAACACCCAGTGGTGAAAACAGATCATTTCCGGAGCGCCGGAGATGCACCATCACACACCACAATCTGAGGAGGTCACCAGACTTGGGAAAATCCAATCCAGTCCTGCTAAGAGAGTGACTTCAAGGAATCCCCAAGCCTGTTCAACGAAGGGAAGACTAATGACTGTATTTAGCCAACTGCACAATTGGAAGTAATTAAGCACATTACAGAAGAGGCTCAGCTCCCTGTGACTGGAGACAGCCCGGCCCAACCCATGAATCACGTCTGCCCATGCTTGCAGCATGCGTCCCACTTCTCAATAGGGTATTATTTCTCTTTTTCAGATTAATTTCTTGTCAACACACCATCACATATGGACATTAGCCAAGTAAGCCTAATTGTTGGTTTGACTTTTTTTCTATTTTTACACTACAGTAAAATGCACAGATCTTAAGACTATAGGTCACCAGTTTGTACAAATGAATATATGATGTAACCAACACCCTGATTAAAATGCAGAACAATTTCTCTCCCTCCAAAATATTCCTCCATGCCCTCTTCCCAATCACTCCCCACCTCACCCCAGGCAACTGTTCTAAGTTGATTTTGTTAAGGAGAAATAGCTAATTATATGACAGGAATTGGGAAGTAGCACCCTCTGAATCAAAAAAGGGTGTGTAATTCATTCTCCTGTCCTTAAATTCTCGAGTTAGTGTGGGAAGCCATCCTGGTTGCTGAGTATGTATTTGACTTTGTTCTCTCTCAGCCACTGGATACTTTCTTAAAACTTTTTTTGGGGGGGCACCTAGGTGGCTCAGTCAGTGAAGCATCTGCCTTTGGCTCAGGTCATGATCGAGCCCCACCTTGGGCTCCCTACTCAGTCCCTTCCCCTACCCCGCTCATGCTATCCATCTCTCTCTCTCAAATAAATAAATTAAATATTTTTTAAAAATTGTTTTTAATTATTTAGAGTAGTTTCTAGCTTTGGGCCCCAAGTTCATAGACTAGAGAAGCAGCAACATGCTGGAAACTGGAAGCCATGAGCGGAGCCTAACCGTGTGTGGGCGACTCGAACCCCGTCCCTCTGAGACATACAGAACCAGGGTTGAGACAGGAGGGCTGTGAAGGGGGAGTTCAGGAAGGAGAAGAGCCGTGTGCCCAAGGCAGGGAGGAGGCCTACAAGGAAAAGAACTCCAGCCTGGAGGTGAGGGCAGCCCAAAGGCACATGCAAGACTCCACTTTGCCAATGACCAAGGAGGTTGAAGGCCAGTGTGAACTTTCAATCAAGAGCAGAGAGAGCCTGGCTCCTTTGGGGGAAACAAGCAATCCCTGATGTAGAGGTGGGAACCTTCTAGTCTGGGGAGGGCAGAATGTCCCACTGGTGGCTGAACTTGGGGTTTTAGTTTCTTTTTCCGTGCCAGTGCAAGAGATGATGTCACACAGTCACCTTGGTCATGGCAAAGCATTTCACACAGTTGCTCCCACCCCAAGAACCCCAGGGGTGTGTGCGGTGGGGAAAGGGTGTGCAGGAAGACAGTGGTAGGAGCGAGGGCAGATAACGGTGGGTGTTTCAGCTGACAGAAAAGCTCCCTGCCTCCTGGTGCTATGGACCCCAGGGAAGGGTAAAAGTCAGGAGTTCTGCATCCATAGGGATACCCCGAGGTACCTCTTACCCAGAGTCCCTGGGGCAGTGGGTGCCTGGGTGGGGAGTGGGGAGCTATGAATTTAACGGAAGGGCAGAGCTCTGAGATAACTGCTCTGGGCCACAGGGAGGGGTACTGCTCGCCACGTTCAGAGTGACAGCAGGGCAACTGTCCTTCCTGAGGAGTCACAGGGACCTGGGGACTCGTTTGACGGCCAGACTAGAGACCAGTGCTCCCCGCTTGCATCTGAAGGTCAGACTGACTTCGGCCCCTACTATGGGCTGCGTAAGCTTCAGGATTTGAAAGACTAAACTTGCTGCTAATCAGGCAAATGGGGAATTAAGCCAGTTCTCTTTTTTTTAAGAATTGATTTATTTGAGAGAGAGAGATAATGAGAAAGAGCATGAGGTGGGGTGAGAGGGAGAAGCAGGCTCCCCACTGAGCAGGGAGCCCGATGCGGGACTTGATCCTAGAACCCTGGAATCATGACCTGAGCCGAAGGCAGATACTTAACCGACTGAGCCACCCAGGCGTCCCTAAGCCAGTTCTTCATGGGGGAAAATACAAGGCAGGATCGCCCTGCACCCTGACTTTGTGGGGTAATTTAGGTCTCACCTGACCCCAAGATAGCAGCAACTTCTAGAACTTGTGCTCCAACTAACTTGGGCTCCCACACCCCTTGGCTTTCTGCCTCTGGGGCTTTGCTCTTACTGCTCCCCAGCCTCCCATGCCCTCCATTTCACGCCTGTGAGCCTTACGCTCCTACTCGCTCTCTAAGCCTAATTCCAATGTTACTGATGCCTCTCTGGTCCCCTCACCCAGATGCAATCAGTCTCCTTTAATTTTCATAGGACTGTGTTTTAGCATGTGCATGCCTCTTTCTCACATTACATCTAATGGTGTATTGTAGTTAGGAGCCAACTCATCTTTTTTATATCTAATACATTGTAAGCTGCATGACTTGATATTTCCCATAGTGCCTTGTTCCTAGAAAGTACCCCTATATTAAAAAAAAAAAAAAAACAGTGGGGCACCTGGATGGGCCAGTCAGTTGAGCATCTGACTCAATTTTGGCTCAGTTCATGATCTCAAGGTCCTGAGACGGAGCCCAGAGTTGGGCTCCATGCTCTGCACAGAGTCTGCTTCTCTCTCTCTGCCCCTCCCCTTGCTTGTGCGCACCCATGCAAGCTCTCTCTCGAATAAATAAATACATAAAATCCTAAAACAATTGCTACCAAGATGCGGTAGCCATTGGGAATGTCTTTCCGACACCTCTTGTCCTCCTCCTGTGTAGTCACCACCAGCGCCAGAGGCCTTGGCCTCACCCAATTCCAGGCATGGTCCCCTGTGGTCTAATAAGCCGATCTCAACCCACTTGCCACAGGGACAGGTTTTTTGGGGGCTGAGCCGATCAGCATATGGATGGCATGCCCATAGCAGTTGGCCCTGGGTGGCCCAATCAGAATGAATTTCAGGACTTGTGCTCAGTAGCTATGGGAAGCAATAGCCCCACGCTCTCCAGGCTCATTGTCAAGAAATTCCAACTAAGTTGTTCAGTTCCAATGGAGCTGCTGTTCACAAGCATCTGGCACCAGGAAGAAAGCCAGCCTAAAGGGAATCTAGCCCACAAAGTAGGACAGGGCAGAGAGAATCAGACAGATGGCGTTGAGCCCTGGCTAAACCATATTGGAAGCTTGCCCTAACAGTTACCTTTTAAGCCATGTGAACCAATAAATTCTCTTCATGGTTTCTCCTACTTGCCACCCAAAGCATCATCCTAACCATTGTACTGGGAATGCAGCACCATGGTGAGTATTGTGGGTTCACACACGTGCACACACACAGGCCACCTTACTAGGGAGGGGAAACCCCCCCCCACACCTCCTTTGGTAACAATTACTAAGACATGAAACTGATGTCTTTTAATAACTTTCTGTTTTAAAAATGATTTTGGAGCACCTGGGTGGCTCAGTCAGTTGGGCAGATGTCTGACTCTTGGTTTCTGCTCGGGTCATGATCTCACAGTTGTGAGATCAAGCCACATAACAGGCTCTATGCTCAGTGCTTAAGACTTTCTCACTCTCCCTCTGCCCCTGTCCCAGCCTGTGCTCACTCTCTTTCTCTCATAAATAAATAAATAAATAAATAAATATATAAATAACATCTTTTTAAAAATGATTATGCAATTTTAACCCGAATTCTTAAGAATATCTCAGACTCTAGCAACTGGTAACAAATTGTAAAATATTTTTCCTTTAAAAAAATTAATATATTGTTTGTGACACTTTTTAGTACTTAAATTAATAAAATCAGCTTTAGTTTTAGAGTTTATTTTTTTTTTAGTAATGTCTACACCCAATGTTAGGCTTGAAACCATGACCCCAAGATCAAGAGTCATATGCTCTTCCTACTGAGCCAGCCAGGCACCCTAAAGTCAACTTTTACCTTAATGTGAAGTTTGTATTTTCAACATTTTCCTTAAAAGGTGAAATGGGGTTCTAATACTTGAGAGGAGATACTGACCTTTTCTTGACTAATCCCATGCTTTGACACTATTTACAACTTTAAGATTTTCCAACCTGCTTGTTCACTTGCTTTCTTGGCGAGCATCCCTGAGCGTCTTCTCTAGGGGCCCAGCTCCTTGTGAGCTGGGACCATGTCTTATGTCTCTTTCATAACCCCCTGCCATCAGGAGCCCCAGAGCTTCCCAGGCGCTGGTGGACAACCCGAGGAAATTTCTACAGCAGCTGCTTGGCCCCGGCCCCCCCACCTGGGACCTGGCCCACGAGTCCTACCAGCCCAAGGACACTGAGCCTGGCACTGGTCAGGCCCTTGGTCTATTTATGACTTTTTATCTCAGGGTTTGTGCCTCAGCACTTTGTACTCAGGAAACCTCCCCCTCTCCACACCAGTCAACACACATGCTTATCTGGAACAGAGGAAAACAGTGGGTCCGATAAACTCTCTTCCTCCATGGCTGCCTGGATGGCCCCAACATCTCCAGGCTTTTAGTTGGGGTCCTAAATCCTTTGACTGAAATGAAGGATGTTTCTGACATTCAGACAAGATAGCTTTATGACCCTGATGAGCTTACTCCTGGATCTGTTTCTTACGTGCTTCTCTTCACTGGGGAACATCTATCGCCCTGGGGGGTGGGGGGGAGACCTCTTCCTCACTCACAGCATCCATACCCCTGAGCTCTGAGCATCAACCCCCCAAGTGCCTGTGGGAGCCACTCAGGGAAGAGCTGAGTCCATGAGGGCCCAAGAGCCCCAGGGGCCTGAGGAGCTGGCCCGTTTCTACCCCAGCAGCAGCGCTCTCTCATCCCAGACATGGAGTGAGAACAAGGGGCTAGGAGCCAGAGAACAGAGCAGAGCTCTCCCATGACACCAGGTCCCTTAGCTACATTACAGACCTCTCGGGCCTCAGTGTTCTGAGGTGCCAAATACCTGACTACCTACTTAATCCTTAATTTTACTTTATGATACTATGATTTTTTTTTTTTTTAGCAATGGCTAGGTTTATTTTGTAACTCAGATGTCAGCTGAAGCCTCCCTAAATAAAATAGGTTCACATGTCCCCTCCACTTCCTATGGAACTCCAAATCCTCCCCAAAAGTTTGGCCAGGGCAGAAGGCAGGAGGAGGCTCCCATCCACACGGTCACCTCCGGCGCCGAGCTCTGGCAGCTGCCAAGTCCCGTCAGTCTGTGGGCCATCCTGCCATCTGTGTGCTCTCCCAGTCCAGAACTGGGCCAAGCCTTTAGGGGAATGGAGGAATCTATCCAACAATTGCACGGTCACCGTTGGCTCTTTGGCCATCCCATCCTTAGGACTTCTACCAGCTGACTCCCCTCATGGGGTGGTCCAGTTTTTCCCTGTCCTCCCCTGCCTACCTCTCTTCCTTAACTCCGTTACAGATGGCTTCTGGAACACCAAATCCTCACTCTCTTCTGTGCAGTCCTGTGTTCCTCTACCACTCCTCCTGCCACACTCTGCCATCAGACTCATCAGGGTATAGCCCTCCTGCTCAGCAAGATCTATCTTCCTGAGGTAGCAGGAAGCCATGGCTGTTGATGTTTTTCTCTCACTCGAAATGGCAAGACAATTTCTGCTAAAGTCTTGACACAGTGACAATTCCATTCCTTAGAAAGCAGAGAAAATGAAGAGGAGCACCATTTCAGAACAAATTCCACACAACTGGGGGCGCCTGGGTGGATCGGTCGTTGAGCGTCATCCTTCGGCTCTGGTCATGGTCCCGGGGTCCTGGGATCAAGCCCCCATCAGGCTCCCTGCTCAGCAGGGAGCCTGCTTCTCCCTCTGCCTCTGCCCCTGCTTGTGTTCCCTCTCTTGCTGTGTCTCTCCATGTCAAATAAATAAATAAATAAATCTTAAAAACAACAACAACAACAACAACAAATTCCACACAACCAGGGGCGTCTGTGTGTAAGGTGAAGTGAGAGAAAGCTTGTGGTCATCCAGGAGTCTGGGACAGCTGGGGAGGGCTTACTGGACAGTGAAGTGTGTGCCAAGACTTAGGACAGAGAATCCCACGATATTTGGAGAAAAGGTAGGTGCGATTGAGCCCCTGATCCAAGAAGAAAGGAAAGACAGCTCAAGCAGGACTAAACGAAGTTATAAATTGCAGATGGTGCCAAAGGGGGAAAAGAGGAGAGCAGGTACACCATCAAACACAACAGTAGGTAGGTGAATGGGTCAGCAGGGTGTTCCTTTGCACACCCGTTGGCAAAAGCGCTGGCATCTTCATCATGGGACTTCTGAGGTTGCCCTGGGAGACGTGGCCATCCCACAGGGCAGGTTTTCATGGGCCAGGCCTGGGTAGCACAGGCTCTTCCGCTCAGGCACCATTGGCTGAACTCAATCACACGGCCACCCAACCACGGAGATCTGGGGGATGTAGTCCAGGTGTGTGCTCAGACCCTGGAGAAGAACTTGGATTTTGTCCAGCGGTTGGCAGTCTCTGCCGCACGCTCCTTCCACTTTCCTTATTAGGGAGAAAGAGAAACCAGGGTGGAAAATGGAAGAACCATACTGGCAAGAAGAACTGAAGCTCCGAGGACAGAAGGAAGCAGCAGGACAGCACGGGATGAAGGTACCAAGGGGCCTTGCAACAAGCTGAGCTCCTCGTGGACGAACTCGAATGCCAGAAGTGCTGCTGGAGAACCGAAGAGACAGAGAGTCACCCTGATTTTCAAAAAGGCTAGGAAACTGGAATCGAAGAAGCATCCATCTCAAACATTCTGAAGGAAAGCATTGGCCACAGAGAGCCAGCATGTGGTCCAAGCTAACTTCCTGTCCTCTCTTGAAAGAATTCACCTTAACGATGTTCACATCCTTAGACTTACTAATACTCCTTCAGGAATCAATGCAAATTATAAACAAAGCTATTTTGGACCAACACATGTTACCATCGCTTTATAATAGCAAAAAAGTTAGCAAAAGTACAGCAGTAGGGGGATGGTTGTGCAAATTATTAGTCATTAATATAATGAACTATGATATAGCCCTTAAGACTGTTTTGGAAGAATGTTTATAAGAGAAAGTACTTATGAAATACTGGGGCTTTTTTGTTTTTTTTAGTTCTTTAGATTTTTATTTATTTGACAGAGAGAGACACAGCGAGAGAGGGAACACAAGCAGGGGGAGTGGGAGAGGGAAAAGCAGGCTTCCCGCTGAGCAGGGAGCCCGATGCGGGGCTCGATCCCAGGACCCTGGGACCATGATCTGAGCGGAAGGCAGACGCTTAACGACTGAGCCACCCAGGTGCCCCTTATGAAATACTGTTAATGAAAAAAATCGGGATGCAAATATCAGAGAACGTATACACTCAGTGATGTGAAAGGTATCACCGCAGAAGGAAGATGAAGGCAATGTGCTGAACCATGAATGCTAGTTGTCTCCGATGGCAGGATTATTGGTCATTGTTAATATCCTCAACGTGCTTTCCTGCATTTTGCCACAGCGGGTATGAATGACTTTTACAAATAGAAAAAAAAATTTTTTTTCTTTAAAAAACAATCACCAGGCTGGCAGAGCAGGGCAACTGCATGTACACAGAACGTGTGGATTTCACAAGGCATCTGACAAAGTCCAACACTATGAAAGTGCAACTTGATCTCTATATGCACAGGTGGTTGATAAGCACTGAATGAGCATCCCCAATCTAGACTTGGGTCTCCAGTGGCAGGAGCAGCCCCTATTCTGCTCAGATTCTTTGCCTATGTGTCAGGAAGACCTCTAGATGCACACTGTCCCATGTGGTATCCGTTAGCCATATGTGACGACTAACATTTAATCAGAGTTAAATACAATTTATAATCCAGTTGCTCGGTTGCGCTAGCCTTATTTCAGGGGTTCACTGGCCACCTAGGTATGTACCATAGTGTGCAGCTTAGCTGTACGCATTCCATCACCATAGAACACTCTACCAGAAAATGCTGATCTAGGGGTAATGCCTGTCAATTTCACAGACGACACCAGTCTTCTCCTTCACCACCAGCCTGGGCTGGTGCAACGACACGGGTCTAGTCAGATGAACTTAAACAGATGTAAACATACAATCCTCAGTGGAGGCTCCAAAATACACCTGCAGACGTACGGCAGAATTGTGGGGGAATTAATTTTGGTTGCAGACCAGCCCTATATGGATCTGTGGGGTAACACAGCTCCCCCAAACAATGCACTCTTGAGTTGAATTAATGAAGTAGAGGTGTCGGAACAAGGGTCAGATCACACTGAGAATGCCAGTGTTCTTCCGTCAGTCGTGTTTTCAGAACTAGAATTGGCTCTAATGATTAAAGAGAAAAAAGAAATTTGCGTCACTAGGCACTGCTATTGGTTATAAGCAGACCACAGCTGCCCAGGAGAGGAAAGCCTGTTAAGAGCCCAGCAGCTAGATTTTAGCGGCTTTGTGCCTTGTATACCAAATGATGAGTCACAGGGGTAAAAAAAAAGGGTGAGCCTGGTGAGAAACCAGGGCTTGGCAGGGGGCAGGGCAGAGCTGCAGCCCGGTAATCAAGTGAGGCTGAAGGTTCTAGAGCAATACCACTGGAGCTATGAAAAACAGCTGTCATCAAAAGACTTGATGGAAAAATTTTGTTATTGTGCATTGAACATTTTTATCCTGTAACCTTGTCCATAAAAGGAAAATTCTTCTGTTTTTTGATAATGCATGTTTTCCTACAAGTGTAACAATCAAATGAGAGTAGAGTGGACAGAATTGTGTTTGGTTTTGAATATCTCAGTGCAAAAGGGCTGCCAAAGTACCTAAGTCAAGAGAAAAGGGAGCAAAATGGATAAAGTTCCAGAAACAAAGGCGACCAGAGGATGTTGGAACTGAAACTGATGTGTGTACACCAGGGAGGAAGGGGAGGGACGGGAATTGGGCGGCAGCTTGAGACAGGGAAGGACTTTCCAACAGATCGAGGTGACATGGGCCGCAGGAAGCAGCACCGGGGGGTGGGGGTGGGTGTATTCCAGAGCCAGGCTGACCTGAGTTTGCATCCTGGTGCTTTCTAGCCATGTGACCTCAGGCAGATTACTTAGCTCTCCTAAACCTCAGTTTCTTCAAAACACAGGAGTTAAGGATGCTCCCATAGTGTTACTGTAAGAATTAAATAAGATAATGCGGGGCGCCTGGGTGGCTCAGATGGTTAAGCATCTGCCTTCGCCTCAGGTCATGATCCCAAGGTCCTGGGATCGAGCCCCGCATCGGGCTCCCTGCTCCGCAGGGAGCCTGCTTCTCCCTCCCTCTACTGGTTGTGCTCTCTCACTCTGTCAAATAAATAAAATCTTAAAAAAAAAGATAATGCACGCTTAGTGCTTTGACGGCACCCGGCGTGCAGCAAACCCTTCCCCGCTGTTACCTACTACCTGGGGTGGGGACAGAGCACCTTGTCGCTGGATGTCCCCGCAGAATCTGCATGATCACTAATGGGAAGAGTCACAGGACAGACTGCTGCATGGTTAGGAGGTGTTGTGCTGATACAAGCAACCCGGAAGTTAAAAGGGATCATGTGAAAAGGTCCTATGGTCGATCAGTCTGATCAACGCTGGAACAACCAAAGTTGAACAGTTTCTTGACCCTGTGCCTTCTCTGAGCCTTTAGTATCTGACCTTGAACTTTAAGTGCCCCGTAATGCTTGGCCACAGAGCCCATTCTCATGGAACATCTTGAAGGAAGAGAGCATTTTGAATATACTTCAGAAAACATTGAGTTCAATCACTTTTGAGGTCCTTCAGGACTCTGGCAGCTGAAAAAGTTATGAATTTCAAATGCAGTTTACATTTGAATGTTTCCAAGTTACTGTTTATTGGGCACTTACCAGGAGCCAGGCACTGCTTTAAGCCGTTTAGATACAAAAAGCCATACGATCCTCACAGCAAACTCATGACCTTCTCCCTCATCCCCTTTTTACGGGGGAGATACTGAGGCCAGGATGAGGCCAGTTTGCCCGAGGTCACAGAGCTAACACAAGGTGGAACCAGGAACATCACCAGCCTACTCCTTCAAAGCCCTACGTGAGCAAAAACTGCTGATTTTTTGTGTATCGTTGGGCTGACTATATATGATGATGAATACTTAGGACAAAAACCAACATGGGGTTGGAATTACAGGTAAGAGGGAAGGAACATGGTGCAGCAGCCAGGAGTCTGGGGCCTTGAAGACTGTTCTTGCAATTTTCGATGGCACGATCTTTGTACTGACCAACACTGGAGCCGGCTCTTCGGGCCAGGTGGCTGAAAGGTTGTTGGGGGAGGAGAGGCTAAAAGGAGGGGAGGGGATTATCTGTGTTACATGGCCATAGGCTTCCTTTCTCATTGCTAGAGGTGATGAGAAACAAGAGCCTAGGCTTGTGTGAAATCCACATACGCCCCTTTACCGCCAGCTTCGTGCACGATGAGATAAAGGGGACGTGGAGTTCCTCTGCTCCATGTCTCGCCTCCCCCCTTCCCTGCATGGTAACGAGGTGCGACTTTCCAGTAAGGAGTGCAGGGTGCCCTCCCCTCGCAGGCAAGGCAAGGAGAACTAACCCTTACAGGGTAAGGCTGAGAATCTGGAAAACTGGCTTCTGACCTCAGCTACGCATGATGATAAGCGAGGCTCATTCACTGACCGCATCAACCCCTGCCCTGGGATCAGGCTCCGGCCTGGGCCTGTGACTGTTTCAGGCCTCTCCTGGCTCCCCAGCTCAGGGCAGGGTGCACTGCCAGCCAGAGACAGGACAGAAACCTCGAGCAGCAGGTGGAACCTCGCAGCCTGGCTCCTGGAAGACTCTGCTGCCCCCGTGTGGCCATCCCACCCAGGCGCTAAAGTAAGGAGACGATCCAGGCACACGGAGGTGCTGCAGGGCCAGAGGGAAAGTGGTCCAAGGACAGTTGAATAAATTAGGGTACTCACTATAATGTTAATATCAACCACTTTGAAACTATTTCCTTTATGTTTGATGACAATAAATATGAAAGCAAAAAACAAACAAAAAACAAAGGACAGTTGAAATGAAAGCCTCCAGATGTAGGCAGCAGTCCCCCCAACATTTTGGTTCAGGACCCCTGTACACTCATGAACATTCCCCAGGACTCCAAAGGCCTTCTGTTATGTGGAATAATTCTATCCTATTTAGAAATCACAGCTGAGAAATTTTTTAAAGTAGGGATGTATCTAATTCCTTTTTAAAATAACAATGTTTTATGTTAGCAAAAATAGCATGGTTATGAAAAATAGCTATATTTTGATGAAAAGAGTGGCACTTAGTTACATTTTTGCAATGCTCTTTAACAGAACACAAGAGTCTAGTAGAAGACAGCTGGGTTCTCCTCCCTTTCACATTCAATGCCACATTGAGATACCACCTTACACCAGTTAGAATGGCAAAAATGGACAGGGAAAGAAACAACAAATGTTGGAGAGGTTGTAGAGAAAGGGGAACCCTCTTACACTGTTGGTGGGAATGCAAGTTGGTACAGCCACTTTGGAAAACAGTGTGGAGGTTCCTCAAAAATTTAAAAATAGAGCTACTCTATGACCCAGCAATTGCACTACTGGGTATTTACCCCAAAGACACAGATGTAGTGAAAAGAAGGGCCACATGCACCCCAATGTTCAGAGCAGCAATGTCCACAATAGCCAAACTGTGGCAGGAGCTGAGATGCCCTTCAACAGATGAATGGATAAAGAAGATGTGGTCCATATATAAAATGCAATATTACTCAGCCATCAGAAAGGATGAATACCCAACTTTTACATCAACATGGATGGGACCGGAGGAGATTATGCTAAGTGAAATAAGTCAAGCAGAGAAAGTCAATTATCATATGGTTTCACTTATTTGTGGAACATAAGGAATAACATGGAGGACATTAGGAGAAGGAAGGGAAAAATGGGGGCGGGGAATTGGAGGGAGAAATGAACCATGAGAGACTATGGACTCTGAGAAACAAACAGGGTTTTAGAGGGGAGGGGGGAGGGGGGATTGGTTAGCCCGGTGATGGGTATTAAGGAGGGCACGTACTGCATGGAGCACTGAGTGTTATACGAAAACAATGGATCGTGGATCACTACAACAAAAACTAATGATGTACTGTATGGTGACTAACATAACAATTAAAAAAAAAAGACTTGTACACTGGAAACTGCTAAAAGAAATTAAAGAAGATATAAGTATATAGGTAGACATCCCATGCACATGGATTAAAGAATGTTAAGATGTCAATATTACCTATAAAGCAATCTGTGGATCCAATGCAATCCCTATCAAAATCTCAGTGACATTTTTTTTTTTTGCAGAAATAGAAAAAAAAATCCTAAAATTTAGTATCTCAAGGAACCCCCAAATAGCCAAAACAAAACAATCTTGAAAAAGAAGAACAGAGGCACCTGGGTAGCTCAGTCATTAAGCGTCTGCCTTCAGCTCAGGTCATGATCCCAGGGTCCTGGGATCGAGCCCCACATCGGGCACCCTGCTCAGCGAGAAGCCTGCTTCTCCCTCTCCCACTCCCCCTGCTTGTGTTCCCCCTCTCACTGTGTCTCTCTTTGTCAAATAAATAAATAAAAAATCTCAAAAAAAAAAAAAAAAAAAAGAAAAAGAAAAAGAACAGAGAGGCCCCATACTTCCTGATTTCAAACTTTCTATAAAGCTACTGAATCAACAGTGTGGACAGACCAATGGAACAGAACAGAGAACCCAGAGATGAACTCGCATGTGGAAGGTCAAACAATAAGGCGTGTCAGAACCACTGAATGGGGAAAGGACAGTGTCTTTGACAAATGGTGCTGGGTAAACCAGATACTCACATGCAAAAGAATAAAGCTGGACCCTAAACTTACACCATCTGCAAAAAATTAACTCAAAATGGATTACATAAGACCCCAAACTATAAAACTCCTAGGAAAAAAACATAGGGAAAAAGCTTCATGACATTGGACTTGGCAATGGTTTCTTGGCCATGACCCCAAACACACAGGCGACAAAAGCAAACATAATCATAGGCAAATGGGATTTTGTCATTCTGAAAAACTTCTGTGCATCAAAGGAAACTATCAGGAGTGCAAAGGCAACCCACAGAATGGGGGAAAATACATGTGACAAGAAGTTAATAGCCAAGGGCGCCTGGGTGGCTCAGTCGGTTAAGCGTCTGACTCTTGAATTCAGCTCAGGTCATGAACTCAGGGTTGTGAGATCGAGCCCCATGTCAAGCTCCACGCTGGGCATGGAGCCTACTTAAAAAAAAAAAAGAAGAAGAAGAAGAAGTTAATACCCAGAATATGCAAAGAGCTCCTACAACTCAACAACAACAAAAAATCTGATTTAAAATGGGCAAAGGACTTGGATAAGACATTTCTCCAAAGGAGATATATAAATGTCATACAAACACATGAAAAGATGCTCAACATTACTCATCATCAGAGAAATGCAAACCCAAAGCACAAAGAGCTACCACCTCACAGCTGTTAGGATGGACACGATCAAGAAGAAAATCACAAGCGCTGGAGAGGATGTGGAGAAAGGGGAACCCTTGTGCACGGTGGTGGGAATGCAAACTGGTGCAGCCGCTGCCAAAATAGTATGGAGGTTCCTCAAAAAGTTAAATAAAACTACCCCAGGATCCAGCCATCCCACCTCTGGGTCTATATCCAAAAGGATTGAAAGCAAGATCTCAAAGAGGTATTTGCACACCCATGTTCACTGCAGCATCATTCAAGTAGCTCATCATTCAAGAGGTGGTGCAGCCCAAATGTCCACAGATGGATGAACGGAGAAAGAAAATGTGGTCTATATATACAATGGAATATTAATCAGCCTAAAAAGGAAGGAAGGAAATATTGTCACAGGCTACAATACAGATGAACCAGGAGGATATTATGCTGAGTGAAGTTGGTCAGTCACCAAAAGACAAATACCACACGACTCCACTTATAGAAGTATCTAGAGCAGCCAAAATCATAGAGACAAAGAGCAGAATGGTGGCTGCCAGGGGCTGGGGGAGGGAAACAGGGAGTCACTCAGTGGGTACAGAGTTTCAGTGTTACAAGATGAGAAAGTTCTGGAAACCTCACCTGCAACTAGGTGAAGTTGCCTGGCAATAGTGAGATGATTAAGATGATACATTGTATGTGACAGGTGCATCCCAGGACCCCATGCAACACCCCCCTGCCAATGCAGGTGCTATTCCCAGGAGAAGGGAGCAGGGCATGACCCACAAAGCTGAGTTGTGCAGTTTATTTTCTAACGCTAAGCAAAATGGGGCAGAAAAGTAAGGAAGTTACGGTAGCAGACGCTGGAGGCTGTCCACATAGAGCCTTCCCCACTCTACTCTCATTCCTTCCTCACCAACACAACTCTGATTTTATTCAGGTGCCCCTCCCGCCCCCATGAGATTCAGGGTCACGTCCCGACTGGTCTGCGCTGGCCGTGACAACCCCACACTCGTCACCTAGGGAAGTGACCCAAATCCCATCAATGGGATTCAGGGGGAAATCCACCTGGGGAGGCTGCTAAGAATGATTTTCACCGACCTCAAAAAATGACATGGGAAGATTCGTTCTCCCCCTCTCCCTCCCCTCTTGTCTCTGCACACCTGGCTCTGTGCGGGTGGGAACGCTGGAGAGAGAAATGGGAAGAATGAGGGAATTATCGATGATGATTTTTCTGAACTGCTAAATAAACCAAACCAGACCAGTGCACTCCGTTCTTGTCATGGGAGAGAAACTCCCGACTGCATGAGCCCCCTGGAGCCCAAACTAAACCAAGGCTTAACCAGTTTAACCAATTTGTTACCCTCCACTAGGGCCTGAAGGCGCCTGCAGCCAAAGCATCTTGAACATTTGACTCCTTCTTCACACCTGCATACACAGGGTTAGCTGAGTCCCCCTGCGTCCTGCAGCGTGGCCTCCTGGAGTCAGGGAGGTTGGCCTCTGCCCACATGCAGACTCCTCTGACCAGCTCCACTTTGCTGCTGGTTTTGCCACCACAGCCCTCTTGCGTCTGGCCTGGGCTTCTGGAAATGAAAAATTCCTTCAGTGAACCAGACTCCAAGCCCCTTGCAACCAGAGCCTTCTCATTTCTGCATCTCCACACTGCCTGGAATATGCCAAGTATGGGTAAGTTCTCTGGGATGAATCAGTTAATCCCCTCTTGAAATCAGAGCAGATCGTGCAGAGAAGAGTCTCTGTCTGTGGTGACAACGGAGTTCCCCTCCACCTGTACTAGCCCCTCCAAACTACCCTCGGCACACAGGGCCCCCAGTAGGGCCGAGCCTGGAGCAGCGAGCGGAAGTTCTCGGCAAGGGGCCAGGGCAGGCAGAGCTCCACCTGGGCGGAGGGTCCTGCCTTTCCCCCCCTCCCAGAGTTCCGTGTCCTTCACCCACCTCGTGTTTCATTCTGGTCTACAGAACTCACTGCACTTTAGCCGACAGCTTGAGCAGCCTTGTCAGAGCTTCTAAACATCATTAAAATGCCGTCACGGATCACCTTCACGACAGTTCAAATCACTAGCCTGGGAATCACTAATATGTGTGTGTTTAAGATTTTATTTATCTGTTTTAGAGAGAGAGACAGTATGAGTGGGGAAGGGGGCAGAGGGAGAGAGAATCTCAGGCAGACTCCTCGAAGAGCCTGGAGCCCGACACAGGGCTCGATCCCAGGACTCCGAGATCATGACCTGAGCAGAAACCAAGAGTCCGATGCTTAACCGACGGTGCTACCCAGCGCCCCTGTCACTACTGTGTTTTATGTCTTTCGCTTTATGCATGAGAGAAACTGAGGCCCAGAGAGCTGAACTGGCCAGTGGGTGGTGGCTATTGGTGTGGCAGAACAGGAATCAGCCAGGCTTTCTAGGCACCAAACTCCCATGCGTTTGATTGTGTTCGCTCTTCTCTTGTTAGGGAACCGTGACGAGGGGGGGAATCCCACGTGCGTGCATTCACTTTAGGAATGGCTTTGTCGCCTGATGAGGGGGGCTGCTGGGTTACGTGGGGGCGGGGCTTCTCTCCACTACCCCCCTCCCTCAGCTCACCTGGAGTGGGGCTGAGAGGGGAAGCCAGGTGGGAGGGAGGGGCGCACCTGAGCCCACCGCTCTCCAACCTCCCAGGTGTGCAGGGGGTCGCGCTGAGCACCTGCGCTAGTTCTCCATCCACAGATCCCACCCTCAGCCATTTGAAAAGAGGTAAGAGAGGAAAGGACGAGGCAGACCAATGCGATGACTATGGAGAAAACGGACGGGATTCGGGGAATAAAAGTGACTTTGTTTCTCCAAGGAGATCTGAGAAGACACTGCCTACATAAAAAGTGACAGGTCAGCCGAGGGGGAGGAGCAGGTAGAGATGAAGGGTTTGGGAAGTTTCCTCGCACACAGAATCCTGTCAGCGTGTCACAGTGACAATGCCAGCTGGACACAGGTGGTGGTCACTGCACGGCACAGGCGAACACCGAGCCCCACCCACTGCAGTTCACGTATGTCACAGCAACAACACCCCCGTTAGAACCATATGATTGCTGGGGTTCCCAGCTGGCTCAGTCGGTGCAGCATGCGACTCGATCTCAGGGTCATGAGTTCAAGCCCATGTTGGATGAGGAGCCTACTGAAAATAAAAATAAAAATATAAATTGCTCCAAAATAAAGTGCTGCAGAGCTGAAAGATAGATTCTAGAATATGGGTAGGGAGGGGACACAAAGGGATGGAGAGCAGAAGAGAACCATTCAGAGAAGACAAGGAACAGCCTGAGCAATCTGACCGCAGTCTCAAAAAAAAAATCCCTCAAAACAAGAGTGGAGGAAATCCGAGGAGAACGTTTCCAAGCTGTAAGCAGATGCAGTGCTCCCTCAGGGGGGCCACAGGGCTGCAGACCGTGGGGGCAAGGGAACTCTGGTCCCTGGCTTCTGGAGTCCCCAGCACACACGCTGTGCAGGGTGTGTCCACGGCACCAAGTCTGGGGGTCAGGTGAGGTCACAGCACAGAGTGTGGCTCCTTTCCCTCCCCCACCACGTGGATGCCATAATTCCTCTCCCGGTGACGTTAGTCCACCTCCTGGCGTACAAGGATGAAAGGTATTAACCACATGAACTCACTTAGCATGTGCCTGGGTGAGGGTCTGTCGCTGGTATCGCCACTCTCCAGGAAGTCCATGGCCGCTGCCTTGTGGTCCTCCCAAAGGTGCCCCATGCCCCTTCCACCCCCATCCCCACTCCTGGACCTCCTTGCAAACCACTGCCAAGCTCTCTGGCCATCTGCTCAGACTGGATCCTCCCTCCCCGCCACCATGCAAAGCTGTCCAGAGGTCCTATGTCATACACGTGACCTTCCCTAAGCAGCCAAGGGGAAGGTGGGGATTTATAGGGCCCTTCCTTCCCAGCAGATGGCCCAGGACCCTCCCTCCTCTGCATCAACTCAAACAAAACACCCATTTCTAGATCACAGGCCACAGGCATGTTTCTACACTGGGTGTCGGTCAGCTTGCCCTCCTGGGGGGCTGTGCTGTCTAAAGCAGGAAAAGCAGGGGCCGCAGGTTTGGACCCCATCCTGCGCAAGCCACTCGTGGGCACTCCGCCCCACCTGGATGGCAGTAGGGGTCAGCTGTCTCCTGGCTCACCTCTATCTCTCTCGCTCCCACCTCGTTTTACCTCCAGGACTACCGTCCACCTTGGTCCCCGTGGCTGTCCCTGGTCACTCACCAGTGCCCATTCCCACCTCCCTTGAAGACGTCAGCTTGTGCTTCACGCTATCCCTCATAACCTCTTCTGATTGCTAGGGTAACTTGGACATCTACGCTGGTGAACCAGAAGACACACCCCAACCGCGTACTCCCTTGTCCTTTTTCAGTGGACATGTGGCTGCTTGAAATAAAGCTATTTCCCCATCTCCCTTGGAGCAAGGCGTGGGCACGTGACCAAGGGCCAGTTGGATATAAGCAGGAGCGCTGGGTGCAAATCTGGGAAGTGCCTGAAGAGGAGCTACATCCTTCTCCATCCTGCTTTCACACCAGATGGAGTGAACTTGATTCACGGTGAGAGCCGGGCAGCCGATGTGGGTGGCATACTGAGGATCCTGAAACGAGAGAATAGCCTGACCCCTGATACCACACATTAGCATGTGCTCCCCGAGCTGCCCGTTTGTGGGAGACCCGTCACCCATCTTGTTTAAATCGCCGCTGTTACATACGGCCGAACCTGGCTCAGGTCAGCAACCGGCAGAGCCAGGATCTGCCAGCCTTACTTGGGAGCGCACAGGACACCCAGGGCAGTGGGCTTTGCGCATCTCAAGGTCCTCACAGAGGGGACGCAGCACGGGGACCACAGTCGTGAGCTCCAGGTGGCAACAAGGAGCAGAGGAGCAGGTGAGGAGAAAGGAAGTGAAGGGAGCCGGAGGAACGCACACAGGAGGGACGCAGAGGAGGGGAAGCCGGCCCCCAGGTCAATCCCAAGGGCTAGTCTTGCATCCAGTGGACAACATGTTCATTCCTACAGCAATTCCACACCAGTGCAGTTTTCTAGCTGTAAACTATGTTGGGAGAGCCGGTGTAAGCCGACTGACGCACCCTCTGCCTCCAGGATCCCAGGAATCGACATGCTCAGGAGGAGCTCCATCTTCTCTTTTCCCCAGTGAATTTCTCTGCTTCACCCACTTGGTGAGGTGTTGGCTTGGGAGAGTGCACATACTCGTGGGACAGAATGTACGTACCTGGGGGACAGAACGTGAGCCCACAAGCCGCTCTGCCTGCCCAGGGAAACCTAGCGGATGTCTGGATGGCTCTACAAGATGGCACAGAAAGGAGAGACCATTCAATAAAGAGGGCTACAGACGAAACTGGGTCCCCCACCAAATACAATACATACAAATAAGTTTCCGATGTATAAAAAATCCTTACAGGAAAATTAAAAATTTTTGAAGATTTATTTATTCATTTTAGAGAGGGGGAGGGGCAGAGAGAAAGAATCTCAAGCAGACTCCCCACTGAGCACAGAGCCCATCACAGGGGGCTCAATCTCACGACCCTGAGATCATGACCTGAGTTGAAAACAAGAGTCAGATGCTTAACCAACTGAGCCACCCAGGAGCCCTGAAAATTAAAATTTAGGTTTTTAGAAAGCCTCAAGGGTAGGGAAGGATCTCTTAAAGAAGCCTCAGAGGCCACCAAAGGTAAAAGATGGACACGCATAACATTTAACATAGTAACATTTAAACAGGACTTTGGCACAGAGAAAGACTGCTAGGGAGACAAGCCACTGCCTGGGGATCATGTTTGAAATGCATGTCACTGACCAAACATTAGCATTTCTCCAGAACATATATGTTAACAGATGTAAATACCCATAAGTAAAAGGCAAGTCGCCCAAATGGAAAGTGGGTGAAGGATATGAACGGAGAAGGAAATCCGCACAGCCAGAACATACGAGACGAGATGCTCAAGCTCAGTGCAGACTCAAACTTCAGGGACAGAATACCCACCCAATCAGCAAAAATGAAAAATCCGAAGATGCCAAGTGCAAGTCGAGTGGGGGAGCGGGGGGCTGTCAGAGGACAAAGGGCCCCACGAGCTTGGGGAGCAAGCAGGAACATGCCCTCAGCAAGGGGACTGCGCACACTCACCCAGATGCCCGAAACAGCTTTCCCTGTGGTCTGGTTCTAACACAGAAACCCTGCAAACCCATGACGTCCATCAACAGCGTAACAGGTACACGGTGGATGTCACACAATGGAATATTAAACAGTTCAGATAACTGAACCAGGGCTTCATTTACGTCCATGAACGTCTCAAGAACCAATATGAAAATTTCAGAAGTCATCACGTGGATACAGTGTGGTATCATTTCTATAAAGTGTAAAGAATGTACTGGCACACAGAGCTAACCTGAACGTGGAGGGACAGGTATGAGTTGCTTTCAGGACAGCGGAAGTGGGGGGTAGATGGCCCTGGGGCTGCAAATGGGACTTCAGGATTATAAGGTTTTACTTCTAAAAACAAATCCAGAGCAAATATGGAAAAAACACTAGGACTAGTTGGTTGGTGACATGGGGGGGGGGGGGGGGCGGGGTTGGCATGTGCAGCCCGTTCTCTGATCCTTCCAGCATATCTGATCACCTTTCTGTCCTCCTACCCCTGCCCCACACTCTGTGTTGGGGTCCCAGGCTCCCAGCTCCTGGGCCGGCTTCCCCAGGCTGGGTCTCCTCAAGTAGCTGTTTCCCCTGCAAGGGCTCACACCCTGGGGCCTGCTCATATTCATCTGTTTTCCCGTCTTTGGCCTTCTTCATGGGCACTGTTCCTCTCTCCTTCCCTGTCGGTCACTTGGACGCGAGGCCCTCCACCCTCTGCTTGTACCCCTAAATGTGGTTTGCACCTCCAGCATCCTGGCCAGCCCTTTGACAAAGACCTCTCCACACCTAACAAATCAGACCTTATTAAAGCTCATCTTTGGGACCCCCCCAACCCCCCAACTACTGTTTGGATTGCCAAATAGAACAAGCTAATCTGCGGTCTTCCTCCCCTTTACCACCAGGGACCAGCCCTCGTCTTCTGAGACTCCCTTCTGAGACTCCAACTTGCTGTCGGCTTTCTGCACTGTGATGCCTGCCACCACCCTGGGCTCTGACCGTGAGTCAGTCAGCAGCGGATGGTGTCCGGATTCCACCCCCACCAGTCTGCATCTGGCCTCCGGGTTCCTGCATCCCCTCTGCACTTCTACAAACAGTCCAGGGAACGGCAAGCTGCATCAAACATCAAAACACTTTTATTTCTCTCATGATAAATCGCCAACTGCTCAGTACTCACGTTATTTCGGGAATGAGGATGTGGGTCTACCAGTCAGAACTGCAAGGCCCTGCGTTGGCTCAGCGGCCGGCCAGCCGCACTGCACTGCACCACCAGCGGCCACCAGCACTGCCTCGAGCACCCGAGCCCCGGCCAGAAGCATTGCTGAGATTCTCTCCATGGCCTGGGCCGATGTGGACAGGAAAGGGAGAAGCCGACGGGTCCACGCCCCAATCACAGTGCCCAGAGATGGACACAGGAGGGACAACAGTGGGTTCCAGACGTAGGCCCCCATCCAGCCTCCCACGTGGTTTGTCAAGGAGCAACACTGCTTGTCTTGGCTCCACACAGCCTGGCTTAGGAAGCCTTCTACTTGGAGAAATGACTGCAGACAGACATGAGCAGTGAGGCAACGGAGCAAATCTCCCCCTCTGTCCTCAGAGCACATGTCCTCCCAGGAGAGGCCACGAGACGCAGGAAGCAAGGTCCACACTTACAAACACGCCAAACTCCAGCATTCCAAGAGGATTCATCTATTTATTGATATTAAGCCACTTCCCAACAGTAACTGCCTAACAAGAATAGGACTCAATTTCTAAAGGTAGTAAAATAACGATGACATCATAGACAAAGCGTTGGGGACATTCCACGCAGGGCAAACCGGCTTTCTTCTCCCGCAGGAGTGGGCAGGTGCTAGGTGCCATCCCAAGCATGAACTCCTGGTCCCTTCCTTCGCCTTGGCCCTCGGAGCATCCCAGGCTGCGGTGTGGGGCCGGGCGACTTCTCCACGTCCTCCCCACGTGGCATAGCCGTCCTGGGCTCCTCCAGACCGAACACCGGTGCTTCTGGCCAGTGAGCCATGGTCAGGTGACAAAACCACTAGCACCAAAAAGCTGGTTCTTCCTCTTCGCCAAGTAAACAGGACACTTTTTTTTTTTAAGGAAAGAAATGTCTTAAAAACATATGGCACTAGAGCGTAGAACTATACGAGGGCACCCATGACAACTTCCCACGGCTGCCAGCCCCATGCCCGACCCCCGTCAGATGTAGAGCTGATGAGAGGCCAAGGTGTCCATGAACGGACGCACCAGGTTGTCCGTGGAGAAGTAGAAGATGAGCCCAAACGTGATGGAGATGGGGAGAGCGGGCAGCGCCTTCTTGAACACAGCAAGCAGCAGGAGGGTCAGACACAAACCCTGCAGGACGCGGAGGGCTGCTCTCAAAGCTCTGTGCCGTACCCAAGGGGGGAGCGCTCGCCCCATTTAACACCCTGCACGCTAACGCAGGAGCCTCCTGACTCCCAGAACGGCGCTGCTCTACCAGACCACCGCCCCCACCTGGCAACGAGACCAGTGGCAGGCAGCCTCCCCTCGAGGGATGTGTATTTATAAAGAGTGGGACAAGCTCCATGGAAAGGCTGGTAAGGGTCTCAGCAGTTGGCGCCTCTAGAGAACCAAAGATGCCATGTGACCCATCCCCATGGAAGTGGCTGCCTGTCCTGTCCTGCCCTGGCTGATGGGGGCAGTGATCCAGGGAGGGGACAGGGGACCAGAGCAGCTGCCCTGTCCTTGGGTAGGGCAGGGCTTCATGTCAGACAGTCTGGAGGTGGAGAAGGCTGGGGGTCCGCTACTCCATCCCTGACATGCTGTGGGCAGGTAGGAAATCCCCAGGAACACAAGCCTCAGCCTTCCGGCGCCCTGTGACACCCAGCTTTGCCAGGGCAGAGAGTAGAGCACCTGCCGCTCAGAGCCTCCACCTCTCAGATGCAATCCTCCTAGGACACTTCCCCATCATGGGTATCTGGCCACACTGAGTCACTGCTGGGGTTCGAAGTGACGGGGTCCCCTCCCTGCCTCACAGATGTCATGAGACTGCACACAAAGTCGGCCAAGCCTCTGCATGGCCACGTGCATGGTCCATAATGCCAGAGCCCCCCAGCCATACCTGCCCTGCCTGGACCCTCCTGTAAGCCTGTCTCATCTCGAGGGGCTTCCTGGCAGCCCTGTCCAGCCCCCACCACCCTGCCCCTCCAAGGGACAGCAGCATCTGAAACTCCCCTCAGATCCAGGTCCCCCCCCCACCACCGGGAAGACAGGGCAGGTGCACCCCCGGCCCACTCACAATGAGGATGGCCACGAAGCATGCCAGAGTGGTGTTCCAGTCCCCGCTGCCAGTGGCTGCCGCCTTGCCCACCAGCACACTGTAGAAGATGAAGTCCCCCAGGCCAAGCTTCACACCCCCTGTATGGGGAAGAGAGCGAACCCGTTAGTATCGGGAGCCCCAAGAGGAAGTGGTGGAGAAGGCGGACGCCAGCCCACACTCCAGCCACTCTGCCTGCCCCAAGGGATCCAAGGGACCTGGGGCCAGAGTCCTGGGGCCCGTGGGGGCCCAGTTGGGGCAGGGTCGCTGCCAGCCCACCTCACCTGGCCTCCAGGGCAAGGACTGGCTGCCTCGGAAAACCAGCAGCCAGTGGGAAGAGTGGGCCGTTGGGCTAGGCCACCTGCCATCTGGGCTGTGAAAAGCTGGCATTTCTGACAATTTGGGTAAAATTGGTGCTTGACAGTTGAGTAAGAAAAGAGCAAATAAAATGTATTTTCAGGGGTCAGTGGGAGGCTGTACAATTTACTGCTAAGTTTATGTTAGAAATATTTTCTAGGAAATTTAATTTCACTACTTTCAAGAGTGCATACAGTGCTTAGAGCTCCTCTGGCAACCCTTCCCCTTAAAAAGAGGTAAGCGTAATTGGTAATAAGCTTATCTCTTGCCGACAGTAAATGAGAACTCGAAAACTCACAGGGTGCTTCTGTTTCCTTTAGATGGGGTTGCCCGGACGGAGTACTTGTTTACAGGGAACTGCTCACCGCAGACGGTACAAATGTTTATCTAACAAAGTCGCACGTGCGGGCCAGCTGCCTGTCTGGCCCTCTGCGGCCTCCTCCTGCTCACGGGGGCTCCTTGGCTGGGGCTGGACCCCATGCCACCCTCCACCAGACCTCCGGAGGCTGGCTCCTGCCCCCAGCCTGCTTTCCTTCCTCAGCTGTCTGTCTCCACCACGCTCTTCACTGTGGTCTGTCAGTCCCCCTCTTCCCCCCCCCCCCCCCCCCTTTCCCGCTCTCCCCTCTTCCTTATCTCTTCTTTCTCAGAAGAGCTCTGTGCTCCCGTCCTGTGCACTTGTGAGGCCCGGAAGCCCCAGGTCCCCCACCAGTCAGCGTGCAGAGGGGAGGCCAGCACACTGCCCGTGGATGCCCGCGGCCTCAGGCTGCTCCCTGCTCAGTCCCCCGTCCTCCTCAGGTCCTCCTCTGGCACTCTCCCTTCCTCCTCACTGTGCAGACCCAGGTTCAGCCCCTCTGTCTCTAATTCCGACCTGAACCCTCCCCAGGCCCCCCTTCAGGCCCAGGTTTTGACATGTATGTGATGCCCTGACTCAAACCCTGGCCTCAAACAGAATGAGCTTCCCTTCCATGTGGCTGCTGAGTGTCCCCCTGCAGGTCCCAAGATGCTTCCAGCTGTCCGCCCTGCATGCCCCATGTGCCCCTGGGTCACCCCCACACTCCCGCTGGCCCCTCCCACACCATCTCCTCCCAGCCTGAGCCTGCGTGGCTCTTCCCTCACTGGTGCCAGGGGCCTGGTCTCCCAGCAGGGTCAGCTCCTCCTGCAGCCAGGGTCCACCTCAAATGCTAGCTAACAAACCACTAAGGGCTCCCCGCTGCCTCCAGGGCAGAATCTCAGCTGCACCCTGATTGCTGCATACACCCCAAGGGCTAGCCCTCCTCAGCTGCTCCCCAAGGCTCCCTCCTCGAGCCTGTGCTGCTGGGTCACGAGGAATTTTTCTGGCCTTTGTCCCTGCTTCCTGGGAGGGAGGCTACATCCCTGGAATTTCCCAAGTAACAGGAGTGTCTGTTATTCAGGAGACCCAGGATCCTAAACCCTTGAGTTCATGCAAGTGAGAGGATCAGGAGGGGCTGGTCTACCAGAAAGACCAACCTTGTGAGAAGGGGGCGGGGACTGGAGCCAGCTGGCCTCTGGGGGGACAGGCCAGGCCCCCAGCGAGGATTCAGTCACATCTACATAACACAACCCCAGTAAGACTCTGGTGTGTGTGTGTGTGTGTGTGTGTGTGTGTGTGTGTAACATGCCCTGATACCTCCTGGAGAGAGCTCTCCACAGGGAGAGTTCAGGACCCTCCCACACCTGCCCTCTGCATCTCTTCACACGGCCGGTCCTTAGTTGTCTCACTTATAATAAAACTGTAGTTGTGAGCACAGCGCTTTCCTGAGCCCTGTGAGTCGTTCTAGCGAATTATTGAAACTGGAGGGGTAGTGGGGCAGAATTGGGTAGTGACCCCCAGGGAGAGACAGGGAAGGGCCTGTGTGGAAGACGGTCTTGAAGACAGGCCCAAGGGCACATTTCCAAGGGGATAAAAATAGTCCTTCCACCAGGACACAGGTATGGCCAACCTACTGTGTGCCGGGTGGCACGTGGGACCCCGTGTTCCACAACCCATGGCAGCCCGGAGCGTGGGGCAGGGCTGTTAGTGGCTGCCCAGCCCAGTCTGCCCCTGAGCCCCAAACCCACACCTTGTGCCCCCACGGCTACACTGGGACCTCCTCAGGCCATGCAAGTGCGTGCTGGGATGGAATTCTCCACCATCTGCAACTCTGCCCCCTCTGGGTCACGTCCTTCCTCCCACAAAACTCAAAACCCTCTGGTGGCTGTGCATAGTGCATAGGCCAGAACCCCCACTTCAATCTGGGAGGCCCTCTGAGCCCCAACGAGCCTCCCAGTCCCATGTCTGCATCTCTGGTCTGGGTATCCTGCCTGGGCTTCCTCTAACTCACCCTGAACTGCCGGCCCCCCAGCCTCTGCACCCCCACCCCCACCCCTGTGTCCCCTGCTCCCAGAGCTCAATCCCTGGAGCTCAGCTCAGAAGTCCCCACCTCAGGTAACTTCCCCTGGGCCCCCGAGAGCAGGTCAAGGAGCTGGGTCACTGTGCTCTGGCCCCCGTGTTCTCCCGCATGGTCCTCCTGGCCCAGTGTGGGTGATCAGGACCCATGCCCGGTACACCTGAGCCAGGCCTGGATTACTGCTCGCACCCAGCACAGTAGAGACACACCATCCACACTCGCTCACATCTGGTAAATACGTGGCTTAGCAGGAAGACTGCCTGGACTCCACCTGTGCAGGCTCCTCCTGGACTTCTGTGCCCATCTCTGACGTGAGAAGGGGCTTCTCCCCACACCCCCCCCGACCTCAGGGAGCCCCAGCTCCACCCTTGCCCCACCCCTGGGCCCACGCAGACCCTCTGGGCATGGGCGCCTTACTTTCCTCCTCTTCCTCCAGCTCCCCCCCTGGGGAACCAGGCAGGGGGGGCTCAAAGACTTCTGGGTATGAGGGCTCCCCAAAACTGTCATAGGAGTCTTCTTCTGGGTGTCCACAAAGAGAACGTGACCGTCCCGGTGTGAGGCGGGGGCGAGGGAGAGAGACAGAAGTCCAGTCAGGGGGAGCTCTGAGCTCAGGGCTCCCCGGCCCTCACCCACCAGCCAGCCCCGCCCTGACGCAGACAGAAAGGCTCTCCGCTACGCATAACGAGGAAAGGTAAGGAGAGCTGAACGTCCCCCACTCGCTCAGTCCCCAGCACGCGCCTCCCGGTCCTGCACCCCCCATAGAGGCCAGGCCAGGTGGACCTGGGTGCAGGTGCAGTCCCCTGACACTCACCCATCTCGGGGTCATAGGGCAGCTGAAGGGCTCCCTGGGAGGAGGGGTCCAGCTTGGCCATGCCCACCGTCCACACCATGGCAGCTGTGGAAGGAGAAAAGGTCCTGCGTCAGGGGCTGCTGAGTGAGGCTGCCCCCAGGGCCTGGGAGGCAGCATCCCCAGAAACCATCACCTCCAGCGGGGACGTGCCTATGCCGCTTGTTCGGGGCCCCCTGGGGGAGGGGTCCAGAATCACCAGATGTGGGCAGACAATGCCTTTCCTGGGCTTTTTTTTTTTTATATCCACTCTGTTGTGAGATAGACCACAGAGCTGCTCATCTTCTGGCCCTGAAACTACCCTCTGAACACCGCCTCCCCTCCCCCACCATTCCAGTTCCTGACTTCTCTAGATGCTCCATAAAGGTGGATCCCACAGCATCTCCTCGTCTGACTGGCTTCATTCACTCAGCATGGTGGCCTCCAGGCTCATCCACATGGCACGTGTCAGAACGCCTCCCTTTTCAGGGCTGAGTGATGCTCCACCACGTGGGTTCACCACGTTTTGTTCACCTACCTGTCCGTCAATGGGCATCGGCGTGACCGTGGCCCTTGGCTACCGTGCATGACCCTGCTGCGAACATGGGTGTGCGGACATATGCTTGAGATCCTGCGTCTGATTCCCCTGGATGTCCGTCCAGGATGGGATTGCTGGGTCGGGAGCACTGACTGGGTTCTCTCTCTCTGGCTGGGAAACTCTCGCCTGAACTCCCACCACACACATCTCTCCAAGTCTCCATCTGGCCATCCTGTGAGCACACCTCGCCTGGAACATTCCCCATGGCGGCCACGCGGCCCCGCTGGCCCCACCCTGTCCCTCTCACTAAGTGACACCTCCATCCCTACTGTTGCTCAGACCCCATGATGCACGGACATCCTTGACTCTCTCCTAGCCCACACCCCAAGCATCACAAATCCTGCCAATTCTGCCTCCAAAATATCTCGTCTCAAAGCCTCTACCACTCCCCTGGGGCCAGAGCCCCCCCCCCCCAGCTCCTGGGTTGCTGGTCACCCCCAAACCCAGCTTCTCTTCCACTCTTGTCACCATGACTTTTGCTCTCCCCTCAACAACTTGAGTGATCCTGCTAAAATGTTCATGTCAGCTCGGTCCAAAGCCTTTCAGGGCGTGAAGCTCACTAAGGAGTGAAAGCCGAGTGCTCATCATGGCCTGCAAGGCCCAGCGGCCCCTCACCTGCCCCCTCCTCCCTTCTGCACCCCAGTGGCTTCAGCTCCCCAGCGCCCCTGGACCTGCGCCCCTGGACCTGCCCCCTCCTCCCTTCTGTCCCCCGGCAGCTTTGGCTCCCCAGTGCACCAGGCCGCACCCACCTCAGGGCCTTCTGCTGGAACTCTGTCCCCAGGGCTTCCTAGGGCAGGTCTCCGGTCAAATGTCACCTTATGACAGAGGTTTCCTTGACCACCTGACACAAAACAGTACCCCCACTCCTCCCCTAAAGTCCTCAGCTCCCCTACCACTTCATCTTTTGACAAAGCACGTCTCCCTTCTGAGAACGTGCACTCCCCCAGAGCACAGAGATGGTGAACACAGGTATGAGCCCGGTCTCAGCCCCCCACACGTGGCTCTGCTTCTCTGAGCAGCCTCGAACCTGCTTTTAGGCTGTGGGCCACCTGCCAACAGCTCCCAATCCAAGTTCCATCTTGCCTTTGTAGACGTTATCCGCACTTGGCAGCCGGTCTGTACCCTGCAGACAGCTGAGCCCCAGGTATTCAGGCTCACTCCTCAAATATGCCCATCGATAGATGGGAGGGCATTAGGACCACAGGGCTCTGAGCCCTGTGAGGCCAGGGGCCACGTGGGTCTTGTTTCTTGCGGCACCACCAAAGCCCAGCACTGTGCTTGCTGCAAAGTGTGGAGCTGATGCTTGTCTGTTGAATGCATATATAAATCCAAATCCCTACACACTGGCCCCGCAGCCAGCAGCAATCCCGTGTGCCTTCCCTTCAGAGACTTAACTGCAACCAGCCACGGAGCCGTCGAGGAAGCCCAGCGAAAAGCAGGTGCACCTGCTCCCCCAGACCCCTGCCCTCCAGAGCCCCTCTCCAAAGCACCCTCTCAAGAGTGTGGAGGGCCGAGCGGGTGGCCAAGGGGGCTACCCACCACACGCCACTGGATGCTGGACAGGACGCAGCTGTGGGGTGGACCACATCCCCTGCAGCCCCGGCTGGCCCTAACTCTCTAAGCATCTTCTGTGTGAAACCAAGATCCAGCCTGTTTTTGTCCCTAGTGGGTGGGCCGCCCTGGGATCACCAAGGCCACCCCCTCCCCTTGGATCAGTGAACTCTGAAAGCCATGGCCAGGAAGCAGCCCCTGGTTCCCACCTGGGGAAGAGACATAGGGGTCACTCACAGGAGTATATCAGGGCGGGAAATATGGGCTCGTTTCTCTCCTGGGCAGTCTCCACCAGCATCCTCAGTGGCCCTTTGGGGCACAGCACAGCCACGAGATCTGGGAGAGCAAAGACATGTGGGACATGTGGCAAGTGACATTTATTCCCAAGTAGCCCCCAGAGAGGGGGAGCCAGCCCGCGAACACCAGGGCAAATGTAGCCCAGAGCCCCCGAGCAAGGCTCAGAGTGTGGCCTGTGTGCCAGCTCCCGACCCACCGGTTTCCAGCCCTGACACTGAGAATGCACATTGGCTGAAGCCCAGAACGGGGTCTAAATTCCTTGCAAACAAGGAATTGCCATGTGGCTCAGGGACCCCGATGGTGGGCTTGCTGTCCTGAGCCTCCCATTCCTTACCCTTAAAATGGAAGTGACAGGGAGAGAGAATCACACTAACACTAGTTAATGAGCAGCTAATGTTCTGGGCGCTCGTTATTCACAGGTCTTGTGATCGACCCTATGGTTGCTCTGAGGAGCAAATCCTCCCAGTGTGTCAAGTGCTCACCAGTGTGAGCACTCAACACACGTGCTATCATTAGTGACCACGTCCACAGCCCCAAGCCCCACAGCCCCTGTGTCTTACAAAGGCGAGCCTCTCAAAGGGGAGACCATCCAGCATTCGTCAGAGGGGGAGCCCCTGTCAGCACCCACCACTCATGGGCACCAGTGAGGAGGACTCGACCCTGGACACTGCCCCCACTGCCCACCACCAGGCTTGAGTCCCACCTGCGCCTGCCTACCGTAGACAGAGATGGCACCCAGAATGACCCACGCGGACCACTCCGGGAGGTACTTGATGAATACCAAGGCCATGAGCGCACTGATCATGATGAGGTAGGCCTGCTGCAGCACCAAGGGGCCTTTCCAATGGATGCACACCATGCCCACTGCCCCGAAGTTCCAGACGGTCAGGAACAGGGTGGGGTAGTCCATGGCCACGTTATAGGTCTTGAGCACTTCCCTGCACGACCAGAGTCAAGCCGTGGGGTGGGAAACTCAGCGGAGAGGTTAGACCCTAATTAGACATAGTTCAACACCCCCTGCTCCTCAACCACTAAGCCCCAAGCTGGGTTTTTCTGACCTCTGGCTTCATTACTAATACCCCCTTCCCCGGTTCTGTGACTCCTACAACGAACCACTTCAAGTATTTTCTGGAACAAGGTGGTGAGTGTGCCAACATCTCATCCTTGGGTTGGTTCACATACACATGCGCTGGCACAACCTGGAAGACACTTTGCCCAAAGACAAGGTCCTCCTGTCTCTTCAGTCTCTCCGGGCCCCTGGGTCAGGCTGATGTTCCAAATAGAAGGCAATAGAGCAGATCACTTTTCCCATAAATGAGCAAGTACCCCGGCCTAGCCCAAAGACTAGAATGTGAATTTTAAGGGGTTTGCACCCCTCTTGGGTTCACAGAGATCATCCTCTGTGTTGACTGTGCTCAGTTAAATCAGGAACAAGAGAGGAATGCGTGGCCCGCCACAGAGCGCCCCTGCCCTGGGTCAAGGCCCGTGGGAGGAGGGATCGGAGGCCAGGCCCTTGGAGCGGTGACACTGGGGAGAATCTGGAGTCCAATGGGCGGGCGCCCTCCTCACCCAGAACTGGAGCCTCGTGGGGGTTGGGGGGAGGGAGGGGCCCGAGGAGCCTGCCGCCTACAGGGTCACTTACCCGAGGTAGATATAGGTGAAGAGAAATAGCAGCATCAGGGAGGACATGATCAACCAGCCGTGGATGAACTAGACAACAGAAATGGGCAGAATGAACACAGGCCCCCAGCTTCTTGGGTCTGATGCCCAAGCCTTGAGAATCTTCGTTAGGCTCCTCCATTACTGTGTGCTGGAAGGTACTGAGTAGCCGTGTGACCAATAAAGAGAGCAAAGAAATCCACAGAGTTCTCTCAAGGTCACCTGGCAAATGCATGGAGCGGGAATCCTTCAGGTCCAAGCAGCCAGAGCCCTGCTCCCTCCCTGAGGGAAGATGTGCTGGAGACTCCCACCTGCCGGGCATGGCCCTAGGCTCCGGGGAGGAAGCCAGCGGCGTCCCTGCGCACACACTTCGTGCCAGTGTGAGGGCCGTAGCTAATAAATGTATATGCATATTGACAGGTAGTCACAGGGGCTACGAAGAAAAGAATGTCAGGAAAAAGTGACGGGAGACTCCCTGGGGTGCTATCTTAGAGTGGTCAGTGCCATCTTTGAGGGAGCGTTCTCTGGTCACCCCGGGAACAGCCCTCCCACCTGAGAGTCCATACACAGGTCCTCAGAGAGACATGTGCCTCCTGTCCTGGCCAACGAGGGAGGTCAAGGATGATGGTGGGTTGGTCCTAAGCCAGTCCCTTGGCCAGCCCTCAGTGGCACAGGGGGGTTACTGCCACCATCAGTCACCGGCTCGGGCCACCGGGTACCTCAGTGGGAACCGGGTCTCCTTGGAATGAAGGCAGTGGCCCAGCTGCCTCTGGGACGTGCTGACCCTTCTTGCCCCAGCTGCCTTCACCCCCCAGGACCACCATCACCTCCCTCCTGAGTGTCACAGAACCTGCAAGGATACCTCACCGACCTGCCTCCCACCAGTCCTGGGATGGGTCGCCTGACAGCCACTGACCACGGCAGTGCCGGCTTTCCCTGCCACGATTCCCTGACCGGCTTGTTTTCACAGGCCCCGTGGCCTCTGCTCCGACCATGCAGCCCCTACGCTGCTTCCCAGCCCCACTTAAAGCGGCCTTATTTCCACAAGTCATCATTCACTGATCAGCCTTGGCGTCCCAGCACTTGCGACAGCCCTCCTGTCGTCTACCCCTGTGTCGCCCTGGCTGGGATGGGCTCCTGTCCCTGGGCTGAGCCTCCTCTTTGTTCTCCACCTGCGCCACAGAGGGTGGCAGCTGGTGTGAGGATGGCTTCAAATCAGCCACCCCCAGTGTGTCTTTCTTTTAGGCCTCAGGGGTTCAGACCCTAAAACCCACGTCTGAAAGCTCACGGCCTGCCGGGGAGAGACAGCGCCCCCGCTCAGGCCAGGTGGGCCTCCCCCGGAGCCTCTGCTCTCTGGCTCCTGGGGCCCTTACCGCAGCTACAGGGCCTGCCAGTCCCCCAGGCCTAGGAGACCTCAGCACGGCACCTGCACAGCCAGCAAGAGGGAAATAGGAAGGATGAGTAAACCTGCAGGGGAAGTGTGGGGCAAAGAGACCCTAAAATAGAACATCTCGCTTCTTCGGAAGAAGCAGTGAAATAAAATTAACTCCTGAACGTGAGAAGGGGCGTGGAGAACGTTGCAGTGAGGGACGGGGCCAGGTGGGATTCTGTGCAAGGTCCAAGGACGGTGGCAGCAGGCAACCCCCCCACGGGGGTGGGGGGGGCAGGGGGGACAGCATCTAACAGCAGCGTCTGCTCTGTCTGGGGCAAGAACCCTGGCAGGCATATGGCAGCAGGGGGCGAGGCGGACAGGATGGGGCAGCAGACGGGGCCGGCCCTCACCTTGTAGCAGCGGTACTTGTAGAGCACGACCAGGAAGATGGTCATGGCCACGATGACGCTGATCATGATGAGGGTGTTGAGCACAGAGTTGAGCAGGCGCTGGCCCACGGAGGGCGTGTCCTCAGTGAATGGTGTGTAGATGCTGAGGGAGATGGCGGGCTGCAGACTCTGCTCCCTGCCTGCTCCATAGGGCCTGCCCGTGAGCCACCCAGCCTTAGCCTGATGCCTGAGCCCCAAATGGAAAAGGAAGGGGCCCCCCAGGCCTCCCCCTCCCCAAGGTGTTCGCCTGCCCTCCCTTAGGCCTCCCCCAACACCACACCTCTCCCACTCCCCATACCACACCTCCCCCCTAAGCCCTCCCCCTCCCCAAAATGTTCTCCCCCCATTCCCACCAGGCCTCCCCCTCCCTAAAGTGCTCTCCTGCCCTCCCCATTTCTCCAGGCCAGGGCGCCCAGCAAACCCCCACAGCCAGCCCAGGACTCGCCCACCGCCTCCCCTACCCCACGCAGCGCAGGCCAGCAGCAGTGGCACCCATAGCCAAGACACGCGAGAAGCCGTCCCCTGGCCGCCCGCCCTGTCCACCCTGTCTGCCCGGGACTGCGGCAGCCTGCCTGCTGAGCACCTTCCCTCAACACGGCATGCTGGGCCCCCTCCCACCTGCTCTGCAGCCCCAGCCCACCACAAGCCTGCCCCTTTCTTTGGAAAAACCAAACCAAAATGAAAAGGACGCTCCCTAACTAAAAACATTAAAAACAAAGTTCAGAGAAGGCAGTCAGAGGCGGGCGACTGCCCCAGAGCAGCAAGCGAGGGAGCAAAGGTGGCTTCCCACTTGTCCTTCCACTAAAGTGATCCAAGCCTCCCTCACTGGGCTGGAAGCCAGCTAAGAAATCTCCGGCCCCCACGCGGGTCTCCATCCACAGGAGCAGAGGCCCAGAGAGAAAACCACCTGTTCAGTCACGTGGTGTGGCACACCCGCCCCCGGGACCCCACACCGGGGACACCCCGCCCAGGCTACGCAGCCGGAGCCTGCCCTCCGCCCTGAAACCCCGTGTGCCTTAGCACCACACAGCAGCAGGCACTGTTCCATTTGCCTCATTCTCCTGGTGTTGGACCCATTATACAAACAAGGAAACTGAGGCAGAGAGTGGTTAGGAAAGGGCCCATGCAAGTCACGCAGCGGGGAGGCAGTGGACAGAGCAGAGTATGGAGTCAGGCAGCTCTCAGCCCAGCTCTGCACAGGCCCCTGGCATGGAGCTGCGGGTGCAGAGGACCCCCCAACCCCGCCCTGCTCCCCAACTTACAGCTGGCCATTCTTCTCCGTGTAGAAGCGCACGGACTTGATGGTGGCCACCACCACAATCATGCACAGCGTGACAGGCACAAACAGCATGATCACATGCTTCGCCCCGTATTTAAGGGTCAGCTCCTCCTCCAGGCCCGACGGCTGCCCAGGGACTCCACTGCACACGTAGCGGTCCGCGTCCTCTTCGAGGTCCTCCTCACTATCCTGGCTTCTCTGTGGAAAACCGCTCCGTGAGGGCCACAGCACGCCCCCATGGTGGGCCCTGAGATGCAGTGCCTAGGTGTTTTGGAACTGGAAATGAGCAGTTTGAGTGTTGCTTTCCAGATGGAAGAACCAGCCTAGGGGGCAGTGCTGTAGATGCAGGAGTGCTGGGATAGCAGGGCATTGGAAACATTTACGAAATCAACCAAGGAAGATTTATAGCTGGCACTCACCACTGCAAATGCAGGAAGGGGCCATGGCAGCCACAGGAGAGGGCAGCCTGCAGGCCCAGGACATGTGGCTCATGAACCCGAAGCACGTTTAGGGATCTCCCCCCTCCCTCCATTCAGGGACTCAGAAGCCATTCAGTTCTGTTCAAGGAGCCATACAGATTTGGGAGGAGACTGGCCAGGTGACAGAGGAGGAAGACCAATTACACACACACTAGAAGAGTCTTCACCCATGAGGACTCTCTGTAAGACACTGGGAATTTGCAGAGGAAGAAATTACTTGGAACTCCCCTGACACGCACAAAATAGGGCATGCAGAACTGGGAGCCATGAACCAGACCCCAACGGGCTAACTGACGCCAAAGCCCTGGGGGGCGGTTCCATGCTCCAGGAAGGTGGGAGGGCAGGACACCGGCACACGCTGCCCTAAACCCATCCGCAAGAATTTCTGTTTGGGAATTGTGCCAACTCAGGGTCACTTGCTGCCTTGTTAATTACATTAACCGCCAAAGACAAAGCCAAGAGAAACACAAATTCAAAAGGACTGTTGCTTCAGTATCGGTTCTTTGCAGAGAGAATTCCAAGCTAGACACTCAGCTAAGACAAGGAAAAGTGCAAAGGAGGGGTTAGGAGTGGCTCACGGTGGCCTTGAGCTGGAGAGACCGGAGACCAGCTTGCTGGGAGCTCAGAGGATGGAAGAAATGAGCTCTAATTTTAGCAATGGGGACTAAGGCTGGCTGGTAGGAAAAATTCCACACGAAAGATTTTAAATACTATAGTGGGCAAAACGGAGCTGGGGTTTCAGGCAAATCCGATGCTATTTTGCCCTGATGGGGAGGGAGGTGGTGAGGCTAGGTGACTCTCCCCCAGGGCACCCCGACTTCATGATGTTACAGCCTCCTGCCCTGCAGAGATAAGATCAGAATGTCTGTGTCCCCCCAAAATTCACACGTTGGACCCTACCCCCCAATGTGATGGAATCTGGAGGTGGGGCCTTTGGGAGGGGACCAGGTCGTGAGGGTGGAGCCCTCCTGATAGGATAAGTGCCCTTATAAATGGGCCCCAGACACCTGCACCCCGATGTTTATAGCAGCAATGTCCACAATAGCCAAACTACGGACAGAGCCCAGATGTCCACCGACAGATGGCTGGATAAAGAAGAGGTGGTATAAATATACAATGGAATACTACTCAGCCATCAAAAAGAATGAAATCTTGCCCTTTGCAACGACGTGGATAGAACTAGAGGGTATTATGCTGAGCTAAATAAGTCAATCAGAAAAAGACAATTATATGATCTCACTCATGTGGAATTCAAGAAACAAAACAGAGGAAGATAGGGGAAGAGAGGGAAAAATAAAACAAGACGAAATCAGAGAGGGAGGCAAACCATAAGAGACTCTTAATCATAGGAAACAAACTGAGGGTTGCTGGAGGGGAGGGGGTGGGGGGATGGGGTAACTGGGTGATGGGCATTAAGGAGGGCACGTGATGTAATGAGCTCTGGGTATTACATAAGAGTGATGAATCATTGACCTTTACCTCTGAAACTAAACTAAAATAAATGGGCCCCAGAGAACTCCCTGGCCCTCTCGCCACATGAAGACCCAAGGAGAAGACCCAGAAGAACCAGATGCCAGATTTGTCAGCACCTTGCGCTCGTACTTCCCAGCCTCCAGAACAGTGAGAAATACACTTCCGTTGTTTATAAGTGGCAGCCAGCTCAACAGTCACACACGACTGAGGTAGATGCTCATCCCATGGCTCCCAGGTCTGGTCGTCGACCCTCCGCGGTGCTCCCCCTGCCACCCCGGGCCTGTGCTACCCTCCCAGCATGCAAACTCGCTCCCACGCTCCGTGGCGCAGCACCTGTGCCAGGAAGGTGGTGGCTGGGGGCAGAACCATCCGGTCCGTGGCAGACTGCAGACATGCTGTCTACTCCAGAGCCCTCACTGACCGGGCCCCACCACCCACCCTGGGGGACCCACCCTGGCGACCGATTCTCATCCTTACTTTCCCAACCCTCCCGCATCAGGGCATGTCTGGGTTCCATCCATGAGGGCCAGGAGCCCGGGGCCTCTGACCGCTGGCGGGAACCTACCCACTGGGCAGCATTCTCTCCATCCTCCAGGCCCTGCCGGGCCTCCTGGCAGCAGCGCGGCGGTGGGCTCTCAGCCGACATCAGGGACGTCCTCTCGTCACACACTTCTTCCTCACTGTCAGAGGCCATGAACGTGAGCATGGCCCTGCCTTGGGAAGTGCCTGGAAAAAGGAGCACAGGGGACCTTGGTCCATCTTCCTGCAAGGCAAAGGCAGCAGAGGACTGAGGCGGTGGCCGGAGGTGGCCCGAAGACCTGGACACAGGTCCTGCCCGACAACCGCCTAGGACGCTTGGGTCAAGTGGCTGCTGGAAGGCAAGACTTCCCAGGAGTCGCCTCTACAGCTGCGGCAGCCTCCGGAGGGAATGGCAGGGATCTGGGCCACGGGCAAAAGGCCCAACTAGAAAAGTCATGGCCACTCCAAACTGTCAGCACTCTCATTCATTCAATCAACAAATATCTGTTGAGCACCTGTGGTGGGACAACAAGGAGGATGAGCGAGAAATGTTTGTCCTTAAAAAAAAAAAGAGAGAGAGAGAGAGACACACCTGGGTGGCTCAGTCGGTTAAACATCTGCCTTTGGCTCAGGTCATGATCCCAGGGTCCTGGGATCGAGTTCCCTGTTGGGCTCCCTGCTCAGTGCGGAGCCTGCTTCTCCCTCTCCCCCCCGCTCATGCTCACTCATTCTCTCTCACAAATAAATAAAATCTTCCAAAAAAAAAAAAGACCAACAACCATCCCATGTGACCAATTATATGATCTAAGCGTTCACCAAGAGGTACAGAAGCACGAAGAAGGGTCACTCTTAGAGATCAAGCATGTTTTCTAGAGAAGATACCACCCCTGATGGAGACAGAATTTTCCAGGTGGGAGGAAAGGGCAGAGAGCATGAAGAATGGACACTCCAGGCGGAGCCTGACGCTGCCAAGGCGGGGCTGTGGAGGCGTGAGGGCCTCCTGAGCCATGTTAGGAGACCTCCCTGAAGACAACTGTGGGAGGCGGACAGGCTCTGACTCAGGGGTAGCAGGCTGGAAAGCCAGTGAGGGGGGACTGGGAGGACACCTGTCAGCGCTGGATGTGGGGGTGAAACAGGACAGAATCCAGGATGACAGCCAGGCACAGAGCCATGAGCAGGGGACAAGCATCTCAGGGGAAAGATGGAGTCTGGTCCAGGAACCTGTTGAGTGGGAAGGGGTTAGATGAGTTAAAAAGGGTTAAGGAGTCTGGGGTGCAGGGCAACAGCGAGAACATGAGAGATGGGGTATGTGTGTGTCTGTGTGTGTCTGGTGGGAAAGTTCAGCTGAGGGCAGGACCCACTGGGAAGGCCAGGCTGGAAGGTCTACACTGCAGGGAGGCCTGCCCCTAGCTCCACTGTGCACTCCTCGAGCACAGTGTCCTTACCACAGCAGCACAAGGAAGCTAGGGCAGTGGAAGGACCTAGAAGAGCTTCAGACAACCCCTGGAGGACTTGGCTAACCCTGCCAGCTTCCTGGGCAGGCCTGCTCTCCCATCAACACCTCCCAGAGGCCCTCAGGGCTGAGCTACGGGGCACTGGGGACAGAGGGCCAGGCCTGGCCTCGGTTGAACGCGTGCCTCCACGTCAGTTCCCCCCAGGAACATGTGACTTCCAAATGAAGCAGGCAGGTTCCTTCTACCGTCAGCCAGCTCTGCTCACCCTGGCAGGGCCTTCGACTTGGGCTGTGGCCAGGATTATTCCCTAGTGGACCTCACCTCCATCCCCCAATTGCAGGCCAAAGGCAGAGCCCGCATCTGCTTACCTCACGGACTAGGACCTGTGACAAAAGGCTCCCGGTCAGTCTCACAGGGGCCTCAAAAAGAACCAGCTCCGGGGTGCCTAGGTGGCTCAGTTGGTTAACACCTGCCTTCGGCTCAGGTCATGATCCTGGGTCACGGTCCTGGGATCAAGTCCCGCGTCGGGCTCCTTGCTTGGCACGGAGTCTGCTGCTCCCTCTCCTTCTGCCCCTCCCCCCCACTGTTTTCTCTCTCTCTCTCTCAAATAAATAAATAAAACCTTCATTAAAAAATAATGAACCAGCTCCCTGATGCAGGGCAGACCCACCAGAGCAGGAATTGAAAGAGAAATACCAGGTGACGTCACTCACAGGCAGAATTCAAGAAACAAAACAATCAAACACACAAAGAAACAAGCCCCTAAATAGAGACCCACAGGGTGGTTTCCAGAGCGGGGAGAGGGGCCAACAGGTGGAGGTGAAGAAGAGACACTTCTCGTGATGCACGCTGAGAAATGTATGGAGCCGCCGAATCACTAGATTGCACACCTGAGACTAATATTACAGAGTACGTTAATTATACTCCAATAATAGAACAGAAAGACAAGAGCAGGAGGACCAACAGAGGAAGAGAGAAGACAGGTGCCACAACGGGGACAAGGCTCAAGCTCCTGCAGTTAAGGTCAAGAGGAGGAGGAGTCCGTCAGCTGTCGGGTCGGGTGGCGGTGGGGCGGTGGGGGGGGGGGGGGGGGTCTTAGGTCTCAAGGATTCAGAGGGACAAAGGCCAGGAACAGCTTCCCAGGCAGAGACTGGAGGAGGCAGGGCATCCTGGCAGACAGATGTGTGGGATGGGGGACCTCATGGGGTCTGTTCCAACACCACCAAGTGCTGCGGCTGAAGCGTGGGGACCCAGCGGGTAGCAGGAAGGCTGGAGGTCAGAAAAGGCAGGACCCGCCTCCAGGGAGGAGCAAGGGCTGAGTCCCAAAGGGAGGGGCCAGCCAAGGCTTTGAGACAGAAGAGGGGTGTGAACAGAACGAGGGGAGGGGTCTCCTCCCTCTTCACTGCAAGTCCCCCAGCACCAGCGTCAGCTCAAGGCCACGGGAGGGCAGCCGGACCTGGGACCCGACACATTGAACCTGACGGAGCCCAGTCTGAGGGGACCTGAAATTATGGGGAGGCTCTCTCAGTACCTTGTTTTCTAGCACGTCAGTTCTGTTTGGGGTAGGAATTAATAATGCAGTTACGACGCCTCTTCTCTCCCTCTCAGGCCCCTGGGGTGCCTGCATTTGATCTCCGCAGTGACTGGAGGAACAGATCCAGGTCCCTGGATGGAAAGCCTCATGGCTGCAACCTCCCCCACCAAAGGCAGGGGACGGCGTCAGCCTTCAGAAGCATGCCACCTGCAGCCTTCGGGCCTGCCTCGTCCCCTGGGCTCCCAATGACAAGCAAGAGGGGAAGGGACAAACAGGGAGCACAGATGCTTCTTGAAAGGAGAAGGGGAGCCGCGGGGGAGAGTGGGGACACAGAGGAGGGGACCAGTCCTTCCAATTTCCATTTCTTCAGCCAGTTGCCAGCAGCTAACAAGACAGTCCCCAGAGGCCACTTCTGCCTCCCAGCGTTTCCCTGGTGTCCCCGAAGGACGCCCGGCAGGGTGAGCTTGAAGAAGGACTGTCAGAGCTAATTCAGGCATGGCTTCCTGGCCAGAAAACAAAGGCTCCCTGGGCAGATTCCTCCCAAAGCCTGCCCTGACGCCGGGCCCAAGACTCCTAGGATCCAGGACAGCAGGCCCCCCGAGGGGTTTGTGGCTGTGAGAACAAGGGCCCTATCCAATCCCAACCCTCTGAGCCTGCTGGCTGGGCGGGGACAGGTGAGGAGCCTTCAGACCCCTGAACACCTGATAGGGGACTGAGCACTCAGAAAAGGCTGGGTCCCTTAACATGCCGTTTCTCAAAGGGTCCAGGCCACCTGGGGCAGGGCTGGGGGGACACCACCTGCTGAGCCCCGAGCACACACTACACGCAGTGACGTGGGAGCTGGGCACTGCTGTTCCTGCCCATTTTACATATGAGGAGACAGGTCTGAAGCGTGATAGGTTCAAAGGCAGCCTTGAACCCAGGTAGTCAGAGTCTGCAGTCTGAACACTACGCTAGACCACTTAGCGAGTGTGGATCCCCAGCTTCATTCTGACCAAAGGTCCAGGGCTCTGCACCTTGAGATGGCCCCTGGCTGAGAGCCTCTCCTGGGGCTGCCCAGCTCTGGAACTCAAGCCCAGCCAGCCCCCAGGCCCCCAGCTCAGGACTGCAGGAGTCCTGTTACAATCCACCTCCCTGCCCCCGGCGCTGCTCAGCACTACCTGCTCGCTGCATCTGGGAGTGAAAGAAGGAACAGTCCTCCTCCTGAAACCCCGTCTGGTCAGAGAGCCACTGAGGCAGCAGAGGGGGAGCAGCTCTTCCCGCCAGGAGAGCTGCAGGGGGAGAAGGCGGTTCCCAGGCCCAGGGAGTCCCCAGGCGATGCCCACCACTGACGGGAAGGTGGAAAAACTAGGTCTCACACGCCTCTGGCACCACCAACTGCGGGCAGCAAACAGGGAAAGCTTTAAAAACATTCATACCTTTTGATCCTAAAATGCTACTTCTCGGAAACTGCCCTAAGAAAATAATAAAAGATTTTCATAAAAACACATTTGCTGCGGTTGCTTACAATGGTCCAAAAAGTGAAAATTACGGAAATGCCCAACTCTGGCCTAGGACTCGGGTCGTCCAATGTTAAATGTAATGGATCTAAACCCTCACATTCACAACCATTTGAACATTCTTAGAAAACGTTCGTATATGAAGGGCTGGCAAGATAGATCACAAAATACCAAACGCAGTTAACCTCTGGACGCTGAGACTGTGGGTGATTTTTCACATTTTTCTGCATTTCTCAAACCTTCTATTATAAACAGGGATTGTGCCTGTAGTTTTATTTTTTAAGCCATTCATTTTTTTTTTTAAAGTAGGCTCCATGCCCAGCATGGAGCCCCACGCTGGGCTTGAACTCACAATCCTGAGATCAAAACCTGAGCTGAGATCAAGAGTTGGATGCTTGATGGACTAAGCCACCCAGGTGCCCCAAGCCATTAATTTTTTAAAGGGACATATGGAATATCAACATTGAGACAGACTTCCTTCCCATCCTGCCGCTCCTGCGTGCCCTCATGGGATTGGGGGTGAGGGGGACAGGTGGACACGCAGCCCCTCTTTTTACCTGGCTCTGGAGAACACAGCACGCCTCTTGCTTCCAAGTCGGAACTGAAGCCTGACAGCACTCTGAAATCTCTGGAGGGGAAAATCACCACCCAAATGGATGCAGATCAACAATCTTACTCGATATTTGTCCAGATCAGGGCACCAGTGACGTCAGGAACGCCTTCGGGAGGCATACTGGGGCGGGTGGGGGGTGGAGTGGCTCCCCCCACAGCCTGATGGCAGGTCCTACCAACCACATAGCAACCAGCCCCGGCTGGCTGGGCTGGCTGGGCTGGCTGGGCTGGCTGGGCTGGCTCGGAGGGGGCCGAAGAAGACGGGAGGGCGGGTGGACGGGAGGAGGGGCAGCCCTTCCCAGGGACTGCAGGCTGCCTGGCTCGCGATAGGATGCAAAACCCACACAGCCAGAGAAGCCACCACTTCCTCCCATTAATCAGCTGAATGGGATCGAAAAGCTGAATTAGCCAAACCGGGTGAGTCTGACCCAGAGAATTCCCCCAGTGTGCCTGTGTCAGCAGCTCCTGCAATTATTAAGGAAACCCTGTGACCCAGTTTCCTTGACCTTCTCATTTCAGAGACAGACTGTAAAACGCCATAGTAACCAAGAGCGCCTCACTGGAAAAAGATGTAAATCGCTCCTCCAGAAGCAAAGTGGGAGTTACCCCATTTACCTTGAAGAGTAGGGGCAATGGAGGAAGGTCAGGGTCCTGCGCACCTTGTTTCTTGTTTGCAGCAAGCCAAACTCAACGGGGAGCCCTCACTTTCAAAGAGGGTGGCTAGGGTTTGCACAGACCCTTCCTCTAGGGTCAGACCTCGCAGCACTCCCCACAACTCCCGGGAAGTTCTCACAGCCTCCCTCATACCGGGAAGGGGTTTGCAAGGGACAAAATTTCCTCAGGAATTCCCACAGCCTCCCTGTCCCCCCTGGCCCGGGGCAGCTGCCCATGTATTTGGCCCTGGCTGGCCTCTGTCCGTCCACCTCAGCCCAAACAGGGATGCACCATTACTCACCAGGCGGTTCTCCCCAACCCAGGGAGGCAGCCTTGGCTAGAGTGCCTCCCTATAGAGGGCCGCTCCACCCTCCCAGATCAGAGGCCCCAGGGTACCCTGACAGGGCCTCCTGAACCTCAACCCAGGCTCTTGATTCACCTGTCTGCCGTCTTCTACTCAGAAGTGTCCAGACCCCAGGCAGACCTCCCTCATGTCCTGAAGTAGCTTGGCAAGCGGGCAGTTTGGGGAAAGTGGTAGAGGCCATGGTCCTAACACGCCATCTTTGAGTCCAGCCCAGGAAAAAAGGGTTCTTTTTAAACAAGAAGCAGCGATCCAATCACCTAGCTGTGGAATTTGAACACACTCCCTAGCTGCACGGAGACAACTGATTTAACCTCACGGGGCCATCCATCTCCTCATCTGGAAAGAAGCAGAATGGACACACCTTGCAAGAGTCCTGTGGAAACGAGGGATAATGTGTAAAGTGTCCTGCACAGAGCAGGTGTTCGGGAAACAGCAGTTACCATGAAGATGGAACAGAAGCAGCGATACAGCGGGACAGGGAGGGAAGCTGTTGATGCCCCCTTGGAAAGTTACTTACGTGCTAAACCACTAGACACAAGAGTTCAGTGGCCAAGGTCACCCCTCACCCAGGCCTGGCGGGGTGGGGGTGGCGGAGACATGGCTTCCATCTAGCCCCAGCCCTCTGGCAACATGAACACTATGTCAAAGGCGGAGGCACATCCATAGGACAGATGCCAGAGCTGGCACCAACCTTAAAGGCCATCTGGTCAGTGCCCTACTTTATAGTTAAGGAAACTGGAGCCCAGAGGGGCCAAAACCTTGGCTGCAATTCAGGTCAGCGAACTGCCCACCCAGAGTACGAGTGAGGCTCGCACCCTCGGGAGTGGCCCAGGGCCACGGTCACAGGGGTGGCCCGCACAGCACCCCAGGTGTGCTCTCTGGGGGCACACCCATCCTTAAAAGGCACATGCCTTTGCCACTGGCAGGTGTGTGTCTTTAATATACAGCTTCTCCAAAACACAGAGAAGAGGTAGCCGAATTGCAAATGCCTCCTGATCACGGTTTCACTCAGTCTCTTTCCTGCCCCCAACCCCTCAACTCCAGCCTGGGGGCTACTCTGCCCTCCGTCCATCTGTCCGTCCATCCATCTGTCCGTCCATCCATCCATCCATCCAACCATCCATTCATCTGCTACTAGGGCTCCACATGGCAGGGAGGGGGCCGGAGTCAGCGCGCTGCTTCTCCGGGTCAATTCAAGGTGGGAAAGTGTCCTGCTACACACTAGTCAGATAAATAATGACATGCTCATGTGCTCTATACACAAGAATATTTGTGAAGGGAACAATCTGAAGACGTAACATTCACACAAAAAAGAGGATACAAAACTTCACGTCCAGCTTCCTGCATCCAATACTTTCATAAAGGATTATATATACATGCGTGAAGTGTGCTGTAAGGAAATGCATGCTGACAGGGGTTATCTCTGGGCTGAGAGCCAATGGAGGACCTTTTAAAAAACAGTTCCTGGATTTTCTAGAACAAATATGCATTATCTTTACCTCTACAAAGCCAAGGATTTTCTGGTTAAGGTACAGCAGAAAGGCGACCACCCTCTGCATTTTTCTTCCCGTGCTCCAGAAGACCATATTGTGGCAAAGACGAACGAGCAACCCATTTTCCCAGGCAATGAAGAAGCTGGACAACACTGATCTCCTCCCTAACATCTGGTCTTTCCCCAGACTTTACCACGGCAGTCTTGCCACCTCCCGGCCTGGAGGCCAACACTGGATACACAAGGCGTGAGGCCCATGTCCGACCAAGCTCCCCTCCCAGGCCCTGGCGGGGGGCAGCCTGTGCCAGCCTCAGAGCCCTGACATTCCCTCCCCCAGCCCTCCCCCAGCCACTGGAGTTGGGGAACAGGTGGGAATACTTGCAGAAACACCGGTTGTCTTGCCAGTCTCCAACTAAACAGCGTCCCAAACTCAAAGCAACAGCTGTAAACCAGCCAAAGATATCTTCGGTAGAAACACGCATGTGACCTACACACACACTGCTTTGGTCTCTTTAAAAAAAATTATTTGGCGGGCACCTGGGTGGCTCGGTGGGTTGAATGTCTGACTTCGGCTCAGGTCACAATCTCAGGGTCCCAGGATCTTTGAGCCCCGTGTCAGGCGCCCCACTCAGTGGAGAGCCTGCTTCTCCCTCTCCCTCTGCCCTTCCCCCACTCATGCTCTCATGCTCTCTAATAAATAAAATATTTTAAAAATTATTTTTATTTTTATTGCTTTGTCAAGTAGATACTAATGGAGAGCACATAAAAATTTCCAGGGCAGTAGGGCAGGGACACAGGTAGGGGTGAATGTGGGAAGTCTCCCTATGCAAAAACTCAAAAGATTAAGACCCAGCCAGCTGGGTTCAAATCCTGGTGCTCTAGTCACCGAAGGCACCTAACAGGACAAGTGGCTTAACTCCCTGAACCTCAGTTTTCCATTACTGTAGCTGGTAAAAATAATAGCTACTTTTGTGTGACTGCAGCTGTAAAGAGACATTGCATATGACACACTTTATGCTCATCATCAATAACTCAGAGGCTTGTGGCGCCCGGCTGGCTCAGCTGGACGAGTGTGTGACTCTTGATCTCGGAGTCATGAGTTCAAGCCCCATGTTGGGTGTAGAGATTACTCAAATAAATAAAACCTTAAAAAATTAAAATTAAAAATAACTCAGAGGCCAAGGTAGGGGAGGCCTCTCATTTGGCAAACCCCGTGTACGCAGTGGGACTGGGAGCAGCCATCGAGGTGCTGAGGGGACAGGTGACAGGCATGGCAACACACACCAGGCCTCCAGGCACATGAGGGGCAGCCTCCAGCCAGGCTCTTTCTTATGCTGCTTTCTCCAATAGATAGGAACAGGGCATTCATTTCAACCAACCCCCGTGCATGCACCAAGTATGAGTCTAGACTTGATGCACAGCCACTTGAACACCAAACCATGCAGAATTTTCCCTGAAAACCCAAAATGACATCTATCCCACTCTGCAGCAAACGTTCTTCCAAGCCCCCCATTTCCAGCCCCAGACCTAAAGGCCCCTTCACACACCCCAGGAATGAATCTGGACCGCCCGCCTACCTGTCTGCCCAATGGGTGGCTGAGGTTGCAGCTCTGAGCTGGTGCCAGGACCCCTGCCCCTTCACCAGCCAGGCTCAGAAGACACAGCTGCTGACACACCTCCCTGCTCCCACACAGCCGCCTTCACGGCCAGGGGCTCCCACACCTGAAGCAGCTTATCCCGAGCCTTTAATTACTGCTGAAACACTGGAGGCTCAGGTGTCTACAGAATGGACATCAAGGGCATCCATACCAGAAGCCAGGGTCGGTCCTGATCAAGTTACTGTCAGGACTGGCTGGAAAGCCCAGGCTGACGATTGTGAGTTAAGCTGGCTCTGCAACTGTTCTGGAGGGGATGCCTCTCAGGTTCTCCATCTGTAAATGAGGACGCAGTTAGTCCACGAACCCACAGTTCATTCCTTAAAAAGGAAATACTCATTAATTCAGCAGACAGGAGCATTTCATCCAGCTACCAAAGGGCTGAGGTCTGCTGCCAGGGCTGGACAGCAGACCCTCGGGCCAGACGGCGAACCCTTAGCTTAGCGGGTTCTGAGCCTGGTTCTACTCTATCCTACCTGGCTGGCCCTGGACAGCCACGTTAGCTCTGTGGGCTGAGTTTCTTCATCGATAAAATGTAGGGTGGGTACTAGCCTGTTTCTGTTTCCTCCAGCTTCAAAAGCTTGATTCTGGGAGTCTCCTCACGGCTTTAAAACGGCCAAGCACCGCTGATAGCGAAATTGCCGGCTCCAGGCCCGACCTGCGGGCGATTCCCCACCGTGGCGGTCAGACCCTCGCCTACCCCCTGCCTCGAAGGCCCACCGGCCCGGGAGCCAAGGCGGCCCCAGCGCGGGAAGGACGCCGTGCCCGAGCCTCCCAGACCCACGTGAGCTGCTCCTTTAAATGCCTAGTCCTCCTGCGGGCCGCGCCGCGCCCACCACTAGCGTGCTCGGGCCGCTGTGAGGCGGACACAGCCCGGCGTAGGCCCAGGCCTGGGGGCCGCTTCCCGCGCTCCTCCCACCCACGAGGTCCCGGTTGGCTCCCGCCGCCGCCGCCGCCGCTTCCCTGCGCGCTCCCCTCTCCGCCCCTGCGCCGCTCGCAGAGACCGGACAGGCGCGCTCAGGGACCGCAGCCCCGCGCCGGGGAAGGAGCCACGACCCGCCCCGGAGAGGGGTGTGCGGGGGCCAGCGCCCCGCCCGCGGGTCGCGGCTCCACCCCGCGCCGTCCGAGCGGCGGAAGACCCGGCCCGGCCCGCACGCCCCAGCCCCACCAGCTCACCGGGCCCCCCTCGGCCGCACCGCTCCAGCAGTGTTTACGCGGCTGGCCGAGCGCCCATCCGGCCCAGGCCCCGTAGCCCGCGCAGACCCCGCCCCGGCTCCGCCCAGGTCCCGCCCCCGGCCCCTGCCAGGTCCCGCCCTTGGCCCCGGCCCCGCCTCACCTGGAGCCTGGCCTTCGCGGCGGGTTCCTGGCGCTCGCCGGGGCCTGAGCTGCCCCTGTGGCGCCGCGGGGACGCCGGCCTCTGATCGCACAGGGGCCTGGCAGCTCCTTGGAGCCGTAGCGCATTTGCTTGGAGGACATCTCTTTCCTTGTAGTGTTGGGTCCCCGGTCTCCCGCTTCCGCCTGTGAGCTAACATCACGAGAATGTTCCTGCTCTATTTTCTAGAACATCAGAGCCACCAGGAGCTCTAGATAAAATTGTACAGGGATGAAACTGCTACCGATGACCTGTGAATTGGCTGAAGGAGTTGTGACTCCTGGATTTAGGAGTCTATGGGGCGAGCTGAGATTGTCAGCAATTTGATATTTCTGAGTGGCTTCGCTTTTTTAAAAAATTAAGGTAGGGCGCCTGGGTGGCTCAGTTGGTTAAGCAACTGCCTTTGGCTCAGGTCATGATCCTGGAGTCCCTAGATCGAGTCCCGCATCGGGCTCCCTGTTCGGCAGGGAGTCTGCTTCTCCCTCTGACCATAACCCCTCTCATGTGCTCTCTCTCATTCTCTCTCTCTTTCTCAAATAAATAAATAAAATCTTTAAAAAAAAAATTAAGGTAAAATTCGCATAACATAAAATTAACCTTTTTAAAGTGTACAGTGGCATTTAGTACATTCATAGTATTGTGCAATCTCAGCCACCTGTCCCTAGTTCCAAAACCTTCCCATCACTGGAAAACCTCCTACCTGTTACACAGTTTTTTTCATCCCCTTCTCCCCCAGCTCTTGGCAATCACCAACCGACTTCTATCTCCATGGATTTACCTACTCTGACATTTCATATAGATGGAATCATACAATATGTGACCTTTGGGGTCTGACCTTTTTGATTAGTATAATGTCTTTGAGGGTCATCCTTCCTGTGGCCTGTATTCGCCTTCATTCCTTTTCATGGCTAAATAATATTCTGTTGTATGTATGTCCCACTATTTGTTGATCCATTCACTCATTGATCACATCTGGGCTGTTTCCACCCTTTGGTTATTGTCAGTCCTGCTACTGTAACCATGTGTGTACATGTATTTGTTTGAGCACCTTTTTCAATTATTTGGGGTACATACCTAGGAGTTGACTTTCTGGATCATATGGAAATCCTATGTTTAACTTTTTGAGGAACCACCAAACTGTTTTCCACAGAGGATGAACCATTTTACATTCCCACTAGCCATCAATAGAGAGTTCCAGTTTCTCCACACTGTCCAACACTTGTTATTTTCCATTTAAAAAATTATTATTGTTATTATTATTATTGCCTTCCCAGTGGGTATGAAGGAGTACCTCATTCTAGTTTTGGTTTGCGTCTCCCTATTAATTAGTGCTGTTGAGCATCTTTCATGTGTCATTGGCCATTTGAGTATGTTCTCTGGAGAGACATCTATTCAAGTCCTTTGCCTATTTTTTTTTCCTTTGCCCATTTTTAAATTTGGTTATCTTTTTGTTGCCGAGTGGTATGAGCTCTTTACCTACCTGGATACCAGACCCCTGTCAGTACACAGTTTGCAAATATTTTCTCCCACACCGTGGGTTATCTTTTCACTTTCTGATAATGTCCTTTAATGTACACATGCCTTTAGTTTTTATTAATTCCAGTTGATATTTTTTCTTTCATTGCTTGTACATTCAGTGTCATATCTAAGAATCTATTGTCAAATCCAAAATCATGAACATTTACTTCTGTGTTTTCTTCTAAGAGTTTTATAAGAACGCTTATATTTAGGTGGTTGATCCATTTTGAGTTAATTCTTATATATGGTGTGAGGTCTGGGTTCAGCTTCATTCTTTTGCATGTGGATATCCAGTACCATTTGTTAAAGAAACTGTTCTTTCCCCAATGAATGGCCATGGCCCCCTTGTCAGAAATCAATTAGCCATAGACAAATGGGAAAAAAACAAATATTTTTTAAAAGCTGCTTAAATGCAGGGCACCTGGGTGTCTCAGTTGGTCCAACTCTTGATTTTGGCTCAGGTCATGATCTCAGGGTTGTGAGATTGAGCCCTGCATCGGGCTCCTTGCTCAGCAGGGAGTCTGCTCAAGATTCTCTCCCTCTCCCTCTGTCCCTCCCCTCCGTGCTCTCTCTCTCTCTAAAATAAATAAATATATCTTTAAAAAAATAAAAAATAAAAAAAATAAAAGCTGCTTAAACCCAAATTAACCCAAGATGGAAATGGAGCAGGCCAGCATTTTGACAGACAAAATAATATACAAATAATGATCTTTGCTAAATTAGAGAAATTAATTACATTTAACAGAATTATAAAATAAGAAGTTCTTTTTTTTAAGATTTATTTATTTGAGAGAGAGAGCACGTGCACACAGATGGGCAGGGAAAGGCAGAGGGAGAGAATCTCAAGCAGATTCCCCGCAGAGCACAGAGCTGGACTTGGGGCTCAGTCTCACAACCCTGAGATCATGACCTGAGCCAAAATCATTAGTCCAATGCTTAACAAACTGAGCCACCCAGGTGCCCCTAAAATAATAAGTTATTAAAACGGGAAGGACACTTGAGGGTCACAAACTCTAACTCTAACACGTGAGCACCCTCTGCAGAATCCCGAAGGAAGGACTGCCCAGCCAGGTTTGTTATTTTGGAAGCTCTTAGTGTTGTGCATTAGTGAGAGGTTGAATTTTAGCTCCTAATATGAAACGTAAAGACTCATGAAATGAGTTAGGAATATTTTCTTTTCTATTTTTTGGTAGAGTTTGAAAAGGATTGGTGTTAATTCTTCTTTTTTACGATTTATTTATTTGAGAGAGAGAGAGAGCATGCAAGCAAGTGGGGGGGGGCAGAGGGAGAGAGAGAGAGAATCCTCAAGCAGACATCCCCCTGTGCTCAGAGCCTGACACGAGGCTTGATCCCAGGACCCTGAGATCCCAGGACATGAGCTGAAATCAAGAGTCAGCAACTTAACCTACTGAGCCACCCAATGTTAATTCTTCTTTAAGGGTTTTGTAGAATTCACCCTGAGAAACTGTCTTATATTGCCTTTGGGGAGATTTTTGATCACTGATTCAATCTTGTTTTGTTTTTATAAGTTTGCTCCAATTTCCTCTTCCTTCCTGAGCAGTTTTGGTAATTTGTGTGTTTCTAGGAGTTTGTCCATTTCATCTAAGTCGTCTAATTTGTTGGTGCACAATTGTTCATAGTATTCCCTTTTTTAAAAAAGATATTTATTTATTAGACAGAAAGACAGAGAGCGCAAGCAGGGGGAGCGGGAGAGGGAGAGGGAGAAGCAGGTTCCCCACTGAGCAGGGAGCCCAACACGGGGCTCGATCCAGGACCCTGAGATCGTGACCTGAGCCGAAGGCAGATGCTTAACCAACCGAGCCACCCAGGTGCCCTCATAGTATTCCCTTCTAATCCTTTCCCCACTGCAAGCATTATAGTTATGCCCCCATTTTCCTTTCTGATTTTAATTATTTGCATCTTTTCTCTTTTTTCTTAGTCAGTTTAGCTAAAGATTCATCAATGTTGTTGAGCTTTTCAAATTTTTCATTTTATTTGTTGTACATTTCAGCTCCAGAATTATTCTATTTGCTTCCTTTTAATAATTTCTATTTCTCTTGATATCCTTTGTTTGTTTATATTTAGATTGTTCTCTGGCTTCCTTTAGTTCTCTGTCCAAAGTTTCTTTTAGCTATTTGAGCATATTTTTAGAAAGATTTTTATTTATTTATTTGAGAGAGGGAGAGAGCACACAAGCAGGAGGGGAGGGGCAGAGGGAGAGAGAGAAGCAGACTCCCTGCTTAGTGGGGAGCCCGACTTGGGGCTCGATCCCAGGACCCTGGGATCATGACCTGAGCCAAACACAAATGCTTAACCGATGGAGCCATGCAGGCGTCCTGCTATTTGAGCATATTTAAGACAGTTGGTTTATTTATTTATTTATTTATTTATTTATTTATTTATTTATTGGTGGGCAGCAAAGCAAAATTTATTGAGCTATAGTGAAGTTTATTGAATGATAGAGTACAAAGCTCCCAAAGAGGGAGGGGACCCGAGAGGGTTGCCCAAGACTGTTCCTTTAAAGTCTTGGTCTTAGGAAGTCCAATATCTGGGCTTCTTCAGGGATGGTTTCTGTCAATTTCTTTTTCCTCTGAATGAGTTATACTTTTCTTTTTCTTTGTTTGCTTTGTAACTTTTTGTTGAAAATCGCACATTTTGAATATTATAACTCTGGAAATTAGATTCTGTTCCCCCTTTGGAAGGTCTGCTGTTATTTCTCATTAGGGGTTACAGTCATCCATTTGTTTAGTGACATTTCCAAATTATTTTTTTTTTGCACGCTGTATTCCTTGTCATGTGCAGTCACTGAAGTCTCTGTTCCATTATCTCATCAGTCAGCCACTGACCAAACACAGATTTCCTTAAACACCTGGAGCCAAAACAAAACAAAACAAAAAACAAACTAAAGGAAAACACTGTTGGTCTTTTAAGACTGTCTCTGAGCTGGACATTTCTGCTGCACCTAGCTAGGACACCTGCCACTCTGCCTTAGCCTTTGCTTCCTGCTTGCATGGATCCCAGAGATCAGCCAAAGGTGCAAGCCGAGGGTCCTCTTGGGTCTTTTCTGAGCATGTTTCTGGCTCTGTTAGAAATCCCACAGGCCACTTTAGTAAAAGCCATGTAAGTAAGTTCTGTCTAATAGGATGAACAAGAAGGGGCATGTCCTTACTCTCATTCTTCTTGCTATCTAGAGTACAGAGGTGGTAGCCAGAGCTCAAGCCACTATCTTGGAGTGTGATGACCATGAGGATGGTGAAACACAAAATAGAAGGGGTTCTGATGATCGTGGAGGCACTAGCTTAGAATTGCCTAACCCCGTAGTCTTGGGGACGGAAAAATAACCTTTATCCTGTTTAGGTAATTGTTATTTTGTGATTCCCTCACATGCAGCTAAACAAAGCTTACTTAATACACCAGGCCCCCTTCCCCTTACGCTATTGGCTCCACCCTAAACTACAGCATTCGCTGCAGCTATTACAAGGGCCTACTCACTTGCTTCCCTCACTACTTAAGAACATCTCCAGAGCAGGGACTGTCCCTTTCTCAGATTCTTGCCATGAGATCAGCTTCTTTAAGGCAAGAAAGGGAGGGATTGAGAATGGACATCAGCTGGGTCCCAATTATATGTGCTTTACATTTTGTCTTAACTGTTGGAGCAACTCTGTGAGGGGCAGTTCATCGTTCTTGTTCTTTTACATATGGGGAAATGGAGGTTCACAGAGACAAAGCTGCTTCTCAAACGTGCATGGATGATGAGTGGCAGCACTAAGTGTGGATTCAGTTCTGCCTGGCCTGACACAGCAGCCCTCTCTCCCTAGCTAGAAATTTCCATGTCAGTGCAGCGGCGGTGCCCGTTCGAGTGATCCTTGATGAATCAATTCCCTTCGTGGTTCTCTTTTGAGGTCATCACCGTCAGCTGATTTTCACATGCTGGTCTGTGAGGGATAAGGAAGCGCCTTCCTGAGCCTGCTCGTGGTCTGGGATGGGATGGCCTCCGCCTCAGGTTTTGGTGTTGGGGGGGTGGGGGGGACTGTGTTTCTTTTAACACTGGGAGACAGTGAACTTGAGAACCAGGTGCACCTGGGTTTGAAATCCATTTCTTCCACTTATTATTGCATGACCCAGGACAGGTACTTAGCTTCCCTGGGCCTCTATTCCTCATCTGGGAAGGGGATAATGATATCTGCAGAAGACAGTGGGGAGGATTAAAAAGGAAATAGGACAACAGTGGCCTCCAGCAAAAATGAGCCATCCTCCTGCCTCTACCTCCTTCCTCTGAGGTGGGGATTGGACAGACTGTATTACTGTTCAAAAATAAATTTGCACCACTCAGTTTCAGGGTGCCATGCTTTTCTGTCCTGTTGAGCAGGACTGGCTGTGTGACTTTGACCAATGTCAACAGAAGGGCTGCATGACAGCTCTGGACAGAAGCTCTGACATCCTGGGCATGTTTCTCCCCACTCTTATCCTTCTGTCAGGAGATGAGCTGTGTTCCAGATAGAAGCAGCTCCACTAGGCTGGATCCACAGCTAGCATACCAAGCCATGTCCTTCTAGCAGTAAACACACCTGCGTTGTTGTAAGCCACTGAGACCCGGAGCCATTTGTCACTGCAGAGTAGCCTAGGATGATCTGATCTATACCTTTGACATTTAGCATCCTACAGTTCCATGAAATATTTTTCTTTGTAATCTTTTCTGGAAGGTTCATTTAATGCATTTATGGTTTTGGTGGTGGGTACTTCAAAAATAAGCAGTTACTTCTTGTTATAAAACAAGCAGTTTTCTTGTTATAAAAATTGTATACTTTGTTCAAGACACTTTTTCCATCTTGGGTCTTTTTCTAATATTTCTTCTGCAATTTTTTTCCTTGAGAACTGGGTAGAAGTTTTTGAAGCTGGAAGCCTTGTTGTCCCCCAGGTCTATCCCTCCTGCCTGGGTAAATGCTCTCTGGGTCTGAGTGATATATGAGGTCTCTAATGAGGTTTGCAGGGCACCTCACATAGTAGGGGGGTAGCATTCAGGTCCTGAGACATCTCCATCTTACACTCCAGATAGTTGTATAACTAATGTGACCTTCTCCGGTCATAAATCTATAGAGTCTAGATTTGCTTAACCCCATGCTGAAAGAATTTTATCACAAAGTACTTTGCTCCTAGCAAATACCTAGTTATCAGTGTACTTATGAGGAGATTAGACTAGGTCACCAGCCTTCTTTCTTTCCCTGGGCATGTCCTTCCAGAATCAGAGGAGGAGTCGGTCACAAGCCAGCTGCTTTACTTCTTTCTTTCCCATTTTCCAAGGCAACTGTTTGCATTTTAATATTTTTGGGGGGACTCTTGAAGTTTAAAAAATGTTTATTGTAATTCAGGGGATTTCTGGTTACAATAATGACAGAGTAGCCTATACTAGTCTAATCTTCTAACAGACAACAGTGATAACTCTAGACAAAATATTTTAGAAATATATCATTTTAAGGTGCTGAAGAGCAGCTAGAAGCAGACAGAAACTTGGAGGGTATTTGACTCTTGAGGAAGGGAACTGCACTATGAGATCTTGTTTTCTGTGTTTTTCCCCAGGAGGCATGACCGGTCTGTGACAGCATGGGGTGACTAAAAGTCAAGCACAAAGGCTTGTGGACCTCAGGAGAGGTATCTGAAACCCAAGGGAGGAGCCACAAGGGGTGAGCCCCCCAAATCTGCATATAAATTCCCCTCAAATCCATGGCTGCCCCCCAAGCTGTATTACTACATTACCAGAACTGAAAGACATTTTATCATGATGAAAGAGACCGTTCATCAGGAAGACATTACCATCCTGTGTATGTTCCTGGCCATACATTTGAAAGAAACACCAAGAAGTGAAGGGAGAAATAGGAAAAAAACACAGCAATAATTGGAGAGCTTAACAGACCTCTCTCAGGAGTTGATAGAATAAGACACCCACACCCACACACACCCACACCCAACCCCCCCCCCCCACACACACAGAGCAATAAGGATAAAGATTCGGACAGCCCTGTATTGATTTCCCACAGCCACTATAACAAATCACCACACACATGATGGCTTACAGTTCCGGAGGCCAGAAATCCAAAATCAGTTTCACTGGGTCTGCTCCCTGGCCTTTTCCAGCGTCCGGAGCTGCCTCCTTGGCCTGTAGCCCTTCCCTCCACCTTCAGAGCCAGAAGTATATTCTTCCTATTCCTTCCTTCTTCTCCATAGTCCCATGTCCCTCTGCCTCCCTCTCATGAGTATACATGTTATCACATTTAGGGCCCACCTGGATAGCCCATGATAATCTCCTCATCTCAAGACCCTTCACTTCCTCTCACACACAGCACCCACCTTTGACAACATACACTACTCCTGCGTGTGCCCTTTGCTCTCACAACACACTCACAACACTTCTGACACCACCTGTGTGGGAGCTTTCCCCACACCCATAAGTTCTGTGCAACACCAGCTGCATGCCCTACATTGTAACTCAGTTCTGACACTGTCTACCCAGAGCTCATGTCAGACCCCACAGGTGAAGGGCTCGGCCCCTTGAGACCGCCCCTCACTTCAGATACCAATCACAAGTAGTAGGTCCCCAGGTGACCCACAACTTCTGCCTACCTTGGCTATAAATAAAATGTTCCCATGATCTCCTTCCCTTTGGATGTGGTTATTTCCCAAAAGAGCTCACAGAACTCAGGGAAACACTTATTTACATTTAGTAGTTTATGACAGGACATGATAAGGGGTACAGATGAACAGGCAGGTGAAGAGATACATAGGGCAAGGTCTAGGAGGGTTCCAAATGCAGGAGCTTCTGTCCTCGGGAAGTTGGGGTGGGTCAACCTCTGTGTGGATGTGCTTGCCAACCTGGAAACTCTCTGAACCCCAAACTATTGGGATTTTTATGAAGGCTTCACCACGGAGGCTTGATTGATTATGAACTCCATTTTCAGCCCCTCTCCACATTCTCCAAAGAAGGGAGTCTGGTGTCAGAAACATTATGCGTGTGGTAGTGGGGGAGGAAAGGAGGAGGACTAAGCTTTTCTTTAGCCATGAAAGGTAATACTCAGGTTGCAGGGATTAGGACCTGGTATAGTGGGAGGCATTATTCAGCCTGCCACAGACCAACCCTCAGCCCTCAAAGATTCAATTCCATCCCCACGTGCAACACACTCACCCTGTGTTGGGTGACATCCCCCAAGTCTCAACCTGTGACAGCATCAACTCAAGCCCCAAATCTTGTCTAAACACCATCAGTCCAAAAGTTCCAAATGTTACTGTGTGTATTGTCTTAATCAGGTAAGGGTGAGACTCTGGGCATGGTCCATCCTGGAACAAAGTTCCTCTCCATCTGTGGACCAAGAAAACTAGAAAATGAGTTATCTGTTCCCAAAATACAATTGTGGGACAGACACGAGGTAACAGGTGTACACATTCCCATTCTAAACGGGAGAAATGGAAGGAAGAACAGAGTCGCCAGCCCCAAGCAATTGGGAGCAAATCTGACTGGGCAAACTCCATTGTGTCACAAGACCCAGGAGGGATACTTTATGACTCGAGGCCCCCCAGAATCATGTTCCTTTTTTTTTTTTTAAGATTTTATTTATTTATTTGAGAGAGAGAGAGAGAGCATGAGCAGGGGGAGGGGCAGAGGGAGAAGCAGGCTCCTTGCTGAGTGAGGAGCTTAATGCGGGACTCGATCCCAGGACACTGGGATCATGACCTGAGCCAAAGGCAGACGCTTAACCAACTGAGCCACCCAGGTGCCCAGGTGTGCTACTATGTTATAAGCATACCTAGAAGCACAGAACTGTACAAAACTACCACATCTCCTCCCAGTACACGGATGTGACAAAACTACCAGGCACATTTTCTAAATCCATGATTTTCTTTTTCTTATTTATTTATTTATTTAAGAGAGAGAGAATGAGTGGGAGGGGCAAAGGGAGAAGGACACAATCTCAAGCAGACTCTCCGTTGAACATGGAGCTCGACTCGGGGCTTGATCTCACGGCTCTGAGATCATGACCTGAGCCACTTAACCGACTGAGCACCCCTGGTGCCCTCATGTTCCTTTTTCTTGAAGGGTAGCACATGCTTGCAGCTGAGCAGATTTACCAGCCTGCTTCCTGCCTGTAGAACGCAGGGAGTCTGAGAGCCTTCTCTCATGGAATCCTCTGTCCCTTTCAGTGGCTAAGGGGACCCACACATCACACATCTGGTCTCTCCAATACCAGCAAGTGGTTTTCCAGCCACAACTGTGGCCTCCTCTCCAGACTCTGCTTTCTGGGCAGTGAGCAAATCTCCTAATTTTAGCATCTTTTGCAATCTGGATAGCCTGAGAGTTTCCCAAGTCATCAAGTCTTGGCTCTTTTTTTTTTTTTTAGTTTATTTAGTTAAGCAAATCTCTACCCCCGAGATGGGGCTCAAACTCATGACCCTGAGATCAAGAGCCACATATTCTACCAACTAAGCCAGCCAGGTGCTCCAAATGTTGGCTCTTTTTATTTTAACAGTTCTCCCCCTCAGTGTATCTGTTACCTCTTCATTTTACTGTAAGCAGAACTTTTTTTTTTTTTTTACAAATATTATCTTTTATATATATTGAATTCCCAACTTAAAAATCTTCCCATGAACACAACTCCAGGGCCAGATGGTTTCCCTGGTAAATTCCATCCAGCATTTAAGGAAAAAATAATGCCAATCTCACCCAAACCCTTTCAGAAAACAAAGGAGGAAGGAGTGGTTTCTAATCGGTTTGATGATGCCAGCAACAATCTTGAAACCAAAATATGACAGAGATGCTACGAGAAAAGAAGATCACAGACCAATACCCCTCGTGAACATGGATACATACATCTTTTTTTAAAGATTTTTATTTATTTATTTGTCAGAAAGAGAGCAAGCGAGTGAGCACAAGCAGGGGGAGCGGCAGGCAGAGCAGACAGAAGAGAAGCAGGCTCCCGATTGAGCAAGGAGCCCAATGTGGCACTTGATCCCCGGACCCTGGAATCATGACCTGAGCCAAAGGCAGATGCTTAAACAACTGAGCCACATAGGCATCCCGGATACATACATCTTTAATAAAATATTAACAAATGGAACCCAGCAATATATAAAAAAAACAACACATAATTCTGAATGGGATTTATCCTATGGGTGCAAAGCTGGTATCATATGGGAAATCAATTGTCCTTCATTGTATAAACAGAATAAAGAAGAAAAACCATGTGACCATCTCAGTAGATGTAGAAAAAGAATTTGAAAAATTCAATACTCATTCATAATAAAAATCTCAGAAAATTAGGAATATGAGACAATTTCCTCATTCTTTTTTTTTTTTTTTTAAGATTTTATTTAATTATTTGACAGAGACACAGCGAGAGAGGGAACACAAGCAGGGGGAATGGGAGAGGGAGAAGCAGGCTTTCTGCTGAGCAGGGAGCCCGATGTGGGGCTCGAACCCAGGACCCTGGGATCATGACCTGAGCCGAAGGCAGACGCTTAACGACTGAGCCACCCAGGCGCCCCCAATTTCCTCATTCTGATAAACACTATGAAAAACCTATAGCTAATAAAGGTAAAATATTGAATATTTTCCCTTAAGACTGGGAAGAAGGCAAGAGTGTCTATTCTTAATTCTATTCAGCCTTGTGCTGGAGCTCCTAATGATTGCAATCAGGCAAAGAAAAATAAATACAAGGCATACACATTAGAAAAGAAAGACAAAAACCATATCTGCATCTGACATAACCATCTATAAGGCATCTACAAAATAACCACTAGAACTAGTGACTTTAGTAAAATCACATAATACAAAGTCAACATACAAAAATTAAGTGTATTTTTATATACTTACAGCAAGCAATTAAAAATGAAAATTTTTAAATCCCTTTTTTTTTTAGATTTTATTTATTTATTTGACAGAGAGAGAGAGAGCAGGAACACAAGCAGGGGGAGTGGGAGAGGGAGAAGCAGGCTTCCCACTGAGCAGGGAGCCCGATATGGGACTCGATCCCAGGACTCTGGGATCATGACCTGAGCTGAAGGCAGACGCTTAATGACTGAGCCACCCAGGCACCCTTAAAATCCCTTTTTAATAACATCCAGAACAAGAAAAAAGTACTTCAGAAAAAATTTATCAAAATACATGCAAGAACTCTACCATGGGAACCACATGACAATCATGAGAAAATTCAAGAAAACCCACATAAATGGAGAAATGTATCATGTTTATGGATTGGAAGATGCTGATTCTCTTCAAAATTGTCTATAAACTCAAAGTCATACCAATTACAGTCTCAATTAAATAGAAATCTTTTTTGGTAGAAACTGACAGGTTGATTTAAAAAAAATCGTAATGGAGAGGCACCTGGGTGGCTTAGTCAGTTGAGCATCCAACTCTGATCCCAGGGTCGTGAGATCCAGCCTGTCATTGGGCTCCATGCTGGGCATGGAGCCTGCTTGGGATTCTCTCTCTCCTTCTCCCTCTGCCCTTCCACCAGCTGGCATGCATAAACACGCGTACTCTCTCTCTCTCTCTCAAAAAAAATATATATATAATGGAAATATAAAGAACCTAGAATAGCCAAAACAATCTTGAAATAGAACCACTGATTTCAAGACATCTATAAAGCTATAGTAACCAAGACAGGATGGTATTGGCATATAGGCAAATGGATCAGAGATCTACAGAATAGAGTCCAATAGATGATAATCGATTGATGCCAAGGTAATTCAATAGGGAAAGGAAAGTCTTTTCAACAAATGGTGCTGGAACTATTGGATAAATGTATGGGAAAAAATGAACCTGGTCCTCTATCTCATAGACTTAAATGTAAATGCTAACACTATATAGCTTCTAGAAAAAATTTAAATGATTATTTTCATGACCTTCGAAAAAGGAAAGTTTTCTCAGAGCAGACACATACACAAAAACATTAAACATAAAATTAAAATTGATTAAACTGGACGTTTTTCAATGAAAAATTTCTGCTTATTGAAAGACATCATTAATAAAACAAAAGGATAAGTCAGATTGTTGGAAAATATGTGCAATATATATGTTTGACAAAAGACCTATATCCAAAATACATAAAGGACTCCTACAAATAACAAAAACACAAACAACCCAGTTAAAAATGGGCAAAAGATTTGACCAGATACCTAACAAAAGAAGATATAGAAATGGCTAAAAAGGGCATGAAAAGATGTCCAACATCATTAGTCTCCAGGGAAATGCAAATTAAAACCACAAGGAGATACCATTTGCCACCCTCGAGAATGACTAAAATTAAAGAGAGTGACGATGGCAGATGTAGTGAGGGTGCCAAGCAACTGGAACTCTCGGAGGGTAAAACGAAAACTTGGAAAACGTACACACCCATCTGTCCTATGACCCAGTACTTCTGTTCCTAAATATTTATACAAGAGAAATAAAACATACTGTCTCCATTTTATGTTCCCACCAACAGTGCACAAAGGTGGCAATTTCTCTCTCTTTCTCCTTGCATTCTGTCTTTCATAGTAGCCTTTGTCATGTGTATGAGGTAAGGTGCATTTTTACTTTGTAAGCTTTTATTAAAAGCCTGGTGTCTTTCGGTCACAATATCTGTTTTCTCTTCAGTCCTAAGTAGGCACTTCACTGTTTATCTGTATATTTTTTTTCTCAAAAGGTGCTTCCCTCTCCAATTTCAGAGTAACTGAGTTCAGACGGGAGGACAATTTTGCCGGCAGAGACACCTGCCTGCAGGGACAGTGCCTGGACCAACGTAGCCAAACTTCCCGGTTTGGAAGGTCCCCTCTTGCGCCATTCCTGAGTGTCTGTGCCAAAGTTCTGTGCTCCCCCCAAGAGAAGGGCATTCGCAGACAGATGGCACCTGGATGTATTTACGTGTGAGAATGTCATGAGTGAGAATCTAGTGGTAGCCTTAATCTCACTGAGAAATAAGGAGAAACCACCTTAAACTGTGCTCCTTGGTTTACTAACTGCCACGTGATTTTAGAATGCACTGCTGTGATGTCTACTGTTTACAACTGCCGCCTGGGTTCCTGCCTGGCTGCCTGGCCCATGGGCTCTGTGTCCCCAGCTCCTCAGCCCCTGAGCCGCGCCAGGAAGCAGCTTCTCTCCCACTAGAGGGGAGCCAGCTCCTTTGTCCAGATCCCTTCTTGGCAACCCAGGGAGGCCTCTTGCTCCTTCCTGCAGGTTGAGCCGGGCTTCTGGGGTCTATATTTAGGCCCTTTATATCAACCTTGGGCAGTCAGGCCCTGAGACTCCACTGAGTCAGGGAACACACGTTCCCTCTCGGGGACCTTGGCCCTGACCCTCTCAGGGGAAGCAGGCTGCCAGAGTGAGTAAACAGACCACCCTCCCCAGCCCACACAAGGCCTGTGGCTGAAAAGAGGTGCGCCTCTAACCTCCTCAAATTGCGAGTTCCCAAAATTAAAGTACAGTTTTGAAATAAAAGAAAAACGGCGATGTCTCAAGGAAAGTATTTTCACAGGCTCTGCCTTCTTCTGTGCTACTTCCTAAAAGTCAAGGTGGTATGCAAGGCACAGGAAATCCCCCACTCTGCTCCCTCACTCGATGGCATGGCCTCCTGGTGGCACTGGGACCACGCAGGCTTTCAGAACCACCGGTGAAAAGAGCAGACGCCCAGGCCCCGCCCTTGGAGGTTCCAACTCAATAGGCACAGGATGTGGCCCCAAGAATCTGCTTTTTGGGCAAACACCTCATTTGATTCTCAGATAATCCTTTGAGAAACTTTCCACTGGGCTCCTGTCCTGCAGTGTCATTTGCTTAATCTGAAGAGTTCAAATGTAAATTCTGTGTTCCAAGAGGGAAAGACCCATGCAGGAGTGGCTGAAATCTTAATATTTCAGTGAGAGACCTTGTCTCTCGTGTAATGATTGGCCTCCCCAGCAGGCCCCCATCTCAGGTCTGGGATGTGGGGTCTCCCAGAAGCCCCCACCTCAATTCTGATCCCCTGCTTTCCATTCAAGACCCTACTTTTTTTTTTTTTAAGATTTATTTATTTATTTGAGAGAGGGAGAATGAGTAGGAGGGGCAGAGGGAGAGGGAGAGAGACTCTCCAGCAGACTTGTGGCCCAACGCGGAGCATGACGTGGGGCTTGATTTCATGACCCTAAGATCAGGACCTTAGCCAAAACCAAGAGTCGATTGCTCAGCCAACTGAGCCCCACAGGCACCCTGCTCTGCCTCCTACTCCTGACGCTTTGTGACACAACCCCCCCACCCCCCGCCTGGCAGCTTTCTAAATTGCTGTCATTTATTTCACGGAGCTCTTGGAAAAACCTGCACTCCTGGGACAGAAACCCCCGATGAGCATCTGGCTGTGCCTCTCCCTCCTGAATATCAGGGCTTCTCTCAACTCCACACACGTGCACACACGAGCTTGCACAGGCCCGCTCGCCCACGCACGCCCCCCCACCAGCGGCCCCCAGTCGAGCACCAGCTCAGGAGCACCAACGGCAGACATCCACGACAGTGATCACGCAGGACAGAGAGGTCTGGGCTTGCAGGTAAGGGGGCTCCCAGGGTGGCCTGGCCCTAAAGCAGGCAGACCATTGGGGCTCAGGGTTTCAGACTTTGGCCTTGCATGCTGGAAACTATCTTGCCCATGGCTCCATGGTGCTGGGAGTCATGGACGCTCACAAAAAACCAATGTGCTAAGCCATCTCACTTACAGTGAGAAATGAGATCGGATGCTTCCAGCAGCCCAATCAACTCACTAGGCAGGGGCGGGGATGGGGCCTTTCCTGGGCGACCATGGCTCATAACAAGTGTGGTGGGAAGTGGGATTCCAGTGCACGTGGTCTCTGCTTGCATTTAGTCAGAGTGGATATTTAGCCAAAATGCCCTTCGTGTCGGTTCTTAATGGCTGGAGTCTGTTTTGATTGGTGCCTCTGCCATTTCAGCTAAATATTCTGAATATCACCTTTAACCATAGGTACACATACAGCTGCTAGAAGAGTCCAAATTACTAGCAGCTGGACTGACGATCATCCCCTCATTAGGCTTCAGGAGGTTCTGCACTCTGGTTGATTACCAGCATCTAGCACATAGTACGTGCTCAATGGCACATAGTAGGCGCTCCTGATGTTGAGCTCAGTGGAGCAACAATGCCTGGGTGGGCTCTGCCACATTTGCTGCTGTGTTTCCCTTTCCTGGGCCTCTGTGGGTGACCACTCTCCAAAATGGGACATTCTTTCTTTGCATACAGCAGGTCCTCCCAGGAGGGACACTGTCTCTGGGTTGACCTTGCTGACTCAACAACCAGTATTTTACGGAGCCCCCCTTCTATATGCCAGGTTTGGGGCATACCGCAATGAATAGCCCTGCTGGGGTCAAGTGTGAAGAACCAGTCAGGTATTAAACACGAGTGTAGGGCCGCCTGGGGGACTCAGTCAGTTAAGCGGCTGCCTTCGGCTCAGGTCATGATCCCAGGGTTCTGGGATCGAGCCCCACATCGGGCTCCATGCTCAGTGGGAAGCCTGCTTCTCCCTCTCCCACTCCCCCTACTTGTGTTCCCTCTCTCGCTGTCTCTCTGTCAAATAAATAAATAAAATCTTAAAAAAAAAAAAAAACAAAACAAAATCACGAGAGTAGAATGGATGGGAAAGGACCAGGGTTATGGGCGCACAGGGTGGAGGAGGAATGGGGGTGTTCCAGCTGAGACTCGGACTCATTAGGTGAAGGGAAAGGAGGCCAGGGTGGGGGGTGGTGGGGCGATGATGGGTAACCCACGCAGAGCAAACAGCATTTGCAGACTCGGATACTGGAAAGAGTATGTCTTTTGTCCTTCGTGTGGAGAGCAGGGCGCATGAGCTGAGGAGGTGGGCTGTGGTGGGGACGCAGGCACCACACAGACCTCTGACTCCAAGGAGCAAATTGACCCGGAGCTCCAGCTACAACAGTCTAAATCCCTCGCGAAGCAGCCTCCTGTCTGTCCCCGGGCAGTGACTGAATGCTTGGGGGGGGTGGGAGGGAGATGGGGGGGAGGGCGGGCTCAGTCCCAGGAGCCAGTCTGCTCAGGGACCTGCTTGGCTCAAAGACCATGCAAGTGGTTTTGCAGAGCCTTCCTGGGACCTCACAGAAGTGCAGGACACTGTACCCTCCCTTCTCCCCCCCTCCCCTGCCCTGATGGCTCTCCAGCCTCCCCCAGCTCCCTCTCCCATTTCTCTCACAGATGTTTCCCCAAAGAAGACCCTTGCATGTTTAATCCTAACCTGATTTCTGCTTCTGGGAGGATCTGGACTAACACAGGCTCTATCCTAACACTAATGGTACCTCAACTGCTTTCAGTAAGGGAGATTTTATATGGAAAACAACAGTCTGGCTGCAGGGTGGAGTATTCGGTAGGAGGGGACAGGACCAGGTACAGGAAAGGCCATTAGGAGGCTGTCACAGTGGTCCAGATAAGATGCCTTGGCTGTGGGGTGGCAGTGGGGATTCTAACTGTCTTTGGCTTTGGGGATATTTAGGAAAATGAAATGGTGCTTGGCAATGACTTGAAGGTGCACCGTGAGGGAGGGAGAGGCTGAGGGTGAGTCTCAAGGGGGAGCAAGCTGGTGATTGGCTGTTGTGTTCCAGCTCTGCTTCGGGGGAAAAATACAGCATCTGGCCAATAGAAAGATGAGCTCTGCCATCCATCAGGACATCTCACTGTCCCCCCCAACTACCTGGGTGAAACGCCCCTTGGGAACATCCACCACCATTGGCTTGAGTTCATGCTCACCAAACAGCCTTCTGTTTGACCACCCAGACGTTCAGAGACCAGGCAGAACCCCCCATACCCCCTAGAAAGGAATAGGGCCAATTAAGAATGAATAAATGAATTCACTGACATTCTAGTTTATTCAACAATGTCCTGGGTGTCTGATGATCCTGAGTCACTCTCTCCAAATTTGTTCAGTTCTGGAACACTGGCATGGATGGAAACTGGACCCTCAGCCAGAGGAATTTTGCTCACAAAGGTCTTTCTGGAGACAGCCTGCTGGCCTTGTAGGATTTGGTAGGGTGATGAATGGCCCCCAAAGAGGTCCATATCGTAATCCCCCGAACCTGTGACTCCTTACCTGACCTGGTACAAAGGACTTTGCAGATGTGATTACATTAAGGACCTTGAGGTGGGGTGATTATCTGGGTGGGGCCAATGTGATCACAAGGGTCACTGAAGGAGGGACAAGGAGGACCAGGATAGTGGGAGATGTACCATGGTGGCCAGAGGATGGAGGGAGATGAGAAAGGAGCCATGCATCAAGGAGTGCAGGTAGTCTCTGGAAGCTGGCAAAGATGGAGAGACAGAGTTTCCACCAGAGCCTCTGGAAGAAACACCAGCCGGCATACCCTTGGTTTTATCCCCGTGACACTGATTTCAAAACTCCGATCGCCAGAAATATAAGATAATACACGTGTGTTATTTTAAGCTGCTAAGTGTGTAGTAAGTTGCTACAGCGGTCACAAGAAACTAAGATACACAGCAGCTGCACCACCTCACCTTTTCGAGAGACAACAAAGAGCGGATTTCAAATGAATGAAGGAATGAATTGTATCTAATAACATATGGATATATAATAAATAAATGATACATACAATGTCTATTTCCAGGCCACAGTGACTAAAATGAGGGACCGTGTAGAATGCTTAGCAACTTTTCTAGAAACACCTTTCCTAGTTTTAGAGACCTTCAGGCCAGAACTACATTTCCCAGGATCCCTTGCAGCTAAGACACGGCATGGGACCTGGCCCCCACCAATCAGACCTTTGTGAGAAAGCTCCTGGAGGAATTCTTTCCTAAGCTCTCAGGACAGCAGGGGGGCCCGAGGTTACAGCACCTGCACTCACTGGGAAAATGATGTGGGTGTTGTTCCAGGCTCTAGGGCCTCCAGGCCTGATTTTCTGGCCTTCCTGGAGATTCTGTAAGCCACGCAGTCTCCTTCAATAAGTCGGTTTGCTACTTCCCCTTACGGTGTGGAGTTTCTCTTTGCAAATAAGGACTCTGGTTGCCACCTCGCCTCATGGCGCAGTATAGTAAGGAGCCTGTCGATTTCAGCAGCTAGCAGGTGAAGTGTTCTGCTTTTCCAGCTGGACAGAACCGCTCCGTAAAACGAGGTGAGGGACCTCATCCTAATTCCAGCTGCAGAGCCTCACGGCAGGCCCGGAGCAGCTGGTCCTCTTTATGCCTGGAGTGGCCGACGAGAGAGACCCAGGCCTGATCACAAGAGAGAGGAAAGCCCCAGGTGGGCCCCTCTGGGCAAGGCGCAGGTCCCTGGCATGCTTTCCTCAGATATCGCGGAGGGAGCTGCTGGAAGCATCTTTCAGAGCCACTAGTCCTAGGGGTAGCAAGTCCCCGTGTCCGGTTTGGGGAGCAGTGCCTGAGGTGTTGCTAACTTTGCTGGGCGGGGGGAGCCATCAGGGTTGAGGCAGCCAGATGCTGCCACTTCCAGGAGTTCGTGCTCCGGGGGACACTGTCAGGAGTATGACCGATGTGCCTTCCCCTTTGGGTCAGCTTCCCATAAAGTCATCCTCCCCTTCTGGACTCTGTCAGGATTAGTCCTTGGTGTTTCGGAGCCACTGACAATTTATAAGCACTTTGGAAACCGGAGGAATTGTGTGAGTGTCTCTGCGAATGAGACTTCACACTGCCTTCACTCCCAAGAATGCTCTGGAAGCCCTGAACAGAGAGCGTTGACCGGAAAACTAAATGTTACACAGAGGTTTTTGAGAGTTAAAAAGCATTTAAAGAGGGGTTAACAAATAGTTAATGGACATGCAGGAAGGCCTAGGAATTTTAGCTACTATGAAATCAAACCCACATCTGGAAATGATCCCACAGCCTCCAGGGAATGCTCTTTTGTTTTCTTGGACCTTACAAGGGGCAAGCCTGGTGGTGGTTTTATATATGGCTTCACTGAAAGAATACTAATCCCAGGGAAGTTTTTTTTCATTACAAAATACTGTGGAGGAGAGATGTTTGGCTTACCATTGCCTAGATCCACCCTTCAATATTTTTATTCCTTTGGCCTGAGGCTAAAACATCCTAATCCAGTGTCTTTAGAAGGGTAAATGTGAACACCTTGCCAATAATTAATAATTTAATAATAATGAATATAGATATGTGATCAGAATTTTTCCAACATCCCTTTCACAGAATAATTTCCCAAGAAATGAATTTTAACAGTTGTGTTTTAGGGGCACCTGCGTGGCTCAGTCAGTAAAGCATCTGCCTTCGGCTCAGGTCCATGATCTCAGGGTCCTTAGGTACCGCATCTGGCTCCCTGCTCAGTGGAGAGTCTGCTTCTCCCTCTTCCCCTCCCTCCTGCTCGTGATCTCTCTCTCTCTCTCTCTCAAATAAATAAATAAATAATCTAATAGTTGTGTTTTAATGGGTGGGGGTGGGGGTACATGAGGACATTAACTGATAAGTCAATTACGCTTAGGGAAAAACCGATCCCTCACAGGGAGCCCTTTGTAGGGGAAAGCTAGAATGATGTCTTGGGCACACCCTCCTTTCCTTAATGGCCTGTGTGCTTGATTCATTACCCTAAGACATTTAGCCCCAGAGAGGGTTTGGCTTGGGCCTGACCTTACAAGTTAGAAGTTCAAGTAAAATTCTGATAATAACTAAGATTAGCACCCATCACAATACAAAAATCAGTGGTCCATGTAAAATTGCGCTTTGCTGACATGCTTGTAATAAATTGCAACCATTGCAGATGTGGATACAGTGAGTTCTATCTGAGCAACGACTTCTACTTAACACTTGTTTTCCCAAGTGCATGTTCATTTACAGGAGTCTTTAAAGAAGGTCTCCAGCTCCGGGCCCAACCAACCACTTGGTGTATGCAGTAAACACAGGAGACCCAGGGCACCCTTCCCAACCGAGGGTGGGTGATGCCTCTCCTGTTCCCACAGCCAGCCAACTCACCCAGGGGCAAGGATCCCAGTCCTTCCCATTCCTGTAGCAACATCATTACTTTTCTGATAGGCATTCTTGGCCAGCCTCTGGACCCCTCAAGAAAAACCAAACACTGTTCCCTCTCCTGCTCACCCTAGACACTCTCTTTCCTCGAAGCTGGGTCTCAGAGCCTGGCTGTCCTTGGCCCTGTCTCCATGTGCCCAGCTGAGATGCATTTGGCAGTCGGAACTCAATGCATCCATCCATGCACCTCACCCCCAGGTCCTTGAAGACAACCCTTCTGGACACTCAGAACCCAAACAATGTGCAAACTTTACTTGGAACCCCAGCTTTGCAGGATCCTGGCTCCTGAAGTTCTTAGGAAGTCCCTGGAGCAATATGCAAAGGTCACTAATTTGTTTTTCTCCAATGCTGGCACCCATTTAATTCCAAGATGGTCTAACATGGAGTGACCCACACATTGTGTTGTTTGTTTCTGCTTTGAGGTGACCCCAGCCCTTCCTGCACCCCAAGAAGCAGGATGTAGTCACTCTTCAATAATCTATGAAATACCAAGAATCACCTACTCAACATTCTGCAAATGATAGTGAATGTTTTTAAGTACAATTGCAGCAGGAGGACATGGTAAAGTTAACTGTATCCTGATTTGGACCAAACAAAACATCCGCTTTAGCCCTGTGCTTCCTTTCCCTCACCGAAGGAATTTGCTATTGTTTGTAAATAGAGTATACTCCTAGCACCCCTTCATTTATTTTTTTATTTTTTTTTAAATTTTATTATGTTATGTTAGTCACCATACAATACATCATTACACCATTTTGATATGGTGATCCACAATCCATTGTTTTCGTATAACACCCAGTGCTCCATGCAGTACATGCCCTCCTTAATACCCATCATCGGGCTAACCAATCCCCCCTCCCCCCTCCCCTCTAAAACCCTGTTTGTTTCTCAGGTCCATAGTCTCTCATGGTTCATCTCTCCCTCCAATTCCCCCCCGCCCATTTTTCCCTTCCTTCTCTTAATGTCCTCCATGTTATTCCTTATGTTCCACAAATAAGTGAAACCATATGATAATTGACTTTCTCTGCTTGACTTATTTCACTTAGCATAATCTCCTCCAGTCCCATCCATGTTGATGTAAAAGTTGGGTATTCATCTTTTCTGATGGCTGAGTAATATTCCATTGTATATATGGACCACATCTTCTTTGTCCATTCATCTGTTGAAGGGCATCTCGGCTCTTTCCACAGTTTGGCTATTGCGGACACTGCTGCTATGAACATTGGGGTGCATATGGCCCTTCTTTTCACTACATCTGTGTCTTTGGGGTAAATACCCAGTAGTGCAATTGCTGGGTCATAGGGTAGCTCTATTTTTAAATTTTTGAGGAACCTCCACACTGTTTTCCAAAGTGGCTGTACCAACTTGCATTCCCACCAACAGTGTAAGAAGGTTCCCCTTTCTCCACAACCTCTCCAACATTTGTTGTTTCTTTCCCTGTCCATTTTTGCCATTCTAACTGGTGTAAAGTGGTATCTCAGTGTGGTTTTGATTTGGATTTCCCTGATGGCTAATGATGATGAACATTTTTTCATGTGTCTGTTAGCCATTTGTATGTCTTCTTCAGAGAAGTGTCTGTTCATCTCTTCTGCCCACTTTTTGACTTGATTATTTGTTTTTTGGGTGTTGAGTTTGAGAAGTTCTTTATAGATTTTGGATACCAGCCCTTTATCTGTAGTGTCATTTGCAAATATCTTCTCCCATTCTGTGGGTTGCCTCTTTGTTTTGTTGACTGTTTCCTTTGCTGTGCAGAAGCTTTTTATCTTGATGAAGTCCCAAAAGTTCATTTTTGCTTTTGTTTCACTAGCTTTTGGAGATGTATCTTGAAAGAAGTTGCTGTGGCCGATGTCAAAGAGGTTACTGCCTATGTTCTCCTCTAGGATTTTGATGGATTCCTGTCTCACATTGAGGTCTTTCATCCACTTTGAGTTTATCTTTGTGAATGGTGTTAGAGAATGATCGAGTTTCATTCTTCTGCATGTGGCTGTCTAATCTTCCCAGCACCATTTATTGAAGAGACTGTCTTTTTTCCATTGCATGTTTTTTCCTGCTTTGTCAAAGATTATTTGACCATAGAGTTGAGGGTCCATATCTGGGTTCTCTATTCTGTTCCATTGGTCTGTATGTCTGTTTTTGTGCCAGTACCATGCTGTCTTGGTGATCACTGCTTTGTAATATAGCTTGAAATCAGGCAACATGATGCCCCCAGCTTTGTTTTTCTTTTTCAACATTTCCTTGGCGATTCGGGGTCTTTTCTGATTCCATACAAATTTTAGGATTGTTTGTTCCAGCACTTTGAAAAATGTCATTGGAATTTTGATCGGGTTGGCATTGAAGGTATAGATTGCTCTGGGTAGCATAGACATTTTAACAATGTTTATTCTTCCAATCCATGAGCATGGAATATTTTTCCATCTTTTTGTGTCTTCTTCAATTTCTTTCATGAGTGTTTTGTAGTTCCTAGAGTATAGATCCTTTACCTCTTTGGTTAGGTTTATTCCGAGGTATCTTATGGTTTTTGGTGCTATTGTAAATGGAATCGTTTCTGTAATTTCTCTTTCTACAGTTGCGTTGTTAGTGTATAAGAAAGCAACTGATTTCTGTGCATTGATTTTGTATCCTGCTACATTACTGAATTGCTGGATGAGTTCTAGTAATTTGGGGGTGGAGTCTTTTGGGTTTTCCACATAAAGTATCATGTCGTCTGCAAAAAGAGAGAGTTTGACTTCTTCTTTGCCAATTTGAATACCTTTTATTTCTTTTTGTTGTCTGATTGCTGTTGCTAGGACTTCTAGTACTATGTTGAACAATAGTGGTGAGAGTGGGCACCCTTGACGTGTTCCTGATCTTAAGGGAAAGGCTCTCAGCTTTTCCCCATTGAGGATGATATTCGCTGTGGGTTTTTCATAGATGGATTTTATGAGCTTGAGGAATGTTCCCTCTATCCCTATACTCTGGAGAGTTTTAATCAGGAAAGGATGTTGTATTTTGTCAAATGCTTTTTCTGCATCAATTGAGAGGACCATATGGTTCTTCTCCCACCTCTTATTAATGTGTTCTATCACACTGATTGATTTGCGAATGTTGAACCACCCTTGCATCCCGGGGATAAATCCCACTTGGTCGTGGTGGATGATCCTTTTAATGTATTTTTGGATCCTATTAGCTAGGATTTTGTTGAGGATTTTGGAATCCATATTCATCAGGGCTATCAGTCTGAAATTCTCCTTTTTGATGGGGTCTTTGCCTGGTTTGGGGATTAAGGTAATGCTGGCCTCATAGAATGAGTTTGGAAGTTTTCCTTCTGTTTCTATTTTTTGAAACAGCTTCAGTAGAATAGGTATTATTTCTTCTTTGAATGTTTGGTAGAATTCCCCAGGGAATCCATCAAGCCCTGGACTCTTGTTTTTTGGGAGGTTTTTGATCACTGCTTCAATCTCGTTACTGGTTATTGGCCTATTCAGGTTGTCAATTTCTTCCTGTTTCAGTCTTGGCAGCTTATGGGTTTCCAGGAAGACCTCCATTTCATACAGATTGCTCAGTTTATTGGCATATAGTTGTTGATAATAATTTTTGATAATTGTTTCTATTTCCTTGGTGTTGGTCATGATCTCTCCCCTTTCATTCATAATTTTATTAATTTGGGTCCTTTCTCTCTTCTTTTGGATAAGTCTGGCCAGTGGTTTATCAATCTTATTAATTCTTTCAAAGAACCAACTTCTAGTTTCATTGATCTGATCTACTGTGTTTCTGGTTTCTAATTCATTGATTTCTGCTCTAATTTTAATTATTTCTCTTCTAATGCGTGGCTTAGGCGTCATTTGTTGCTTTTTCTCTAGTTCTTTAAGGTGTAGAGTTAGTTGGTGAATTCGGGATTTTTCTATTTTTTTGAGTGAGGCTTGGATGGCTATGTATTTCCCCCTTAGGACCGCCTTTGCAGTATCCCATAGGTTTTGGACTGATGTGTTGTCGTTCTCATTGATTTCCATGAATTGTTTAAGTTCTTCTTTGATTTCTTGGTTGACCCAAACATTCTTGAGCAGAGTGGTCTTTAGCTTCCAAGTGTTTGAATTTCTGCCAAATTTTTTCTTGTGATTGAGTTCCAGTTTTAGAGCATTGTGGTCTGAGAATATGCAGGGAATAATCTCAATCTTTTGGTATCAGTTGAGACAGATCCAGTATATGGTCTATTCTGGAGAAAGTTCCATGTGCGCTCGAGAAGAATGAGTATTCTGTTGTTTTAGGGTGGAATGTTCTGTATATATCTATGAGGTCCATCTGGTCCAATGTATCATTCAAAGCTCTTGTTTCCTTGTTGATTTTCTGCTTACATGATCTGTCCATTGCTGAGAGTGGAGTATTGAGGTCTCCTACAATTAACGTATTGTTATCAATATGACTCTTTATTTTGGTTAACAGTTGGCTTATGTAGATGGCTGCTCCCATGTTGGGGGCATAGATATTTACAATTGTTAGATCTTCTTGTTGGATAGACCCTTTAAGAATGATATAGTGTCCTTCTGTGTCTCTTATTACAGACTTTAGTTTAAAGTCTAATTTGTCTGATATAAGAATTACTACCCCAGCTTTCTTTTGAGGTCCGCTGGCATGGAAGATAGATCTCCATCCCTTCACTTTCAGTCTGGATGTATCTTTAGGTTCAAAATGAGTCTCTTGTAGACAGCATATGGATGGGTCCTGTCTTTTTATCCAATCTGCAACCCTGTGCTGTTTTATGGGAGCGTTTAGGCCATTTACGTTGAGAGTGATTATTGAAAGATATGAATTAATTGTCATCATGTTACCTGTGAAGACGTTGTTTTTATAGATTGTCCCTGTAAATTTCTGTTGTAGATCACTCTTGGGGTCTTTCTCCTTTTATAGAACCCCCCTTAATATTTCTTGCAGGGCCGGCTTAGTGGTCACATATTCTTTCAACTTCTGCCGGTCGTGGAAGCTCTGCATCTCTCCATCCATTCTAAATGAAAGCCTTGCCGGATAAAGTATTCTTGGCTGCATGTTCTTCTCATTTAGTACCCTGAATATATCTTGCCAGGCCTTTCTGGCTTGCTAGGTCTCTGTGGATAGGTCTGACGTTATTCTGATGTTCCTCCCTCTGTACGTAAGGAATCTCTTCCCCCTAACTGCCCTTAAGATAGTTTCCTTGGTTCTAAGATTTGCAAGTTTTACTATTACATGCCGGGGTGTTGGCCTGTTTTCCTTGATCTTAGGAGGGGTCCTCTCTGCCTCTAGGACTCGCACGTTTGTTTCATTCCCCAGATTAGGGAAGTTCTCAGCTACGATTTGCTCAAATACATCTTCTAGCCCTCTCTCTCTCCACTCCCTCCAGGATTCCAAATATTCTGACATTGGAACGCCTCATGGTGTCACTTATTTCTCTGATTCTATTTTCATGGATTCTGAGTTGTTTTTCCCTGGCCTCCTCTTTTGCCTTTTTATCTATTATACTGTCTTCCAGATCGCTTATTCTCTCTTTTGTCTCAGTTACCCTAGCTGTTAGATTATCTAGATTGGGTTGGATCTCATTGATAGCATTTTTAAGTTCTGCCAGTTCAGCTTTCATTTTTGCCCTTAGAGACTCTATGTTGCCATTAATTGATTTCTCCATTCTAGCCATTGTCTTCACAATTGCTAGCCTGAATTCCATCTCCGACATCTTGGTTATATCTGCAACCATTTGTAAATCTGCAGCATAAATCATAATCTCTGAGTCTTCTCTGTTTTGGGGGCTCCTCCTCCTAGTCATTCTGTTGATGGGTGTTTGAGGGAATGTATAGAGTCCAAATTATTGACCAGAACCCAAGCAAGATGCACCTGTTTTCTTGGGACCTTAGGGTTGCTGGCCTCTTGTTTTCCCAGCCTGTTTTCTGTGGGAGGGGCCTGCCGTGCTGTTACTCAGGCAACCCTGTTTGGGCGGAGTTGCCCTGCGCCCCTGTGGCAGGGGATGGGTTCAGTGGGAATCAGTTTTTGGGGCTTTTGTTCTCTGGCGCCTTTCCCTGGTGGCTTTCCGCATCTCTTCCGCGAGTCAGAGCAGAAGAGACCGTTTCCAACCCTCTGCCTCAGAGCAGAGAGACCGCAGTCTGTTCTTCAGTGAGCTCTCCAGACCACACTGTCTCCATTTCTGTCTGTGCTGCTATAAACTGCAGCGTCCTGGGTTGTGTGCTCCCAGTCCTGCCTCCAGGTCGGGGCACGTCTCTGCCCTTTGTGCTTCTAAAACCACCAGCTGCTCCCAGTTCGCACGCACGCACGCTACTCCGCCGCTTGGGGTCCTGTCCCAGGGACTGCAGTTCGCGTGGGCGCGACTCCGCCGCTGGGGGTTTCCACCCCGGAGGTTGCAGTTCACCGGCGGGACCCCGGCGCACCGGGTTTCCGTCTCGGAGGCTGCAGTTCGCGTGCACGCGACCATTGCTCTGGGTTTCTGTCGGGCGGCTGCGGTTTGCGTGTGTGCGATCCCACTGGTCTGGTCCTCCACCCAGGGGGCTGCCCTAAAGTCCTTTCCTGACGCTACCGGTCTGCGAGTCTGTGCCCGTCCGCAGCGCGCGAGGCTGTCACTCACCGGCGGTGTAGGATCCCCACAGCCAGGCACCCTCCCGCTGCTGTTTATCCTCCGATATCTGCCCGCAGAATCACGGCTCTCCGCTTTGTACCTCAAAACCAACCGCCTGCGATATTCTGTTTGTAGAGATCCAGATCTTCTTACATCTCAGGCTGGTTTCGTGGGTGCTCAGAGTGGTCTGGTAGATATCCAGCTCAATTCTGGGGACCAGTTGAAATAGGGTCCCCTACTCCTCCGCCATCTTTCCCCCCTCCACACCCCTTCATTTAACCACATTTCAAAACTTAGCCTTAGCTGTTCTGATGTTCTGACTGGTCTTAGCAGGTCAGTTTTGCTTTTTTTTTGTTTTGTTTTAACCCATTCTATTGAGGTATAGTTTACATACAATAAAATGCACCTGTTTTAAGTATTCAGTTCAATGAGTTTTGGCAAATGTATACACCTGTGCAACCACCACCATACTCAAGATATAGAATATTTTCCATCACCCCAAAAATTCTCAGGCCCCTTTCCTGTCACCTCTTTCCCCACCCCCAGCTCCAGGCAACCACTGATGTGCTTTCTGTCACTATAGACTCATTTTGAAGGACTCTGATTTTAATGAGAATATATTGTAGTAAAAAAAGTGGAGTTCTACATATCTGCTCAACACCCTCCCTGTAAGTGGACCACATGAGACAATTTAACCTTGAAAAAAATTGCAATTTGTATGTTACCACATGAAATCTACCCCACTAGTGTGGTAATTTGTTTTCAGAGATGGTGCCAACAATTCCTCCCAGCCCCAGACACACGCTGCTCCTCCCATCAAGAGGTGGAGCCTGTCTCCCCTCCCTGTGAGCGAACCGAGAGTGTCTTTATCACTTGATTTGGCCAAGAGAAGATGGCGGAAGTGACGCTCTGCCAGTCTGGGCCCAGGCCTTACAAAACCAAAGAGTATCTGCTTCTGGCCTTTTGGGGTTCAGCCACCGAGTATAAGCTCAAGCTAGACTGCTGAATGACAGGTGTCTTGGAAAATGCCATACATTTAACTGTGAGAAATAAGTCTGTGTCAAATGCGACTACCAACTAACACGTTGTTACATGAAGGATGCATTTTCAAATGTAGGTGAAGAAACATAAAGAAAGTGCCATACACTTAACTCTAAAAAACAACACTGCAGAGACGCCATCATCCGACTGCCATCTCTTTTCCTAAAGATGAAGTAGCTTTAAAACCAAGTGTGAAAGAAAGCAGTATCTGAAAGGGCTCCTTCTGCACTGACCAGGTTCTGGAGCAGCTGTCCATGTGCAAACCCTCTGCTCTTCAGAATGAAAATATCTTGGGCAGCCAGGGGTGGGAGGCAAACTGGCTACCCATACCTGGGCTTACTCCAGCTGGCCAAGAAACCAGTTCTCTGGGACAAGAAGGCCATCTTTTCTGGAGTTACCAGATGCCGATTGCTCTTACTAAGCATAGGAACACAGTAGAAACGGTCTATCAATTTCTGCATGCTGTCTGCATGAGTTACAGCCCCATCACCCCTGAATGTGAATGAAGAGCAAGTTACAAATACAACAAGAGGATGGGAATGGCAACCAGAAGGGCCAAGTCCGACTTTTCTTTTTTTTTTTTATTATGTTATGTTAATCACCATACATTACATCATTAGTTTTTGATGTAGTGTTCCATGATTCATTGTTTGTATATAACACCCAGTGCTCCATGCAGAATATGCCGTCTTTAATACCCATCACCAGGCTAACCCATCCTCCCACCCCCCTCCCCTCTAGACCCTCAGTTTGTTTTTCAGAGTCCACAGTCTCTCCCCCTCCGATTTCCCCCCCTTCACTCTTCCCTTCCTGCTATCTTCTTTTTTTTTTAACATATAATGTATTATTTGCTTCAGAGGTACAGATCTGTGATTCAACAGTCTTGCACACTTCACAGAGCTCACCATAGCACATACCCTCCCCAATGTCTTTCACGCAGCCACCCCATCCCTCCCACCCCCCACCACTCCAGCAACCCTCAGTTTGTTTCCTGAGATTGAGAATTCCTCATATCAGTGAGGTCATATGATACATGTCTTTCTCTGATTGACTTATGTCACTCAGCATAATACCCTCCAGTCCCATCCACGTCGTTGCAAATGGCAAGATTTCATTCTTTTTGATGGCTGCATAATATTCTACTGTGTGTGTGTGTGTGTGTGTGTGTGTGTGTGTGTGTGTAAAATCACATCTTCTTTATCCATTCATCTGTCGATGGACATCTTGGCTCTTTCCACAGTTTGGCTATTGTGGACATTGCTGCTACAAACATCGGGGTGCACATACTCCTTCAGATCCCTACCTTTGTATCTTTGGGGTAAAACCCCAGTAGTGCAATTGCTGGATCATATGGTAGCTCTATTTTCAACTTTTTGAAGAACTTCCATAACCTCCAGAGTGGCCGCACCAGCTTGCATTCCCACCAACAGTGTAGGAGGGTTCCCCTTTCTCCGCATCCCCGCCAACACCTGTCATTTCCTGACTTGTTAATTTCAGCCATTCTGACTGGTGTGAGGTGATATCTCATTGAGGTTTTGATTTGGATTTCCCTGATGCTGAGCGATGTTGAGAACTTTTTCATGTGTCTGTTGGCCGTTTGGGTGTCTTCTTTGGAAAAATGTTCATGTCTTCTGCCCATTTCTTGATTGGATCATTTGTTCTTTGGGTGTTGAGTTTAAGAAGTTCTTTATAGATTTTGGATACTAGCCCTTTATCTGATATGTCATTTGCAAATATCTTCTGCCATTCTGTCGGTTGTCTTTTGGTTTTGTTGACTGTTTCTTTTGCTGTGCAAAAGCTTTTTATCTTGATGAGGTCCCAATAGTTCATTTTTGCCCTTGCTTCCCTTGCCTTTGGCGATGTTTCTAGGAAGAAGTTGCTGCGGCTGAGGTTGAAGAGGTTGCTGCCTGTGTTCTCCTTTAGGATTTTGATGGACTCCTGTCTCACATTAAGGTCTTTCAACCATTTGGAGTCTATTTTTGTGTGTGGTGTAAGGAAATGGTCCAGTTTCTTCTTCTTCTGCATGTGGCTGTCCAATTTTCCCAACACCATTTGTTGAAGAGACTGTCTTTTTTCCATTGGACATTCTTTCCTGCTTTGTCGAAGATTAGTTGACCATAGAGTTGAGGGCCCATTTCTGGGCTTTCTATTCTGTTCCATTGATCTATGTGTCTGTTTTTGTGCCAGTACCATACTGTCTTGATGATGACAGCTTTGTAATAGAGCTTGAAGTCCGGAATTGTGATGCCACCAGCTTTGCTTTTCTTTTTCAACATTCCTCTGGCTATTCGAGGTCTTTTCTGGTTCCATACAAATTTTAGGATTATTTGTTCCATTTCTTCGAAAAAAGTTGATGATATTTTGATGGGGATTGCATTGAATGTGTAGATTGCTCTAGGCACCATTGGCATCTTCACAATATTTGTTCTTCCAATCCATAAGCATGGAACATTTTTCCATTTCTTTGTGTCTTCCTCAATTTCTTTCATGAGTATTTTATAGTTTTCTGAGTACAGATTCTTTGCCTCTTTGGCTAGATTTATTCCTAGGTATCTTATGGTTTTGGGTGCAATTGTAAATGGGATCGACTCCTTAATTTCTCTTTCTTTTGTCTTGTGGTTGGTGTATAGGAATGCCACTGATTTCTGTGCATTGATTTTATATCCTACCACTTGACTGAATTCCTGTGTGAGTTCTAGCAGTTTTGGGGTGGAATCTTTTGGCTTTTCCACATAAAGTATCATATCATCTGCAAACAGTGAGAGTTTGACTTCTTCTTTGCCGATTTGGATGCCTTTTATTTCTTTTTATTGTCTGATTGCTGTGGCTAGGAATTCTAATACTATGTTGAATAGCAGTGGTGATAGTGGACATCCCTGCCGTGTTCCTGACCTTAGGGGGAAAGCTCTCAGTTTTTCCCCATTGAGAATGATATTCGCTGTGGGTTTTTCATAGATGGCTTTTATGATATTGAGGTATGTACCCTCTATGCCTATACTCTGAAGAGTTTTGATCAAGAAAGGATGCTGTACTTTGTCAAATGCTTTTTCTGCATCTGTTGAGAGGATCATATGGTTCTTGTTCTTTCTTTTATTAATGTATTGTATCACATTGATTGATTTACGGATGTTGAACCAACCTTGCAGCCCAGGGATAAATCCCACTTGGTCGTGGTGAATAATCCTTTTAATGTACTATTGGATCCTATTGGCTAGTATTTTGGTGAGAATTTTTGCATCCATGTTCATCAAGGATATTGGTCTGTAATTCTCCTTTTTGATGGGGTCTTTGTCTGGTTTTGGGATCAAGGTAATGGTGGCCTCATAAAACGAGTTTGGAAGTTTTCCTTCCATTTCTATTTTTTGGAACAGTTTCAGAAGAATAGGTATTAATTCTTCTTGAAATGTTTGGTAGAATTCCCCTGGGAAGCCATCTGGCCCTGGGCTTTTGTTTGTTGGGAGATTTTTGATGACTGCTTCAATTTCCTTAGTGGTTATAGGTCTGTTCAGGTTTTCTCTTTCTTCCTGGTTCAGTTGTGGTAGTTGATACATCTCTAGGAATGCATCCATTTCTTCCAGATTATCTAATTCACTGGCATACAGTTGCTCATAATATGTTCTTATAATTGTTTGTATTTCTTTGGTGTTGGTTGTGATCTCTCCTCTTTCATTCATGATTTTGTTGATTTAGGTCATTTCTCTTTTCTTTTTGATAAGTCTGGCCAGGGGTTTATCAATCTCGTTAATTCTTTCAAGGAACCAGCTCCTTGTTTCGTTGATCTGTTCTACTGTTCTTCTGGTTTCTATTTCATTGATTTCTGCTCTGATCTTTATTATTTCTCTTCTCCTGCTGGGTTTAGGCTTTATTTGCTGTTCTTTCTCCAGCTCCTTTAGGTGTAGGGTTAGGTTGTATATTTGAGACCTTTCTTGTTTCTTGAGAAAGACTTGTATTGCTATATACTTTCCTCTTAGGACCGCCTTTGCTGCATTCCAAAGATTTTGAACAGTTGTGTTTTCATTTTCATTTGTTTCCATGAATTTTTTAAATTCTTCTTTAATTTCCTGGTTGACCCATTCATTCTTTAGTAGGATGCCCTTTAGCCTCCATATATTTGAGTTCTTTCTGACTTTCCTCTTGCAACTGAGTTCTAGTTTCAAAGCATTGTGGTCCGAAAATATGCAGGGAATGATCCCAGTCTTTTGGTACCGGTTGAGACCTGATTTATGACCTAGGATGTGATCTATTCTGGAGAATATTCCATGGGCACTAGAGAAGAATGTGTATTCTGTTGCTTTGGGATGGAATATATATATATAAATATATCTGTGAAGTCCATTTGGTCCATTTGGTCCAGTGTGTCATTTAAAGTCTTTATTTCCTGTTGATCTTTTGTTTAGATGATCTGTCCACTTCAGTGAGGGGGGTGTTAAAGTCCCCCACTATTATTGTATTGTTGTCAATGTGTTTCTTTGCTTTTGTTATTAATTGCCTTATATAATTGGCTGCTCCCATGTTAGGGGCATAGATATTTACAATTGTTAGATCTTCTTGTTGGATAGACCCTTTAAGTAGGATATAGTGTCCTTCCTCATCTCTTATTACAGTCTTCGGTTTAAAATCTAATTTGTCTGATATAAGGATTGCCACCCCAGCTTTCTTTTGGTGTCCGTTAGCATGGTAAATGGTTTTCCACCCCCTCACTTTCAATCTGGGGGTGTCTAAAATGAGTCTCTTGCAGACAGCATATCGATGGGTCTTGTTTTTTTATCCAATCTGATAGCTTGTGTCTTTTGATTGGGGCATTTAGCCCATTACATTCAGGGTAACTATTGAAAGATATGAATTTAGTGCCATTGTATTGCCTGTAAGGTGACTTTTACTGTATATTGTCTGTGTTCCTTTCTGGTCTATGTTGCTTTTAGGCTCTCTCTTTGCTTAGAGGACCCCTTTCAATATTTCTTGTAGGGCTGGTTTCATGTTTGCAAATTCCTTTAGTTTTTGTTTGTCCTGGAAACTTTTTATCTCTCCTATTTTCAATGACAGCCTAGCTGCATATAGTATTCTTGGCTGCATATTTTTCTCATTTAGTGCTTTGAATATATCATGCCAGTCCTTTCTGGCCTGCCAGATTTCTGTGGATAGGTCTGTTGCCAATCTAATGTTTCTACCATTGTAGGTTACAGATCTCTTCTCCTGAGCTCCTTTCAGGATTTTCTCTTTGTCTCTGAGACTTGTAAGTTTTACTATTAGAAGTCGGGGTGTTGACCTATTTTTATTGATTTTGAGGGTGGTTCTCTGTGCCTCCTGGATTTTGATGCCTGTTTCCTTCCCCAAATTAGGGAAGTTGTCTGCTATAATTTGCTCCAATATACCTTCTGCCCCTCTCTCTCTTTCTTCTTCTTCTGGGATCCCAATTATTCTAATGTTGTTTCGTCTTATGGTATCGCTTATCTCTCGAATTCTGCCCTCATGATCCAGTAGTTGTTTATCTCTCTTTTTCTCAGCTTCTTTATTTTCCATCATTTGGTCTTCTCTATCACTAATTCTTTCTTCTGCCTCATTTATCCTAGCAGTTAGAGCCCCCATTTTTGACTGCTCCTCATTAATAGCCTCTTTGATTTCGACTTGGTTAGATTTTAGTTCTTTTATTTCTCCAGAAAGGGTTTCTGTAATAACTTCCATGCTCTTTTCAAGCCCAGCTAGTATCTTTAAAATCATCATTCTGAACTCTAGTTCTGACATCGTACTATTGTCCGTATTGAGTAGGTCCCTGGCAGCTGGTACTGCCTCTTGTTCTTTTTGTTGAGGTGATTTTTTCTGTCTTGTCCTTTTGTCCAGAGGAGAATAGATGAATGAGAGAACAAAATGCTAACAGGGTAACAACGTCCCCAGAAAGTATACCCTAAACAAATCAGAAAAGACCTGAAACCAGGGGAAAAGAAAGGGAAAGAAAGAGAAAAGAAAACGATAAAAACAAAAACAGAACAAAAGAAAAAAAACAGAATATGATCAAATATGATCAGGCTGGTGCATAGATCAGTGCCACACACTAGATTTTGGGTGTATTTTGGTCTGTTAGAAGAAAGTGCCTCCCAAAATTTTAAAGAAAGAAAAACTTATATATGTACAAAAATAAGGGTTAATACGATGAAGGGATGGAATATGACTGTAAAGATGAAAATTATAAAAGATTTTATAAAAGGAATTGATAAGTTGTTTGAAAAAAGAAAGAAGAGGATTTAAAAAAAAAGAAAAAAAAGGGAGAGAATGTGATCAGGCAGGAGACTAGAACAAAGCCATACACTAGACATTTAGGGTATATTTTGATCTGTTAGAAGAAACTGTATCTCAAAATTTTAAAAAGAGAAAAACTTATATATATATGCCAAAAATAAGGGTAACTACTATGAAGGGATAGAATATGACTCTAAAAATGAAAAATAAAA